>NC_086447.1:623704402-624004402 GCF_028390025.1 Pseudophryne corroboree | reverse complement strand
CCTTTGTTTTTTGATGGCTCAATGTACACAAACTTTGTTTAATACACAAAGTTATTAATAATATTGTATTAAATGACCTTCAGGCTGTGTATATAAGGTGTATATGAAACATAAATGAATTGTGTGAACGTACACACACTTTGTTTAATGCACAAAGTTATAAAAAAATATTGGTTCAAATTACCTTCAGGCTGTGTGTATAAGGTGTATATGAAACATAAATGCATTCTGTGCATAGACTTAGGTCCCATCACCATGATATCTTATTATGGTATCTAATTATTCCAAAATATGGAAAAATCCGATATCCAAAATACCTCTGGTCCCAAGCATTTTGGATAAGGGATACTCAACCTGTGTATATATATATATATATATATATATATATATATAATTTTCTTTAATCTATATATGTGTATATATGTATTTTATATGATCATTCACAGGTGTGTGTCCCATGTATTTGGATTCGCACATCTATCAATTTATTATGTCTTAATTTTTTGGTTTTGTATATGTTTGCTGTTCACATCTTCCCGGGTCCCTTATAACAATATATTTTTTACCTATCATTGTCTAATTAATTAATTGTTTATTTATTTACTGTGTGGCCCTTAATAACTTAAATAGAGGAGTGATATGTTTGCCTGACCGACCTCTAGATCATGTTTAGAGCTTTATATTGTGCTTATGTCTGTTTTTTCTAATAGTGTATTTCTGTGAGATCATTTTCCAGTGACATACGATTGTATCCTCTGCTTTAATTGATTGAAGAATTTTGTCCACTGTTGTGCTTCATCCGTGCGTTCCACTGGGTTATTTAGCCGCTGGAACGCAAGCGACTTCCGGTTTCCAGTATTTGGAACGCATCGCATTCCTGGTGCCGTTTGTTGGAGACTACATCAGTCTTTTATTCTCGGTTTGCACTAGATTATCCAGGTAAACAGCACTACTGGGTTGGTGTTGGCTTTGGTGTGGTCCCACTGGTTTTGCATGTTCGCTGTGAGATAGTGATGTTTATTTAGTGACACCATTGAGCTCTTTCTGGCACCTATTTTCTATTATATTGTCGCTCGGACACACTGACTCCTCTTGTAAAATGCCCTGTGATTTTGTTCAATATTGATATTGTGGTTATTGTTATATTTTGGGACCTGGGAGGCTGAGTTCTGTTCTCTGTTCTATTTCTTTTAGATATCTTTAAATCTGCATGAATATGTAAATATTTGATCTGATTTATGTACAGCGTTTCTTGAGAAAGATCCATTTGGTGGATCGAAACGTCGAAATCTGTGAGGCTACAATAAAAACATTGATTTGAAGATTTTGAAGTTCACTTATTAAGTTAGAGTGCACCCTCCACCTTGTGGAACTCTGGTCTATATATATATATATATATATATATATATCAAAACAAGAAGAGGTAGTGCTCCATAGTGCCGGCAGTGTGATGCAGGTATCCGGGAGGAAGAAAGCGGAGAGCGAGGGGAGCATTGCCTGGTGCAGTATGATATTTTAACCATGTGGTAATCAGTCCACAGAGATTGTTTTTATGGTACTCCTCATATTACCCTGTGCGATTCTAAACCTGTATGTTCAAATAAAACTTTTAAATGCACTATGGAGCGCTACATCTTCTTCTTTTGACAGAAAATTTACATCGGTTGGACATCAGTCGTGAGGAGGTTTCAGCTGCGGTCCACCTAATCAGTTGAATATTGTATGGACATTGTGTTTGTTAAAGCATAATAAAGGTGGAAGGACCAGTTCCCACCATTGTTGATTTTTGGTTATAAAGTGTTGCAGTAAGCGCTTCACTGGGTGCAGAGTAATCATTTTATTGAAAATATATATGTATATATACACTCATTCCTTGTGTTTACCAAAGCGGTCACACACAGGGAGACCAGCACACCACCAAGGAGCAAAGTGAAAAAAACGTTTAATTTGATAGCAGCATTATCAGGCCTTTGAAAAAGCACATTTTATACTCATCAGTATTCAGTGGAGAAAGTCCATAGTTAAACAAACAGCCATCCCAACGGCCCGTTTCGGTTGTCACACCTTCATCATGGGGTCAGCTACAACATAATGCTCAAGCATAGGACCTTATAAAGCAGCAGAATCAATGTGAATGAAATACACCTGCTCAACCCAGTCTGCAGGTAATGGAAAGCACCTCCCAATCAATGTGGCAAGCTGAAGTGGAACCAAAGTGCCGGCACATAGTTCCCAGCGGCACTGACACTGGTTCCGCTGTACCGGAAGTGACGTCGCGTGATTGCGGCTGTCTACGTCCGCCAGGCTAGGAATCAGCCTCAGGTCACGGGCAATGTCCCAGCACCTAGGCTCAGAAACACAGGGCCCGTCACATGATTCAGGAGGGGCGAACCAATACATAAAGATAACTCATAAGTTGTACAGGTCAAAACATGCAAAATAATAATAAAATGAAATATGCTATATAATATAATATATGTTATGCAGCCTTAGCGTCTGCATCTAAACAAAAAATAAAAAATAATTATTGGCAAACACTATCACAAAATAAACTTCACCATTATAAGGGGTTAATAAAAAACATTGTGTTTGCAGATGTCGACGCATAGGCGGAATGCCAACAATCATATATTATAAAGGTACTAATAGATAGTAGTAGTAACACATACATGGATATTTCTCAAAAGTGGAAAAAGTAACCCAAAAGCTGATATGCTAACAAAAGCTAATACTAAAGTCGGCAGAAACAGTAAAAAATTCAAATAAATAGGGTCATAATCAGTTCTTCATTTAGACCATCTGGAGCAGTAGAATTAAGTTTATATATCCATTCACATTCACGTTGTAGAAGAATGCAGTGTCTATCACCTCCCCTGCGCAGTGGAGGAACGTGATCAATTGGCATACATCTGAAGTCCGACATTGTATGACCACACGTTGCAAAATGTCTAGCTACTGGTGGTGTACTGGAATCTAGAACATTAAAGGCCTTCTTTATTGAACTCCTGTGCATAGATATACGTTCTTTCATCATACGGATGGTTTTGCCCACATAAAGTTTGTTGCATGGAAATTGGATGATATAAACCACATAACGTGATTCACAAGTCAATCGATGTCTTAGAGTGTAGTTTCTGTTGGTAACTGGATGTTTGAATGTTTTTCCTAATAAGAGGAATCTGCAATTGGCACAACCCGTACAATTGTAGGCTCCTTTTTGCAGGGAAAGCCAATGCGAATTAGTGTTTACACCAGGACTGATGTCGGAAAAGGTAATGCGTTCCTTTAAGTTGCGGCTTCTCTTATAGCTGAAGAGAGGGAGATTCTTGCAACTTGGTCCAAGGGTCGGGTCCGCTTGCAGAATGTGCCAGTGCTTTACAATGGTCTTCCTGATGAGACCAGAGGTAATGCAGTATGTTGTAGGAAAAACCAACCTAGTAGAAGTGACATCCTCACGTTGTGGAACCAGCAGGTCATCTTGTTTCAGTAACAAACATTTATTAATTGCTTCTGCAACTTCATCTTTACTATAACCCCGCTGGATAAAATTATCACCCATTTTATGCAAGGCTGCAGATAGTTTTGAAGGATCAGAAGTAGTTCTCACGACTCTCACAAGTTGTGAATACGGAAGTCCTTTTTTCAGGGGCCGTGGATGAAAGCTGTCTGCGAATAGTAGTGTGTTTTTATCCATGGTTTTTTAAAAAAAGTTCCGTATGGAAAGTATTATTGTCAATAGATACCAGGACATCCAAAAATTCAATGCTGATAGCATAACTTTCACGTGTAGAAGTAGTGCAATCAATTTTATGATTTAATTGCTCCACAAAGGTTTCCAATTCAACTGCTGTCCCTGACCAAACAAAAAACAAATCATCTATATAGCGAAAGTAACAACAAATAAATTTAGAAAAGAGTGGATCCGACACAATGTGCATAGTCTCAAAATCATACATAAATATATTGGCATAGGAAGGCGCCATGTTTGAACCCATGGCGGTTCCTTGAAGTTGTAGATAGAATGCATTGTTAAACAAAAAATAATTCTTATGTAAAATAATCTCCATAAGCAAAATTAAATAATCAACAGGTGGACCCTTGTAATTAGAGCTAGATGTCACTGCTCTATGCACCACATTGACACCTTCAGTATGTGTAATATTTGTGTACAAACTGGTTATGTCCAAAGAGACCAAAAGGCAGTTCACTGAAGAGACCCCAAACTGTTTTAATTTCAACAAAAAATAAGAATTTACTTACCGATAATTCTATTTCTCGTAGTCCGTAGTGGATGCTGGGAACTCCGTAAGGACCATGGGGAATAGCGGCTCCGCAGGAGACTGGGCACATCTAAAGAAAGTTTTAGGACTATCTGGTGTGCACTGGCTCCTCCCCCCATGACCCTCCTCCAAGCCTCAGTTAGGATACTGTGCCCGGACGAGCGTACACAATAAGGAAGGATTTTGAATCCCGGGTAAGACTCATACCAGCCACACCAATCACACCGTACAACTTGTGATATGAAACCCAGTTAACAGCATGATAATAGAGGAGCCTCTGAATAGATGGCTCACAACAAGAACCCGATTAGTTAACAATAACTATGTACAAGTATTGCAGACAATCCACACTTGGGATGGGCGCCCAGCATCCACTACGGACTACGAGAAATAGAATTATCGGTAAGTAAATTCTTATTTTCTCTGACGTCCTAGTGGGTGCTGGGAACTCCGTAAGGACCATGGGGATTATACCAAAGCTCCCAAACGGGCGGGAGAGTGCGGATGACTCTGCAGCACCGAATGAGAGAACTCCAGGTCCTCCTCAGCCAGGGTATCAATTCGTAGAATTTTGCAAACGTGTTTGCCCCTGACCAAGTAGCTGCTCGGCAAAGTTGTAAAGCCGAGACCCCTCGGGCAGCCGCCCAAGATGAGCCCACCGTCCTTGTGGAATGGGCTTTTAT
Organism: Pseudophryne corroboree; assembly: GCF_028390025.1. Lineage (NCBI taxonomy): Eukaryota > Metazoa > Chordata > Amphibia > Anura > Myobatrachidae > Pseudophryne > Pseudophryne corroboree. Next base: position 623,999,439 of record NC_086447.1, on the reverse strand, counting down.
TGATTTAGGCTGCGGTAATCCTACCGCAGAATGCGCTAGCTGAATAGTGCTACAAAACCAGCGCGCAATAGACTGCCTAGAAGCAGGAGCACCCAGCTTGTTGGGTGCCATCAGGATAAACAGCGAGTCAGTTTTCCTGACTCCAGCCGTCCGGGAAAAATAAAATTTACAGGGCTCTGACTACGTCCAGCAACTTGGAATCCTCCAAGTCCCCAGTAGCCGCAGGCACCACAATAGGTTGGTTCAAGTGAAAACCTGAGACCACCTTCGGGAGAAACTGAGGACGAGTCCTCAACTCTGCCCTATCCATACAGAAAATCAGATAAGGCCTTTTACATGACAAAGCCACCAATTCTGACACACGCCTGGCCAAGGCCAAGGCCAACAGCATGACCACTTTCCACGCGAGATACTTTAGCTCCATGGTTTTAAGTGGCTCAACCAATGCGACATTAGGAAATCCAACACCACGTTGAGATCCAAAAAGTGCCACAGGAGGCACAAAAGGAGGCTGAATATGTAGTACTCCTTTAACCAAAGTCTGAACTTCAGGCAGTGAAGCCAGTTTTTTCTGGAAGAAAATCGACAGAGCCTAAATCTGGACCTTGATGGACCCCAATTTGAGGCCCAAACGTCACCCCTGCTTGCAGGAAGTGCAGGAATCGACATAGTTGAAATTCCTCCGTCGGGGCCTTCATGGCCTCCCACCAAGCAACAAATTTTCGCCAAACGCGGCGATAATGTCTTGCGGTGACATCCTTCCTGGCTATGATCAGGGAAGGGATGACTTCCTTCGGAATACCTTTTCCTTTAGGATCCGGTGTTCTACCGCCATGCCGTCAAACGCAGCCGCGGTAAGTCTTGGAACAGACAGGGTCCCTGCTGCAGCAGGTCTTGTCTGAGCGGCAGAGGCCAAGGGTCCTCTGCCAGCATCTCTTGAAGTTCCGGGTACCAAGCTCTTCATGGCCAATCCGGAACCCCGAGTATGGTTTTCACTCCTCGCCTTCTTATTATTCTCAGTACCTTGGGTATGAGAGGTAGAGGAGGAGACACATAAACCGACTGGTACACCCACGGTGTCACTAGAGCATCCCCAGCGATCGCCTGAGGGTCCCTTGACCTGGCGCAATATCTTTTCAACTTCTTGTTGAGGCGGGACGCCATCATGTCCACCCGTGGTCATTCCCAACGGTTTACCCGCATTTGGAAAACTTCTGGATGAAGTCCCCATTCTCCTGGGTGTAGGTCGCCCATCGGAGAATCCTTGTGGCTTCTGCCATCGCCATCCTGCTTCTTGTGCCGCCCTGTCTGTGTACATGGGCGACCGCCGTGATGTCGTCTGATTGGATCAGTACCGGCTGGTTCTGAAGCAGGGGCCTTGCTTGTCTTAGGGCATTGTAAATGGCCCTTAGCTGCAGAATATTTATGTGAAGCGAAATCTCCTTGGAAATTTCTTCCCTGTGTGACTGCACCCCAGCCCCGAAGGCTGGCATCCGTGGTCACCAGGACCCAGTCCTGTATTCCGAATCTGCGGCCCACTAGTAGATGAGCCCTCTGCAGCCACCACAGCAGCGACACCCTGTTTCTTGCTGACAGGGTTATCCGCTGTTGTATCTGTACATGGGACCCGGACCATTAGTCCCACAGGTCCCACTGGAACGTCCTTGCGTGGAGTCTTCCGAATGGAATTATGCTTCGTACGAAGCTACCATTTTTCCCAGGACTCGTGTGCATTGATGTACCGACACCTGTCCTGGTTTTAGGATGTCTCTGACTAGAGATGACAACTCCTCGGCTTTTTCCACTGGAAGAAACACTCTTTTCTGGTCTGCGTTCAGAAACATTTCCAGGAACAGAAGACGTGTCGTCGGGACCAGCTGTGACTTTGGAATATTGAGAATCCAGTCGTGCTGTTGTAGCACTTCCCGAGAGAGTGCTACCCCACTACCAACTGTTCTTTGGACCTCGCCTTTATCAGGAGATCGTCCAAGTACGGGATAATAAAAACTTCCTTCTTGTGAAGGAGTATCATCACTTCGGCCATTACCTAGGTAAAGACCTTCGGTGCCGTGGACAACTCCAACGGCCGCGTCTGGAACTGATAGTGACAGTCCTGTACCACATATCTGAGGTACTCCTGGTAAGGGGGGGGGGGGGGGGGAATGGGGACATGCAGGTACACATCCTTGATGTCCAGGGAGACCCTGTAATCCCCCTCGTCCAGGCTCGTAATAAGCGCCCTGAGCGATTCCATCTTGAACTTGAATCTTCTGATATAAAAGTTCAAGTATTTTAATTTCAAGATGGGTCTCACCGAACCGTTGCGGTACCACAACCACTGTGGAATAGTAACCCCTTCCTTGCTGAAGGAGGGGCACCTTGACAATCACTTGTTGTGATTATAGTGTTGAATATCCACCAACACCGTCTCCCTGGCAGAGGGAGGTGCCGGTAAGGCAGATTTTAGGAAACGGCGGGGGGAAGAACGTCTCGAACTCCAGCCTGTACCCCTGAGATACTACTTGAAGGACCCAGGGATCTATGTGAGAGAGCCCACTGTCCGCTGAAATATCTGAGACGGGCCCCCACCGTACCCGGGTCCGCCTGAGCAGCCCCAGCACCATGTTGTGGACCTACCGGACGCAGGGAGGACTTCTGCTCTTGGGAACTAGCTGTGTGTTGCAGCTTTTTTCCTCTACCTTTGCCTCTCGGCAGAAAGGATGAGCCTCTAGCCCACTTGTTTTTCTGGGGCCGAAAGGACTGTACTTGATGATACAGTGCTTTCTTTTGTTGTGGGGTAGCCTGTGGCAAAAAAATTAATTTCCCAGCAGTAGCTGTGGAAACGAGGTCTGAAAAACTATCCCCAAACAGTTTTACCCCCTTATAGGGCAACTTCCATGTGCCGATTCGAGTCGGCATCGCCTGACCATTGCCAAGTCCATAACCCCCGTCTGGCGGCAATGGACCTAGCGCTTATTTTTGATGCCAGCCGGCAAATATCCCTCTGTGCATCACGCATGTATAAGACCACGTCTTTTATATGCTCTATTTTCAGCAAAATATTGTCCCTATCCATAGTTATTTTCCGACAGGGAATCTGACCACGCAGCGGGAGCACTGCCCATCCATGCCGAAGCAACGGCTGGTCGCAATATAATGCCCTAGTGTGTGACCATATCTTATAGGGTAACCTCCTGCTTTCTATCAGCAGGTTCCTTCAGGGCGGCCGTACCCGAAGACGGTAGTGCCACCTTTTCTGATAAGCGTGTAAGCGCTGTATCTACCCTATGGGGTGTTTCCCCGCGTGACCTATCCTCTGGCGGGAAAGGGTACGCTGCCAATAACCGTTGTAGAAATTATCAATTTCTTACCGGGGGAAGACCACTCTTCCTCACGCACCTCATTTAGTTTCTCAGATGCAGGAAAAACTACTAATAGTTTTCTCTCACCAAACACAATACCCTTTTACGTGGTACCTGGGGTATAATCATAAATGTGTAATACATTTTTCATTGTCTCAATCCTGTAACGGGTGGACCTATTTGGAGGGTACACCAGTCTCATCGATGTCGACACTGGAGTCAGTATCCGTGTCGACATCTGTGTCTGTTATCTGAGGTAGCGGGCGATTTTAGAGCCCCCCATGACATTTGAGACGCTGGAACAGGCACAAGCTGAGTAGCCGGCTGTTCTGTGTCGTCGGCCTTTTATGTAAGGAGTTGACACTTTCACGTTGATCCTTCCATAAGTTCAACCACACCGGTGTCGACCCCGCAGGGGGTGACAACATATTTACAGGCATTCGCTCCGCCTCCACCTCATTATCCTCCACATACCTGTCGACACAGCCGTACCGACACACAGCACACACACAGGGAATGCTCTGATAGAGGACAGGACCCCACAAAGCCCTTTGGGGAGACAGAGGGAGAGTATGCCAGCACACACCAGGGCACTATATATCACAGGGATAGCACCTATAAAAAAGTGTTTTCCCTTATAGCTGCCTATATGTTGTATACTGCGCCTAAATTGTGCCCCCCCTCTCTTTTTAACCCTTTCTGTAGTGTATTAACTGTAGGGGAGAGCCAGGGAGCTTCCCTCCAACGGAGCTGTGAGGGAAAAATGGCGCCAGTGTGCTGAGGAGATAGGCTCCGCCCCTTTTTCGCGGACTTTTCTCCCGCATTTTTATGGAATCTGGCAGGGGTTAATATACATCCATATAGCCCTGGGGGTTATATGTGATGTATTTTTGCCAGCCAAGGTGTTTATATTGCTGCTCAGGGCGCCCCCCCCCCAGCGCCCTGCACCCTCAGTGACCGGAGTGTGTGGTGTGCATGAGGAGCAATGGCGCACAGCTGCAGTGCTGTGCGCTACCTTGGTGAAGACTGATGTCTTCTGCCGCCGATTTTCCGGACCTCTTCTTGCTTCTGGCTCTGTAAGGGGGCCGGCGGCGCGGCTCTGGGACCGGACTCCGAGGCTGGGCCTGTGTTCGGTCCCTCTGGAGCTAATGGTGTCCAGTAGCCTAAGAAGCCCAAGCTGGCTGCAAGCAGGCAGGTTCGCTTCTTCTCCCCTTAGTCCCTCGATGCAGTGAGCCTGTTGCCAGCAGGTCTCACTGAAAATAAAAAACCTAAAACTAACTTTTTCTAAGAAGCTCAGGAGAGCTCCTAGATTGCACCCTGCTCGGTCGGGCACAAAAATCTAACGGAGGCTTGGAGGAGGGTCATGGGGGGAGGAGCCAGTGCACACCAGATAGTCCTAAAGCTTTCTTTAGATGTGCCCAGTCTCCTGCGGAGCCGCTATTCCCCATGGTCCTTACGGAGTTCCCAGCATCCACTAGAACGTCAGAGAAAGTCAGTAGTATCTTTGAGATGGTAAGGATTTTCTAGTACCACAGGTTGCAAAAAGTAGTCACAGAACTGTGATAGAGTTTGACACAAAGAACCTCGTGCCGAGATTATAGGTCTGCCAGGCGGAGAACAGATGGACTTGTGTATCTTTGGTAAAATGTACAAAAGTGGGATTTTAGGAAAATCTTGTATCATAAAGTTTCTAGTGTGTTCATCTATCCAACCATTGGAAAAACCAAACTCAATGATAGAATCAATTTCTTTTTTGTAAAGACCAGTAGGATCGAAGGACAATTTATTGTAACATGATTCGTTGGACAATTGTCTATCCACCTCCTTGATGTAATCGTTCTTATTAAGTATAACAATACCCCCGCCTTTATCAGCGGGGCGTATTACAATTTGTTGGTTATTTTTTAAAGACTGTATTGCCTTGATTTCATCAGTATGAAAATGTTGATAGTGTTTTTTCTTACATCTAATCTTGGGTATGGTTTCTCTCTTTACTAAACGTATGAAGGTTTCTATAGCAGAATTATTACTTGGTGGATCGAACGTACTTTTGGCTGAAAGGGTAATTGTCTGATGGTATTCGGTGTATTACCTTGTTTAGAAAAAAAATCCCTAAGTCTAAGTTGTCTATGGAATCTGTATAACTCAGTCGCCCATTGGAAGTCTGATTGTTGGAAAGTCTGTACAAAAGACAGTCCATTAGATAACACAGCCTGTTCAGACTCGCTAAGATCATAGTCTGAAAGATTAAAGACAACTACTTCCTCTGTGTTTTCGGTAGTCTGTCTGGGCCCCTTCTTATGTTTGGCCCCCCCTCGTCTGCAAGGTCCCGTTCTGTGTTGTTTTTGTTGCGTGTGGATGTATGTTCCTTTAAAAAAGACCTTTTAGATGAGGATGATTGATCAGAGTCATTAAGTGACGTGTGGGACTCTATGTCAGTGAAAGTCTGATTCCGTCTGTATCTATTAAATTGACCACCTCTCCAAACTCTTCTGGTACTTTGATTCAAAAGCCAAGGGTAGACACGTGAATCCTTGTAGTCGTCTTTGACTTTTCTATATTTGATTTTTTTTAAAGCAATTAATTCACTTTTAAGTTTGGATACATTCTCATTCAGTTTGGTGAACCAATCAGTGCTACTGTCTTTTCTCATTATGTCAGATCCGCCCACCTCACAAGCACTAATATCCAATTTAAGACTATCCATCTCTGTGTTTACTTGCTGTATAACTAATATCATCAGATCAAAGCTGCATTGATTTAAGATAAGGCACCACTGACGCTAAAATTCTTTGTTATTGCGACCAATAGTCGGTTGGTTCTTGATGCGGAAGCCACGTGGAATTAATTTATCCTTATGATATTGCGAAAGTGTCAAACCATGTAGTTCCAACTCTACAAGACGTTTATTTAATTTCAATAAATCAGAATATATATCATTAGGGCTATCCGCATCAAAAGCCAGTTTTTCTGTATCTTTAAAAAGTATCTTAGATATATCTTTTTCCAAGAATCGCTTGGTGCCAAATCTGAATCCATAGCAGCTGATATGGAGAGGAGATAGTGTAGTACTCACTCAAAAATAAAACACAAAATCAAAAAACAAAATATAACTATATACTAATCTAAACCTTGTGGTGCAATTCATAAAACCAAGCCATATGGTAAAAATAAAAGTCTAGAAATTAATCGCACACACTTAACAAAGTTCCAGGGGTGCCGTGTCAATTCTTTGAAATACACTCATTCCTTGTGTTTACCAAAGCGGTCAGGCACAGGGAGACCAGCACACCACCAAGTAGCAAAGTGAAAAAAACGTTTAATTTGATAGCAGCATTATCAGGCCTTTGAAAAAGCACATTTTATACTCATCAGTATTCAGTGGAGAAAGTCCATAGTTAAACAAACAGCCATCCCAACGGCCCGTTTCGGTTGTCACACCTTCATCATCGGGTCAGCTACAACATAATGCTCAAGCATAGGACCTTATAAAGCAGCAGAATCAATGTGAATGAAATACACCTGCTCAACCCAGTATGCAGGTAATGGAAAGCACCTCCCAATCAATGTGGCAAGCTGAAGTGGAACCAAAGTGCCGGGACATAGTTCCCAGCGGCACTGACACTGGTTCCGCTGTACCGGAAGTGACGTCGCGCGATCGCGGCTGTCTACGTCCACCAGGCTAGGAATCAGCCTCAGGTCACGGGCAATGTCCCAGCACCTAGGCTCAGAAACACAGGGCCCGTCACATGATTCAGGAGGGGGCGAACCAATACATAAAGATAACTCATAAGTTGTACAGGTCAAAACATGCAAAATAATAATAAAATGAAATATGCTATATAATATAATATATGTTGTGCAGCCTTAGCGTCTGCATCTAAACAAAAAATAAAAAATAAAAAATAATTATTGGCAAACACTATCACAAAATAAACTTCACCATTATAAGGGGTTAATAAAAAACATTGTGTTTGCAGATGTCGACGCATAGGCGGAATGCCAACAATCATATATTATAAAGGTACTAATAGATAGTAGTAGTAACACATACATGGATATTTCTCAAAAGTGGAAAAAGTAACCCAAAAGCTGATATGCTAACAAAAGCTAATACTAATGTCGGCAGAAACAGTAAAAAATTCAAATAAATGGGGTCATAATCAGTTCTTCATTTAGACCATCTGGAGCAGTAGAATTAAGTTTATATATCCATTCACATTCACGTTGTAGAAGTATGCAGTGTCTATCACCTCCCCTGCGCAGTGGAGGAACGTGATCAATTGGCATACATCTGAAGTCCGACATTGTATGACCACACGTTGCAAAATGTCTAGCTACTGGTGGTGTACTGGAATCTAGAACATTAAAGGCCTTCTTTATTGAACTCCTGTGCATAGATATACGTTCTTTCATCATACGGATGGTTTTGCCCACATAAAGTTTGTTGCATGGAAATTGGATGATATAAACCACATAACGTGATACACAAGTCAATCGATGTCTTAGAGTGTAGTTTCTGTTGGTAACTGGATGTTTGAATGTTTTTCCTAATAAGAGGAATCTGCAATTGGCACAACCCGTACACTTGTAGGCTCCTTTTTGCAGGGAAAGCCAATGCGAATTAGTGTTTACACCAGGGCTGATGTCGGAAAAGGTAATGCGTTCCTTTAAGTTGCGGCTTCTCTTATAGCTGAAGAGAGGTAGATTCTTGCAACTTGGTCCAAGGGTCGGGTCCGCTTGCAGAATGTGCCAGTGCTTTACAATGGTCTTCCTGATGAGACCAGAGGTAATGCAGTATGTTGTAGGAAAAACCAACCTAGTAGAAGTTGTGGAACCAGCAGGTAATCTTGTTTCAGTAACAAACATTTATTAATTGCTTCTGCAACTTCATCTTTACTATAACCCCAATGGATAAAATTATTACCCATTTTATGCAAGCTGCAGATAGTTTTGAAGGATCAGAAGTAGTTCTCACGACTCTCACAAGTTGTGAATACGGAAGTCCTTTTGTCAGGTGCCGTGGATGAAAGCTGTCTGCGAATAGTAGTGTGTTTTTATCCGTGGGTTTTTTAAAAAGTTCCGTATGGAAAGTATTATTGTCAATAGATACCAGGACATCCAAAAATTCAATGCTATATATCATACTTGGCTCCCTGACCCTCTCCAGGAGGGAGAAAGTGCTCTGTTCCTGGACTTTCCTGGTGATGTATGATTGCCATCACCTGTGGTGAAACGCCTTTCTTGTCAATTAACTAGCTCACCACAGGTGATGGCAATCATACATTACCAGGAAAGTCCGGGAACAGAGCATTTTCTCCCTCATGGAGAGGGTCAGATAGGCAAGTATGATATATATATATATATATATATATATATATATACACACACACACATATATATATATATATATATTACATATAGTCAAACCTAAATGTCCGCACTCACAGCAGTTGTATAGCATACCTCCCAAATGACCCTTTCCAGGAGGGACAGAATGCTCTGCTCATGGACTTCCCTCTTAATGTATGATTGCCATCACCTGTGCTGGAACACCTATCTCATCCATTAACCTGTTCAATACAGGTGCTGGCAATCATAAATGAAGAGAAAATTCTAGAAGCAGAGCATTGTGTCCCTCCTGGAGAGTGTCATGTTGGGAAGTATGGTATAGTCATCAGTGGGGTGCTCCTCAAGAAAGCCCAGATTAGGACATCCACATATGCCAGGTATTTTCAAGATCCAGATGAAGTTCTCAAATAGAGGGCACTCACAAGTCCAACATCATTTGCAAAAATGTATTGGTGCATTGAAGTCATCACATACATGTCGATGTTTCGGCTCAGTTGAGCCTTTTTCAAGACAGCCTAAGGAGACATCTGCTCAGCATGCCAGTAGTAAGTATACTGACACCCTCTCCCGGGCTCCCTTATATAGCACATACTTAATCACTTAATCACCTTAATTACCGGAAGTGCTCACACATTATAGCCCTGCACAGGCTATTAGCACCACGAAAGATCAGTGCCAAATAAACCAGCTATATCATATATAAACACACTGTGCAACTAGTGATGAGCGGGTTCGGTTCCTCGGAATCCGAACCCCCCCGAACTTCAGCCTTTTTACACGGATCCGAGGCAGACTCGGATCTTCCCGCCTTGCTCGGCTAACCCGAGCGCGCCCGAACGTCATCATCCCGCTGTCGGATTCTCGCGAGGCTCGGATTCTATCGCGAGACTCGGATTCTATATAAGGAGCCGCGCGTCGCCGCCATTTTCACACGTGCATTGAGATTCATAGGGAGAGGACGTGGCTGGCGTCCTCTCCATTTAGATTAGAAGAGAGAGAGTGAGAGTGAGACACTTGATTTACTGGAGCTTAGGAGTACTCAGAGAGTGCAGAGTTTACTAGTGACTGACCAGTGACCACCAGTGCAGTTTTATTATATTATTATTTAATATAATCCGTTCTCTGCCTGAAAAAAAACGATACACAGTGACACAGTAACAGTATACCATATCTGTGCTCAGCCTCAGTGTGCTGCATCATCTATGTATATCTGACTGTGCTGAGTGCTCAGTGCTCACACAGCTTAAATGTGGGGGAGACTGGGGAGCAGTAGCAGGAGTACATATTATTTAACAGTGCACACTTTTGCTGCCAGAGTGCCACTGCCAGTGTGACTGACCAGTGACCACTGTCTGACCACCAGTATATTGTGATTGTCTGCCTGAAAAAGTTAAACACTCGTCGTGTGGTGTTTTTATTCTATAAACGCATTCTGCTGACAGTTTCCAGCAGGTCCGTCATTAATTATATAATATATACCTGTCCGGCTGCAGTAGTGATATATATATATATAATTTTTATATCATTATCATCCAGTCTATATTAGCAGCAGACGCAGTACGGTAGTCCACAGCTGTAGCTACCTCTGTGTCGGCAGTCGCTCGTCCATCCATAATTGTATACCACCTACCTGTGGTGTTTTTTTTTTTTCTATCTTCTTGATACTAGTAGCTTACTTTAGGAGTCTGCAGTGCTGACAGTGTCCAGCAGGTCCGTCATTATAATATATACCTGTCCGGCTGCAGTAGTGATATATATATATTTTTTATATCATTATCATCCAGTCTATATTAGCAGCAGACGCAGTACGGTAGTCCACGGCTGTAGCTACCTCTGTGTCGGCAGTCGCTCGTCCATCCATAATTGTATACCACCTACCTGTGGTGTTTTTTTTTTCTATCTTCTTGATACTACTAGTAGCTTACTTTAGGAGTCTGCAGTGCTGCTGACAGTGTCCAGCAGGTCCGTCATTATATAATATATACCTGTCCGGCTGCAGTAGTGATATATATATATATTTTTTATATCATTATCATCCAGTCTATATTAGCAGCAGACGCAGTACGGTAGTCCACGGCTGTAGCTACCTCTGTGTCGGCAGTCGCTCGTCCATCCATAATTGTATACCACCTACCTGTGGTGTTTTGTTTTTTTTTCTATCTTCTTGATACTAGTAGCTTACTTTAGGAGTCTGCTGTCAAAGTCAGAAAAATATCATGATGCACACTGCCATATTTGCACCTCATGTGTCCTCGCTGCGCATGCGTGCGCTCTCCCGTGCGTGCGCATACTCGCTGTTGCGGGCACCCGCAGGCGCACGGTATGCGCATTTACGGTAGAGTTTGTATGCGTCTAGCGTGCGACTCAATCGTTACATATTTTCACCATATAATGTATTTTGTAGATTATGGTCCCTTTGATAGAATCTGAAAGTTTAGTTAATGTAGCATGTTCATGGACAAAGAGATCCCTCTTTGTTTGATACGAAGGGTCAGACAGGAGTAATACAGTGGTGTTTAGTATCCATCGGAAGAGTATTTAATTAGCAATATTCCGGTGTTGGTTTGAAGCTGATTAATCGCTCGTGCGAATAGTTATGGACATAAGAAGTTTATGTACTTTTACTATTATTTGCACTTACTTATCCATGCGGCGGGAAACCTAGTTTCCCACCCACCTGAGCAGTTGGAAATAGACACAGCCCACCTGCATGAATCAACCTATGACCTTTTGTTATAATGCAAAGAGGAATTCCTGTGTCCAATGAACAATAAGAATGTAGGGACCATTGAATTGTATTGTGTGTGGGGCATAAATAGACAAGCCGATCACATCCAGCTCTCACTCTTCAACGGTTCTCATTGCTGATAATCGGGAGCTGGATGTCCAGAGGCGCATGCGATAGTTCCCTTTGTGCGTAAGTTTTCTCCGCAATCATATTGTCTTTCCTGTTATTGTGGGCCATATCTCTCTCTCTCTCTCTCTCTCTTCTCTTTCTCTCTCGTTTCTCTTATTTAGTTATTGTACTGCTATTGTATTTTATGTGTAGTTATCTGGTTAGGTAGTCTATGTTATATTGGTAGTGTATGACTTGTATTGTATTACTCTTTTGAACGTTCATTCATTTCCTTAAAAGGCGTTAGACCCTTAGACCGGTATTGTGTGTGTTCATTATATTGCAGTAGGTAATAGGAGCGTCTCTATCGCTCAAACAGCTTTAGTGTAGACCAGCTTACACTGTGTTGCAAACGCACCTTATCACTGCACAAGGGTTTACAGTATAAGAATATCATTTCTGTGTGTTACATTCAAGGTCTACTGATTGTTATCTTGTGAGCGTCTGCGCCGCTCGTGATCTCCTCGTGGTCTCGAGCGTATGCTACGCTGATAGCGTAGCATTACGGTAGTCGCTCACCTATCGTGTGCCCGATACCAACAGCGTATTCTCGCGAGCGTTTGTGTCGCTCGAGCGGCTCGCTCCCGATACAGCGTCCGCTACGCTAAGAGCGTACCCGTACGGTACCTCGTGCGCCAGTTGCGTACAGTGTTTCTTAACCTCTTTATAGTGTGTTACATAGGATACATATTTGGCTTTATCTAGTCGGCAGCCTATAGCGTGCCTGCCAGTGATCTCTTGGCCATAAGCGAACGTGACGCTTGAGCGTCTCGACTACGGCTAAGCGATTGTTACGCAACGTGCGTACCCTTACGGTACTCCAGACGTAAACAGCGTACAGTGTTCTTAGGCCTCTTAAAGGGTTTTTAAGTAAGATAAATATTCAGCTTTATCACTGCAGTGCTGACAGTGTCCAGCAGGTCCGTCATTATATAATATATACCTGTCCGGCTGCAGTAGTGATATATATATATATTTTTTATATCATTATCATCCAGTCTATATTAGCAGCAGACGCAGTACGGTAGTCCACGGCTGTAGCTACCTCTGTGTCGGCAGTCGCTCGTCCATCCATAATTGTATACCACCTACCTGTGGTGTTTTTTTTTTCTATCTTCTTGATACTAGTAGCTTACTTTAGGAGTCTGCAGTGCTGACAGTGTCCAGCAGGTCCGTCATTATATAATATATACCTGTCCGGCTGCAGTAGTGATATATATATATTTTTTATATCATTATCATCCAGTCTATATTAGCAGCAGACGCAGTACGGTAGTCCACGGCTGTAGCTACCTCTGTGTCGGCAGTCGCTCGTCCATCCATAAGTATACTAGTATCCATCCATCTCCATTGTTTACCTGAGGTGCCTTTTAGTTGTGCCTATTAAAATATGGAGAACAAAAATGTTGAGGTTCCAAAAATAGGGAAAGATCAAGATCGACTTCCACCTCGTGCTGAAGCTGCTGCCACTAGTCATGGCCGAGACGATGAAATGCCAGCAACGTCGTCTGCCAAGGCCTATGCCCAATGTCATAGTACAGAGCATGTAAAATCCAAAACACCAAATATCAGTAAAAAAAGGACTCAAAAATCTAAAATAAAATCGTCGGAGGAGAAGCGTAAACTTGCCAATATGCCATTTACCACACGGAGTGGCAAGGAACGGCTGAGGCCCTGGCCTATGTTCATGGCTAGTGGTTCAGCTTCACATGAGGATGGAAGCACTCAGCCTCTCGCTAGAAAAATGAAAAGACTTAAGCTGGCAAAAGCACAGCAAAGAACTGTGCGTTCTTCGAAATCACAAATCCACAAGGAGAGTCCAATTGTGTCGTTTGTGATGCCTGACCTTCCCAACACTGGACGTGAAGAGCATGTGCCTTCCACCATTTGCACGCCCCCTGCAAGTGCTGGAAGGAGCACCCGCAGTCCAGTTCCTGATAGTCAGATTGAAGATGTCAGTGTTGAAGTACACCAGGATGAGCAGGATATGGGTGTTGCTGGCGCTGGGGAGGAAATTGACCAGGAGGATTCTGATGGTGAGGTGGTTTGTTTAAGTCAGGCACCCGGGGAGACACCTGTTGTCCGTGGGAGGAATAGGGCCATTGACATGCCTGGTGAAAATACCAAAAAAATCAGCTCTTCGGTGTGGAAGTATTTCAACAGAAATGCGGACAACATTTGTCAAGCCGTGTGTTGCCTTTGTCAAGCTGTAATAAGTAGGGGTAAGGACGTTAACCACCTCGGAACATCCTCCCTTATACGTCACCGGCAGCGCATTCATCATAAGTCAGTGACAAGTTCAAAAACTTTGGGCGACAGCGGAAGCAGTCCACTGACCAGTAAATCCCTTCCTCTTGTAACCAAGCTCACGCAAACCACCCCACCAACTCCCTCAGTGTCAATTTCCTCCTTCCCCAGGAATGCCAATAGTCCTGTAGGCCATGTCACTGGCAATTCTGACGAGTCCTCTCCTGCCTGGGATTCCTCCGATGCATACTTGCGTGTAACGCCTACTGCTGCTGGCGCTGCTGTTGTTGCTGCTGGGAGTCGATGGTCATCCCAGAGGGGAAGTCGTACTCGTAAGACCACTTTTACTACTTCTACCAAGCAATTGACTGTCCAACAGTCCTTTGCGAGGAAGATGAAATATCACAGCAGTCATCCTGCTGCAAAGCGGATAACTGAGGCCTTGGCATCCTGTGCGGTGAGAAACATGGTTCCAGTATCCATGATTACTGCAGAGCCAACTAGAGACTTGTTGGAGGTACTGTGTCCCCGGTACCAAATACCATCTAGGTTCCATTTCTCTAGGCAGGCGATACCGAAAATGTACACAGACCTCAGAAAAAGACTCACCAGTGTCCTAAAAAATGCAGTTGTACCCAATGTCCACTTAACCACGGACATGTGGACAAGTGGAGCAGGGCAGGCTCAGGACTATATGACTGACAGCCCACTGGGTAGATGTATGGACTCCCGCTGCAAGAACAGCAGCGGCGGCACCAGTAGCAGCATCTCGCAAATGCCAACTCTTTCCTAGGCAGGCTACGCTTTGTATCACCGCTTTCCAGAATACGCACACAGCTAAAAACCTCTTACGGCAACTGAGGAAGATCATCGCAGAATGGCTTACCCCAATTGGACTCTCCTGTGGATTTGTGGCATCGGACAACGCCAGCAATATTGTGTGTGCATTAAATCTGGGCAAATTCCAGCACGTCCCATGTTTTGCACATACCTTGAATTTGGTGGTGCAGAATTATTTAAAAAACGAGAGGGGCGTGCAAGAGATGCTGTCGGTGGCCAGAAGAATTGCGGGACACTTTCGGTGTACAGGCACCACGTACAGAAGACTGGAGCACCACCAAAAACGCCTGAACCTGCCCTGCCATCATCTGAAGCAAGAAGTGGTAACGAGGTGGAATTCAACCCTCTATATGCTTCAGAGGTTGGAGGAGCAGCAAAAGGCTATTCAAGCCTATACAACTGAGCACGATATAGGAGGTGGAATGCACCTGTCTCAAGCGCAGTGGAGAATGATTTCAACGTTGTGCAAGGTTCTGCAACCTTTTGAACTTGCCACACGTGAAGTCAGTTCAGACACTGCCAGCCTGAGTCAGGTCATTCCCCTCATCAGGCTTTTGCAGAAGAAGCTGGAGACATTGAAGGAGGAGCTAACACAGAGCGATTCCGCTAGGCATGTGGGACTTGTGGATGGAGCCCTTAATTCGCTTAACAAGGATTCACGGGTGGTCAATCTGTTGAAATCAGAGCACTACATTTTGGCCACCGTGCTCGATCCTAGATTTAAAACCTACCTTGGATCTCTCTTTCCGGCAGACACAAGTCTGCTGGGGTTCAAAGAACTGCTGGTGACAAAATTGTCAAGTCAAGCGGAACGCGACCTGTCAACATCTCCTCCTTCACATTCTCCCGCAACTGGGGGTGCGAGGAAAAGGCTCAGAATTCCGAGCCCACCCGCTGGCGGTGATGCAGGGCAGTCTGGAGCGACTGCTGATGCTGACATCTGGTCCGGACTGAAGGACCTGACAACGATTACGGACATGTCGTCTACTGTCACTGCATATGATTCTCTCCCCATTGAAAGAATGGTGGAGGATTATATGAGTGACCGCATCCAAGTAGGCACGTCAGACAGTCCGTACTTATACTGGCAGGAAAAAGAGGCAATTTGGAGGCCCTTGCACAAACTGGCTTTATTCTACCTAAGTTGCCCTCCCTCAAGTGTGTACTCCGAAAGAGTGTTTAGTGCCGCCGCTCACCTTGTCAGCAATCGGCGTACGAGGTTACATCCAGAAAATGTGGAGAAGATGATGTTCATTAAAATGAATTATAATCAATTCCTCCGTGGAGACATTCACCAGCAGCAATTGCCTCCACAAAGTACACAGGGAGCTGAGATGGTGGATTCCAGTGGGGACGAATTGATAATCTGTGCGGAGGGGGATGTACACGGTGATATATCGGAGGATGATGATGAGGTGGACATCTTGCCTCTGTAGAGCCAGATTGTGCAAGGAGAGATTAATTGCTTCTTTTTTGGTGGGGGTCCAAACCAACCCGTCATTTCAGTCACAGTCGTGTGGCAGACCCTGTCACTGAAATGATGGATTGGTTAAAGTGTGCATGTCCTGTTTATACAACATAAGGGTGGGTGGGAGGGCCCAAGGACAATTCCATCTTGCACCTCTTTTTTCTTTCATTTTTCTTTGCGTCATGTGCTGTTTGGGGAGTGTTTTTTGGAAGGGCCATCCTGCGTGACACTGCAGTGCCACTCCTAGATGGGCCAGGTGTTTGTGTCGGCCACTTGGGTCGCTTATCTTACTCACACAGCTACCTCATTGCGCCTCTTTTTTTTCTTCTTTGCGTCATGTGCTGTTTGGGGAGTGTTTTTTGGAAGGGGCATCCTGCGTGACACTGCAGTGCCACTCCTAGATGGGCCAGGTGTTTGTGTCGGCCACTTGGGTCGCTTATCTTACTCACACAGCTACCTAATTGCGCCTCTTTTTTTCTTTGCGTCATGTGCTGTTTGGGGAGTGTTTTTTGGAAGGGCCATCCTGCGTGACACTGCAGTGCCACTCCTAGATGGGCCAGGTGTTTGTGTCGGCCACTTGGGTCGCTTATCTTACTCACACAGCTACCTCATTGCGCCTCTTTTTTTCTTTGCGTCATGTGCTGTTTGGGGAGTGTTTTTTGGAAGGGCCATCCTGCGTGACACTGCAGTGCCACTCCTAGATGGGCCAGGTGTTTGTGTCGGCCACTTGGGTCGCTGAGCTTAGTCATCCAGCGACCTCGGTGCAAATTTTAGGACTAAAAATAATATTGTGAGGTGTGAGGTGTTCAGAATAGACTGAAAATGAGTGGAAATAAGGGTTATTGAGGTTAATAATACTTTGGGATCAAAATGACCCCCAAATTCTATGATTTAAGCTGTTTTTTAGGGTTTTTTGAAGAAAAAAAAACCGAATCCAAAACACACCCGAATCCGACAAAAAAAATTCGGTGAGGTTTTGCCAAAACGCGTTCGAACCCAAAACACGGCCGCGGAACCGAACACAAAACCAAAACACAAAACCCGAAAAATTTCCGGTGCTCATCACTATGTGCAACATCAGGGGACGAAATTACATTCATCTCAGAGTGTATAGAACAAAAAAAATCACACCTTCATAAAACCTTTTAATTAGTTTTAACAGAAACCTCATAGAGGCGTCATCACCGGAAGCGCATCATTTGCGCTCCACCGGCAACAGGTATGCATTCCACCACTTCTAACGCCGAGACTCCACAGGCGCGTCATCACCGGAAGCACTTCATTTTGGCTCATCCGGCAACAAGTTTGCTTGCCACCACTACAACCGCCCGGAGTCACGTCATATGTGTCTCATTGGTCTACGCTAGCGTTTCAGCCTCACTTCAAGTGGGGATAATACATTCCCCCTATAGATGTACTAGGTCTAGCATTAAACAATTATACACAACAATATATCCTCTAAGCATCTGGGTCGCATTCGCATATATGAAATAAATTGCTTTTACATATGTCTTTACCAGATCAGATTCCAACCTAGAATATCAGTTACACAGTATATTACTAAGCTATATAAGAGAGCCCATGAGACACCTACACAGAATACCACTATGGACATAAACATATACATACACAAATCTAAACAAATATGTCATATATTGCCCATGTCACATTCTACCTCCAAGAAAGATTACCTGGATAGCAGAAGGCGCATGCCAACAGACACATTGTAAAAACACATAAATAAATACATAATAAAAAATTTCACACATTAGAAAAAGTTGCATAGTAGAGTATATCATTAAGTTGTACTTCTCGCTTTTGATAAGTAGGGATCAAAAATAGATCCCCATTAATAAACTATAAGACTAGTGGATAAAAATTTTCAAAGAGTTGTTTTCATTGAGTCCACGTGGTACAATAGTATCAAGTTTGTAAATCCATTATAATTCAAGTTTCTTTAGGGCAAGGACCCGATCACCACCTCTTATTGGTTCCAGAACCTGATCAATAATCATACATCGTAAAGATGAAACTTGATGATTATGTAGGAGGAAGTGTTTGGCCACTGGTTTATCGGTCTCCTTTGTTTCGATTGCCGATCTGATTGGATATCTCTGATTTGCCATTATATCCCTGAATTGTCATTCCAGTATAATAAAGGCCACACGGGCAAATCCCCACATAGATGACAAAAGCACTCATACAGGATAGATTGTAGCGAATCCTAATTTTAGTACCATTGTGTGGGTGTCGGACATCTCTCCCACTTATCATTGAATTACATGTGGTACACCCTTTGCATTTGAAACAACCTGTCCTGCCAGACCTAAGCCAATGTGAAGGCATTTTTGCTGGCTGCATGGTTGGATGCATAAGTAGTTGACGCAAATTGGGGCCCCTCCGGTATGCTCCCATCCGGGGTTTGGTGCCACGGAGATTCAACTGAGGATCTGTCGTCAGTAGTGGCCAATGCTGATTATAGATCTTCCTAGTCGTATGTGAAGTGTGATCATATGTACTCACATGCACCATTCGGTCGCCTCTTGTGGATTTCACAGCCTTATCCACCGGATGTTTGAAGCAATTATATGCCTTTTTAATGCATCTATTCAGAGTTATAGGAGAATACCCTCTCTGCAGAAACCTGGTTTTCATTTCCTCTATCTGTAATGAATTGGGATATTGGTAGGCTTTCTTTTAACGTTGGTGGATGCTGACTTGTGGCTTGCAAAGTGGTATTTCGTTCCGTTGTTTTATGAAAGAGAGTGATACCAAGTCCAATGTGTGAGCACTTCCGGTAATTAAGGTGATTAAGTGATTAAGTATGTGCTATATAAGGGAGCCCGGGAGAGGGTGTCAGTATGCTTACTCCTGGCATGCTGAGCAGATGTCTCCTGAGGCTGTCTTGAAAAAGGCTCAACTGAGCCGAAACGTCGACATGTATGTGATGACTTCAATGCACCAATGCATTTTTACAAATGATGTTGGACTGGTGAGTGCCCTCTATTTGAGATCTTCATCTGGATCTTGAAAATACCTGATAGATTGATTGATATATATATATATATATATATATATATATCAAACAATTAAATAAGCAAATTGCACTATTTGTAGAATCCCTGCCTTAGACCCAATAGTCTTTGAGTCTTTGGGGAGGAGCAGCTGCTAATCTCCAATACAAGTCCTCCTGCCAGTCGAGAACCAGTAATTCAGCAAAAAAGAAATGGTTGTACGGAGAGCGCTCTATTGTGTAAAAAGTATCTTTGTGATTCCTTCAAGGATACTCCTAAACGAATTTGACCTTGGAGTGGTGATTCTGAAAAAGACACTCTCACCAGATTCACCCGGACAGCGATAACACTCGTTAATCCATAGCATCCAATAAAATGTATTAACATTTTTTATAAAATAGAAAAACTCTTACATCGATCTTAACAATTGTGGGGTATGATCTTAAATGGACTTGCTGTCCACCCCAGCCGGGGAGGAGCTCATATGACAGCCAGTACGCCCACAATGTTTATCCCCCAACGCGTTTTGTCTAAAAAGACTTCCTCAGTGGTGTCTTTAACAAAACAAAATCAATAACAATCATAACTAACAATAACGTAAAATCGACAATCATCAATGTGACAAAATGATTACCATATAGAGATATATATATATATCCATACGGAGATTATCGGAGTAATCTGATAAGGGTACTGTTAGATAGTAGTTTTTTTTACATACGAAACCAATTTGGACAATACCTTATATATCCAATACAAGTAGTGTTAAAAAAGGCCCAAGTTTCTTTTTATAATATTTGCCCCAATTGGATACTCACAAAAGTCTCAGTATTTAACTCGATATAGCATTCAGTGCAAGACAATCGAAATTTCATATGGACAGCATACAGGACTGTTCTGATTCTTTGTCCACAGCTTTTAAATCAAATATGTGTATAAATAAATTAATACGAATGTGTTTGATATCATTAAATATTATTATATAAACTTTTTTACCTAATCCCAGTGAAGAAACGTTATAATTAATTGACATTATAATTAATGTGAAAAAGTATATATTTTTAACAAATATATCTAAAGTATTTTAAAGTGTATAAGTGGTGCAAAATATATTTCTTAATTTTGGTGTTAAAACACCATCAATAATATGATATAATAACCTTTAAACCAAAATTCTTAAGTGGTTACTTACTGGTAGCTGTAATCTGCTGCTGTCCTCAATGCTGTCCTCACTCTGAATGAGCTCTGAAAGCTCCATTCAGGTTTATATTCCTCTCTAGCATTGCATCACTTCCTGTATTCCAGTTAATTGATTACATCTATGAACAGTCTTTTTTCTGGGTAATTAACATACTTTCCTAAATATAAACAACCATGATTCATAGTGGCTAACATCCCTTCCAATATACAACTTGTATTGAATTTTTATAAATGAATCCAAAGGCATTATATAGGTTAATTACTTTAATTGGTATTAAATTAAATGCAGGAGCGTCCTATGCTTCCTGTCTGTGTGTCAAGCCTCACTTTCAAATTGCTTTTGATAGGCACAGATCTAGCAACTGGAACACTATCTGTTCCTATATATGAGGAAGAGAACGCCCACACATGTTGTCGCGACTAACATCGCGGTGCACACTCCCGTGCGCGCAAGTGCGCACGTCAGCATCTGCGCCATATTGTTGTCATGGAGACCTTTAGATGATGCGAATAGCATCACGGCGCACGCTCTCGTGCGCGCAGGCGCTCGCGCCCGCCTCGGCTCTGTATTAATTTTAGTTGCCATGGAGACCATCGGCTGACGTGCGCCCAAACATAGCGCGTTCCTACGTCGCTCCGGTCTTACTGGTAAACTGCAGCCAACGCTACTGGCCAGTTACCATGGAAATGAACTAAACATTATGTTTCAGATCACGTGGCTAATTCTAACCTATCTAAGCTGATCAAATGGAACACATACTGCGTTCCATACATGCCAAATATATAATTAGCTTTTTCAGACACCAATCCGACTTGAAACTATAAGAAGCTATAGACACGGCTCCCAATGAGTATACCTTTAGTTAGTAAAAAGTTCTAAATTAATTTTAACCGATTCTTTTAAATTTTTAGTTGTTAGGGGAGTTCTTAACTGGTTTTTAATACATTTTTAACAAGCTTTTAAAAGTGTTCCTCCAATACTTAATATAGTTATAGAGGTTAAATTATTCATAGAAAAGGATAAGTTAATAAACCACTATACCATTGTTCCCCATAATACATATGGATGATTATATAATTGATCATTGTTTTACAGTTCAAAAAGTGACATCACTTATGAATTATTGTTCCCCTAGCTAAAAGATTCTAAAATGGTGTACAGGGACAAGAAGAAAAATGATATGAATGACACAATATCTATGCCCTCATTTAACCCTTTTGGGGTGTGTGTCGAGTTCATATATCCAAAAGGATTCACGCCTAAATAACTGTAAATCCCTACTGCCACCTCTGGGATTTTCTAATATTTGTTCTAAAATGGAAAATTTTAAGCTACTTATATCTGAATTGTGAAATTTCACAAAATGTCTGGGCAGACTATGGGTTTGAATTTTATTTTTTATATTTCGAAGGTGTTCTTGTATACGAAGTTTTAGACTTCTTTTAGTTTTTCCTACGTAGTGCATTTCACAACCACATGTTATAAGATAGATGACATAGTTGGAGTTGCAATTTAAAATATCTTTATATTTAATTTTCTCCAAACTCCCATTCTTATTTAATTTTGGACATGTGTCGAAATGCTTACAACAGATGCATTTTTTGCAAATAAAACACCCTGGTTTCTTAACCAAAAAGTTATTTTCATTCTTCTCAAGTGTATGGATGTTGTCTTTACCATGCCAAAGCTCACTTGGGGCTAAGATGTTCTTCAAATTTTTTGCTTTTTTGTAGATGACAACAGGTTTTTCCGGGAGTTGTGGACCCAATATTGGGTCTTTTAAGAGGATTCCCCAGTGTTTTTCCAACGTCTTCTTAATTTTGAAGTTTTCTTTGTTGTACTGTGTTATAAATGGACAGCCTTTTCTATTATCGATCTCTTTCTTCGGTTTGTTAAGTAGCAATTCAGACCTGTTTGCATTCGATGGTCTTAATTGGGCTTCCTTTAATTCGCTTTGATCATAACCTCTCTCCAGGAATCTTTCATATAATTTACCTAACTGGTCCCAATACTTCTCCGTATTGCTACAGTTTTTACGGATTCTTAAGAACTGTGCATATGGAACATTTGTTTTCCACCTTTTTAAATGGCAACTATCAGCAGGGATAAAACTATTTGCATCTGTTTCTTTGAAATATGTTGATGTTAGGATTTTACCATTGCTGTAGCCTTCCAATTTCAAGTCCAAATAGTCAATAGCGTTTCTATGACTTTTATAAGTAAACTTCAAATTATGGTCATTCTTATTAATGTAACTCACAAATCTCTCAATACTAGCATTGTCTCCTTCCCAAATAATGATCAGGTGATCGATATAGCGTCGATAATATTTAATGTGTACAGCCTCAAACTCGGACCCGTATATGAACATATCCTCCCAACTGCCCATTAAGATGTTTGCATAGGCCGGGGCGAATTTCGTGCCCATTGCTGTAACCTGTTTTTGTACAAAAAACTCTGTTTCAAATTTGAAAAAATAGTGAGTCAAGATGAATTCAATACTCTCTAATAGAAATACCCTCATATCTTCCGAAATTTGCTTATCTGCACCAAGCACTAATCGAACTGCTTCTATGCCTTTATTGTGAGGAATCGAAGAATACAGGGCTTGGACGTCTATTGTCAGCCAAACATACTTAGGATCCCAACTAAAGTCTTGTAATTCTCTCAGTAAAGATGTAGAATCTTTTAGATATGACTTGAGCTCTTTCACGTATCCTTGCAGTTTTGAATCCACATAATGCGACAAATTGGCTGTCAGGGAATCAATCCCTGAGATGATAGGCCTACCTGGAGGAGAATATTTGTCTTTGTGAATTTTGGGGATATGGTAGAATAATGCCATTCTTGGATGTTTTGTAAACAAATAATCAAACTCTTTATCAGCCAATATTTTCCTGATTTCTAGCTTTATTTAGTAAGGCATACAGATTTTATAAGTATACACATTGTCAAGTATTTTATAGGCTTCTTTGAGGTAGTCATCTCTCTCTTGGATAACTACCCCCCCCCCCCCCCTCCTTTATCAGCCTGTCTGATTACCGGACTACTGTCTGTTTTTAATTGTTTGATAGCTTGTTTTTCAGATGGTTTCAGATTGGAGTTGTACTTCCCTGATTTAACTTTTAGAGCTCTAAAATCTTCTTTGACTGATTCAAAAAATATTTTTATGTAGCTACCTCTTGACTCTATAGGGTAATACTTAGATGGCAGGGAAACCACATTTGATTCTTGTTGGCTTCCAGAGACATATGGATGTTTTAAGAAATGTCATTGTAATGTCAAAGTTCTAATGAATTTATTTGGCGATGAATAGGTTGAATTTATTAACATGAGCATTGGGTGCAAACTTTAAACCACATTCTAATAATTCACTCTGCGAGCTGGATAGTTGTTTCTTTGTGAGATAATCCACTCTGTTGGATTCCGTGTTGCTCTGTTGGCCTTTCAATTTTTTTGGGGATCCTCCTCCCACTGCCCCTCTTTCCTCGTCTTCGTCGCGCATTCTCCTCTTTGTCCCTTGGGGAGAATCTATTTTTCTGAATAATTCTTCCCTTCGTTGTGTAAACGGAAGGTCCCTCCTTTCTCCTAAAAAATGATGCCTCGGGGGAATAGATGTTGATTGAGGGGGTGAATCACCTATATCATACCTGGTTTCATTCTTTGAGTAGTAATTACGATTATTACCACCCGGATATCTTGGTGATCTATAATTCCATTTGCTTAAATTTCTTGTCTGTCTTTGGTAAGTGTTTCTATTTCTGAACTGTGGTTTTTCTTGTTTCTTCCAGTTTCTCGATCTGGATCTGTCCAATGAACCTTCTCTTTCACATCTTATTATCTGTCTCCCGTAATGTTGATCCTGTCCACTATTGTTGTTATGCCATGTGTGTACTTTATTGTTCTGATAATCGAGTTTGTCTCTAAGAAATTTTCTGTTTCCTTGTGATAATAAAAAAGTTTATATAATAATATTTAATGATATCAAGCACATTCGTATTAATTAATTAATTTATACACATATTTGATTTAAAAGCTGTGGACAAAGAACCAGAACAGTCCTGTATGCTGTCCATATGAAATTTGGATTGTCTTGCACTGAATGCTATATCGAGTTAAATACTGAGACTTTTGTGAGTATCCAATTGGGGCATTTTAAATATATTGCTTAAACATATTTTTAGGACTAATTGGATTATCCTGTGTTCACAGAATCGATTTATAGGGACTCCATCCCTACTTCTCTTCAGTCAGAGAGTTTTTGTTCTTACATATAAAAAGTAAGTTTTTTAAAGCTCAATATGGATGGTATGACTGATCATTGTTACGATTAAGCCTGCAAACCTCATGTGTATGCTCTATTGTTACGATTAAGCCTGCTAACCTCATATGTATACTTATATATACTTATATATGTATACTTAAGTCATTAGTAAAGATGATTAAGGACAGATCAAATGTTTATACAAGTTAAATGCTATAAGGGTCAAATATTATAAAAAGAAACTTGGGCCTTTTTTTAACACTACTTATATTGGATATATAAGGTATTGTCCAAATTGGTTTTGTATGTAAAAAACTACTATCTAACAGTACCCTTATCAGATTACTCACATAATCTCCGTATGGATAAATATATATATATATATATATATATATATATATGGTAATCATTTTGTCACATTGATGATTGTCAATTTTACGCTATTGTTAGTTATGATTGTTATTGATTTTGTTTTGTTAAAGACACCCCTGAGGAAGTCTGTTTAGATGAAACGCGTTGGGTGATAAACATTATGTGTGGACTGACTGTCATATGAGCTACTCCCTGGCTGGGGTTGACAGCAAGTACATTTAAGATCATACCCCACGATCGATGTAAGAGTTTTTCTATTTTAGAAAAAAAAAATTATTTTATTGGAAGTGTAACACTGTAGGGGTGCAAGGCGCCTCTTCCTGGGGAATATGGCAGCACGCAGCAGTTCAGGAACAACACAAGTCCAGTGTCTGGTACAACTGACCCCGGCCAGTTTTATTGAAACAGAAAAATAAAACAAAACTCCAAAAGAAAATACCTTGCCTGTCCGGCACTAACTAAACACAGGATATTCCTAACTGTCACTAAACAAAACAAAGAGTTCTCCAGTAAATACTGTGTAGCTTACTTGTGTCAAAAGCGTGTTCCTCTCACACAGACTCTGCAGCCTTCCCAGGCAGTCTGCCCATACTAATCAGGCTAGCAGCCCTATAACACACTTACACAGCTGAAACCCTGATTAGCCCTCTGTGAGGCCAAAGACCCGAACTGGGCCCAATGTCTAGAACTCGCCTTATCTCTCTCTCAGAGCCTTTACCCAGCTTTTATGACAAACTGAATAGGTTCTGACAAAACAAAAAGCATTTTTTCCCTAGAAGTTTCCATTTTCTAAAACATGTAAGACAAGAACCTGGGACAAACATACCTGCCCTCAAACACTATCCCAGTGTTCTTGTCACATATCCCCCTCCCCTGTTTCGACCTAGGGGCCGGAACACTTGTAGCCCCCAAACAGAAGATGCGAGACAATGCATCTGCGTTGGCCAACTGTGTTCCCGGTCTATGTTCAACAGTAAACTTAAAATCCTGCAACGCTAGAAACCATCTAGTTACCCGAGCATTCTTGCCTCTATTTACATACATCCATTTTAAAGGGGCATGATCCGTCACTAGTCTGAATTGTCTACCCAAGAGGTAATATCTCAAGGTATCTAGTGCCCACTTAATGGCCAAAGCCTCCTTTTCCACAATGGCATACCTTTTTTCATGCTCATTGAGTTTCCTACTCAAATAAATGATAGGGTGTTCGTCCCCATCTCTGGTTTGGGACAGCACAGCACCTATCCCTACCTCCGAGGCATCTGTCTGTACCACAAATTCTTTTGAAATATCTGGTGTTATCAACACCGGTTGTGAACACAAAGCTACTTTTAACGCTTGGAACGCCTTTTCTGCATCAGGGTTCCATTTCACCATATTTGACTGCTTCCCTTTGGTAAGGTCTGACAACGGCACCGCTGTGGTCGCAAAATTGGGAATAAACCGTCTATAGTACACAGTAATTCCCAAAAAAGCCCTTACCTGTTTTTTATTCACTGGACGAGGCCAGTTTTGAATAGCATCAACTTTATTCAATTGGGGCCTAATCAGACCTCTGCCTATGGTGAAGCCCAAGTATTTGACCTCCTCCATTGCGAGGCAGCACTTCTTTGGGTTAGCAGTTAACCCTGCCTCTCTGATTGAGTCCAGTACTGCTTGTACTTTAACCAAATGGGACCCCCAGTCTGTACTGTGAATTACCACATCATCCAAATAGGCAGCTGCATATTTTCTATGGGGCCTCAAAATTTTATCCATCGCCCGTTGAAAGGTTGCTGGAGCCCCATGCAACCCAAAGGGTAACATCTTATACTGGTACAGCCCCTCCTGAACCGAAAAGGCTGTTTTTTCTTTGGCGCTATCAGATAAAGGTATTTGCCAGTAACCTTTGGTCAGGTCCAATGTGGTGAGAAACCTGGCTGTTCCCAGCCTTTCTACAAGCTCATCCACACGGGGCATGGGGTATGCGTCAAACTTGGACACCTCATTTAACTTACGAAAGTCATTACAGAAGCGTATGCTACCGTTGGGCTTCGGGATGAGCACTATGGGACTGGACCACTCACTGTTAGACTCCTCTATGACTCCAAGTTCTAACATGGTTTTAACTTCTTTAGAAATAGCTTCTCGCTGAGCTTCAGGAATCCTATATGGCTTTAAATGAACCCTGACCCCTGGTTCTGTGACAATGTCATGTTTTATTATGGTCGTTCGGCCAGGCAGCTCTGAAAATACCTCCCTATTTTGGATGAGAAATTCTTTAACCTGATTGTTCTGATCAGCTGATAATGTTTCTGACACCTTCACTGCGGGAAGCAACCGGGGTGAAGACACCGAAGGGCAAGGCTCCGCTGACAGAGACAACCTATCTTTCCAGGGTTTGATTAAGTTAACATGGTAGATCTGTTCGGGTTTTCTCTTTCCCGGCTGGTATACTTTGTAATTAACCTCATTCACTTTTTCCCTAATCTCAAATGGACCCTGCCATTTAGCTAGGAATTTGCTTTCCACAGTGGGTACCAAAACAAGAACTCTATCTCCAGGAGCAAATTCCCGTATCTTGGCACTCTGGTTATAGACCCTCTGTTGAGCACTTTGGGCCTGTTCCATGTGCTCTCTGACAACAGGTACCACGGCTGCAATCCTATCCTGCATTTGTGTTACATGCTCAATAACGCTTCTATAAGGAGTGGGCTGTCCTTCCCACGTCTCTTTGGCAATATCCAACAGCCCTCTGGGGTGTCTACCATACAACAAATCAAACGGAGAAAACCCCGTAGAGGACTGAGGAACTTCTCTGATGGCCATTAACAAGTAGGGCAACAAACAATCCCAGTTTTTCCCATCTCTCTCAACAACCTTTTTTAACATACTTTTTAATGTTTTATTAAACCTTTCCACCAACCCGTCAGTTTGGGGATGGTAGATGGACGTCCTGAGGTGAGTGACCTTAAATAACTTGCACAATTCTTTCATGATCCTTGACATAAATGGAGTACCTTGGTCAGTCAAAATTTCTTTTGGTATTCCCACTCTACTAAATACCTGCACCAGCTCCCTAGCTATCGCCTTGGTTGTGATAGTGCGTAAAGGGACAGCCTCAGGATATCGAGTGGCATAGTCCATAATTACCAGGATATACTGATGGCCCCGAGCAGACTTTAACAAGGGCCCCACGAGATCCATGGCTATTCTGTCAAACGGGACCTCTATAATAGGCATGGGAACTAGTGGGCTCCTGAAATGGGGTCTAGGGGCATGATACTGGCATTCAGGACAGGAAGAACAATATTCAGACACTTCTTTATAAACCCCTGGCCAAAAGAACCTTTGTAAAACTCTTTCAGTGGTTTTTTCTGCCCCTAAATGTCCTGCAGGTAACGTGACTATGAGCTAAATCTAGTACCGTTCTCCGATAAGGCTGGGGAACTACCAGCTGTTCCACCACATCCTCACCCCTTTTGACAATGTGGTACAAGAGCTCATTACAGATGGCCATGTGGGGATACGTAACCCTGTCACCTGGTGCCACAGGTTCCCCATTAACAATCTTAACATTCTCTCTAGCCTTTATTAAGGTAGGATCCTTTAACTGTTCAGACGCAAACAGATCCTTCTTTACCTCCAGGTCAGGCACGCTTTCAGTTCCAACTACTATGTCTCTGTTCCCAGCAAGAGGGTCCTCACTGGACTCCCCATCTGTCACTTCCCCAGCCAAACTGGCAAAAGGCAAAGGGTCAGTAAGTGCCGAAGACACACGTACATCCATACAATCACTGGCATTATCAACTGGCTCTTCACTTCTCACATCTGTTGATAAACGTGATTCCCACAGTTTCCAAAAATGAGGAAAATCCCTCCCTATTATGGCCTTATGCACCAAGGTGGGGACCAGTCCTACTTTAACCATTGCTGACCCACAACAACTTTCTATATTCACTTCAGCAGTGACATAATACTGGGTATCCCCATGTATGCAAGTTACCCCAATAGGTATTTGCTGGACCTTTAAGGGGTTCACTAACCCAGCTTTCACGAGGGTAACTAAACTTCCTGAATCTAGCAAGGCCTCTACCCGGTTACCCTCTAAGAACACATCACACATTTGTTTTTCCAGCACAGGTGAAGGTACCACAGTACAGGCTAACCTAGCAAAGAAAGACATTCTGCGACATTCAAAGGCAGCATCACATTGCATGGGTTCTTGCATGACTGGGCAATTGGCAATAACATGACCTGGCATACCACATCTAAAACATTTAACCACACGATTATCAACCCGTTTGGGCAACATAGACCGTTCTAGCCCCATTGGCCTGTCTCCAGGGCCAGTGTTTACAGTCTCTCCAGCCTTGCGTTCTCTTAACCGCCCAGCAACGTTTTCCCACGGAACAGTCTTTACTGAAGGGCGCTGTCGAGGATCTATGGGTTGCTGGGTGGTCATCAGTAGTTCCTCTGCTGCCAAATACCGCTCTACCATGTCCACTAATTGGTCAGCAGTACCCGGGTTTCCATGGCTCACCCACTTGCGCAGGACCATGGGCAAAGATCTCAAGTAGCGGTCCATGACGACTCTTTCCACCATCTGGGGACCAGTTAATGTCTCTGGCTGTAGCCATTTTTTTGTTAGCTGAATAAGGTCGTGCATCTGAGAGCGCGGAGGCTTCTCCATGGCGTACACCCAACGGTGCACCCGTTGTGCTCGTACTGACAGCGTGACTCCCAGGCGGGTCAGGATCTCAGTCTTTAGTTTATCATAGTCCCGAGCCTCAGCAGGGCTTAAATCAAAGTAAGCTTTTTGGGGCTCACCTGACAGAAAAGGTGCCAGCAGACTGGCCCACTGTGCTTTTGGCCAGTTCTCACGCTCTGCAGTCCTTTCAAACGTGGTCAAGTAGGCCTCCACATCATCAGCCTCTGTCATTTTCTGCAGGAAGTGACTGGCCCGTATAGAACTAGAGCTGGTCGGAGCACTGACGGCCATATCTCCAATCCGGGCTGCAAGGCTCTGCATCACTTCTGTTAAGGCCTCTCGCTGCAGTCTCCAATTTTCCTCCATTGCCACCTGCTGCTGTCTGTTGGCCTCCTGCTGAGCCACTGTAGCTTGCAGCAAGGCTTTGAGCAGTTCCTCCATGTCGACAGACTTTTCAGGCGGCTTTATAGCTGCTTTCACCCAGGACATATATCAAATCCTCAGGGGTGAGTCTCAGTAACTTCCCACTGGGCTGTATCTGCATAAACCACCGTTTTCTGCAGGCCTCACAAAGCTGCTGCTTTCACTTATGCGCAGAACGGCGTGCTCGCATTCTCCACCAAGTTGTAACACTGTAGGGGTGCAAGGCGCCTCTTCCTGGGGAATATGGCAGCACGCAGCAGTTCAGGAACAACACAAGTCCAGTGTCTGGTACAACTGACCCCGGCCAGTTTTATTGAAACAGAAAAATAAAACAAAACTCCAAAAGAAAATACCTTGCCTGTCCGGCACTAACTAAACACAGGATATTCCTAACTGTCACTAAACAAAACAGAGTTCTCCAGTAATACTGTGTAGCTTACTTGTGTCAAAAGCGTGTTCCTCTCACACAGACTCTGCAGCCTTCCCAGGCAGTCTGCCCATACTAATCAGGCTAGCAGCCCTATAACACACTTACACAGCTGAAACCCTGATTAGCCCTCTGTGAGGCCAAAGACCCGAACTGGGCCCAATGTCTAGAACTCGCCTTATCTCTCTCTCAGAGCCTTTACCCAGCTTTTATGACAAACTGAATAGGTTCTGACAAAACAAAAAGCATTTTTTCCCTAGAAGTTTCCATTTTCTAAAACATGTAAGACAAGAACCTGGGACAAACATACCTGCCCTCAAACACTATCCCAGTGTTCTTGTCACAGAAGCTATGGATTAACGAGTGTTATCGCTGTCTGGGTGAATCTGGTGAGAGGGTCTTTTTCAGAATCACCACTCCAAGGTCAAATTCATTTAGGAGTATCCTTGAAGGAATCACAAAGAGACTTCTTACACAATAGAGCGCTCTCCGTACAGCCATTTCTTTTTTGCTGAATTACTGGTTCTCGACTGGCAGGAGGACTTGTATTGGAGATTAGCAGCTGCTCCTCCCCAAAGACTATTGGGTCTAAGGTGGGGATTCTACAAATAGCGCAATTTGGTTATTTTATTGTTTGTATTTTCACTCTGCCAGAAACTTTGATTGTTGCTTGTAATATGCCTTTATTTTGGGACAGGTCCAAAAGGACCCAGAACTGTAGAATGATATTTGTTGATGATGAAACTGATGTATGTTTAGACGGAGGGGATGATGATCAATTTATGTTACTCAATGGTTTAGAAAAACTATCGGTTAAAGATCTAAAATGCTGGTATGACATAGTAACCCTTGAAAAATATGTGGAGGTAGGGAGAATCCCAAGAGGGCTTAGACTTCAAAAAAAACCCACTATAGGAACAAGTAGTGATGATTTCATGGCCAGCTGGAATCAGATACTGGAGGATAGCTCTATTAAACTTATAAGGCTATTAATTAATGAATGAAAGAAAGAAAGAGCATAAAAAGATAGAAGAGGATCTCTTAAGATTAGAAGCAAATTTAACCAAGTTCGAAAAAGATAAAGACGAGGACTTTTTAAATGAGGTTGAAGCAGCACGTAAAAGAATTGACCACCTTGAAAATTATATTATCACAAGGAAACAGAAAAAATTTCTTAGAGACAAACTCGATTATCAGAACAATAAAGTACACACATGGCATAACAACAATAGTGGACAGAATCAACATTACGGGAGACAGATAATAAGATGTGAAAGAGAAGGTTCATGGGACTGATCCAGATCGAGAAACTGGAAGAAACAAGAAAAACCACAGTTCAGAAATAGAAACACTTACCAAAGACAGACAAGAAATTTAAGCAAATGGAATTATAGATCACCAAGATATCAGGGTGGTAATAGTCATAATTACTACTCAAAGAATGAAACCAGGTATGATATAGGTGATTCACCCCCTCAATCAACATCTATTCCCCCGAGGCATCATTTTTTAGGAGAAAGGAGGGACCTTCTGTTTACACAACGAAGGGAAGAATTATTCAGAAAAATAGATTCCCCCCAAGGGACAAAGAGGAGAATGCGCGACGAAGACGAGAAAAGAGGGGCAGTTGGAGGAGGATCCCCCAAAAAATTGAAAGGCCAACAGAGCAACACGGAATCCAACAGAGTAGATTATTCAATCTCACAAAGAAACAACTATCCAGCTCGCAGAGTGAATTATTAGAATGTGGTTTAAAGTTTGCACCCAATGCTCATGTTAATAAATTCGACCTATTCATCGCCAAATAAATTCATTAGAACTTTGACATTACAACGACATTTCTTAAAAAATCCATATGTCTCTGGAACCCAACAAGGTTCAAATGTGGCTTCCCTGCCATCTAAGTATTACTCTATAGAGTCAAGAGGTAGCTACATAGAAATATTTTTCGAATCAGTCAAAGAAGATTTTAGAGCTCTAAAAGTTAAATCAGGGAAGTATGACTCCAATCTGAAACCATCTGAGAAACAAACTATCAAACAATTAAAAACTGACAGTAGTCTGGTAATCAGACAGGCTGATAAAGGAGGGGGGGGGGGCAGTTATCCAAGAGAGAGATGACTACCTCAAAGAAGCCTATAAAATACTTGACGATGTGTATACTTATGAAAGACTAAAGGAAGATCCGTCTGGAAGGTATCAGGAAAATTTGTATGCCTTACTAAATAAAGCTAGAAATAAGAAAATATTGGCTGATAAAGAGTTTGATTATTTGTTTACAAAACATCCAAAAATAGCATTATTCTACCATATCCCCAAAATTCACAAAGACAAATATTCTCCTCCAGGTAGGCCTATCATCTCAGGGATTGATTCCCTGACAGCCAATTTGTCGCATTATGTGGATTTAAAACTGCAAGGATATGTGAAAGAGCTCAAGTCATATCTAAAATATTCTACATCTTTACTGAGAGAATTACAAGACTTTAGTTGGGATCCTAAGTATGTTTGGCTGACAATAGACGTCCAAGCCCTGTATTCTTCGATTCCTCACAATAAAGGCATAGAAGCAGTTCGATTAGTGCTTGGTGAAGATAAGCAAATTTCGGAGGATATGAGGGTATTTCTATTAGAGAGTATTGAATTCATCTTGACTCAAAAAAAATTCAAATTTGAAACAGAGTTTTTTGTACAAAAACAGGTTACAGCAATGGGCACGAAATTCGCCCCGGCCTATGCAAACATCTTAATGGGCAGTTGGGAGGATATGTTCATATACGGGTCCGAGTTTGAGGCTGTACACATTAAATATTATCGACGCTATATCGATGACCTGATCATTATTTGGGAAGGAGACAATGCTAGTATTGAGAGATTTGTGAGTTACATTAATAAGAATGACCATAATTTGAAGTTTACTTATAAAGTCATAGAAACGCTATTGACTATTTGGACTTGAAATTGGAAGGCTACAGCAATGGTAAAATCCTAACATCAACATATTTCAAAGAAACAGACGCAAATAGTTTTATCCCTGCTGATAGTTGCCATTTAAAAAGGTGGAAAACAAATGTTCCATATGCACAGTTCTTAAGAATCCGTAAAAACTGTAGCAATACGGAGAAGTATTGGGACCAGTTAGGTAAATTATATGAAAGATTCCTGGAGAGAGGTTATGATCAAAGCGAATTAAAGGAAGCCCAATTAAGAGCATCGAATGCAAACAGGTCGGAATTGCTACTTAACAAACCGAAGAAAGAGATCGATAATAGAAAAAGCCGTCCATTTATAACACAGTACAACAAGGAAAACTTCAAAATTAAGAAGACGTTGGAAAAACACTGGGGAATCCTCTTAAAAGACCCAATATTGGGTCCACAACTCCCGGAAAAACCTGTTGTCATCTACAAAAAAGCAAAAAATTTGAAGAACATCTTAGCCCCAAGTGAGCTTTGGCATGGTAAAGACAACATCCATACACTTGAGAAGAATGAAAATAACTTTTTGGTTAAGATACCAGGGTGTTTTATTTGCAAAAAATGCATCTGTTGTAAGCATTTCAACACATGTCCAAAATTAAATAAGAATGGGAGTTTGGAGAAAATTAAATATAAAGATATTTTAAATTGCAACTCCAACTACGTCATCTATCTTATAACATGTGGTTGTTAAATGCACTACGTAGGAAAAACTAAAAGAAGTCTAAAACTTCGTACACAAGAACACCTTCGAAATATAAAAAATAAAATTCAAACCCATAGTCTGCCCAGACATTTTATGAAATTTCACAATTCAGATATAAGTAGCTTAAAATTTTCCATTTTAGAACAAATATTAGAAAATCCCAGAGGTGGCAGTAGGGATTTACAGTAATCTAGGCACGAATCCTTTTGGATATATGAACTCGACACACTCACCCCAAAAGGGTTAAATGAGGGCATAGATATTGTGTCATTCATATAATTTTTCTTCTTGTCCCTGGACACCATTTTAGAATCTTTTAGCTAGGGGAACAATAATTCATAAGTGATGTCACTTTTTGAACTGTAAAACAATGATCAATTATATAATCATCTATTTGTATTATGGGGAACAATGGTATAGTGGTTTATTAACTTATCCTTTTCTATGAATAATTTAACATCTATAACTATATTAAGTATTGGAGGAACACTTTTAAAAGCTTGTTAAAAATGTATTAAAAACCAGTTAAGAACTCCCCTAA
Organism: Pseudophryne corroboree; assembly: GCF_028390025.1. NCBI lineage: Eukaryota > Metazoa > Chordata > Amphibia > Anura > Myobatrachidae > Pseudophryne > Pseudophryne corroboree. The sequence continues at coordinate 623,964,658 of NC_086447.1, read as the reverse complement.
CAACTAAAAAGTTAAAAGAATCGGTTAAAATTAATTAAGAACTTTTTACTAACTAAAGGTATACTGATTGGGAGCCATATCTATAGCTTCTTATAGTTTCAAGTCGGATTGGTGTCTGAAAAAGCTAATTATACATTTGCCATGTATGGAACGCAGTATGTGTTCCATTTGATCAGCTTAGATAGGTTAGAATTAGCCACGTGATCTGAAACATAATGTTTAGTTCATTTCCACGGTAACTGGCCAGTAGCGTTGGTTGCAGTTTACCAGTAAGACCGGAGCGACGTAGGAATGTGCTATGTTTGGGCGCACGTCAGCCGATGGTCTCCATGGCAACTAAAATTAATACAGAGCCGAGGCGGGCGCGAGCGCCTGCGCGCACGAGAGCGTGCGCCGTGATGCTATTCGTGTCATCTAAAGGTCTCCATGACAACAATACGGCGCCGATGCTGACGTGCGCGCTTGTATGCACGGGAGTGTGCGCCGCGACGTCAGTCGCGACGACATGTGTGGGCATTCTCTTCCTTATATATAGGAACAGATAGTGTTCCAGTTGCTGGATCTATGCCTATCAAGAGCAATTTGAAAGTGAGGCTTGACACACAGACAGGAAGCATAGGACGCTCCTGCATTTAATTTAATACCAATTAAAGTAATTAACCTATATAATGCCTTTGGATTCATTTATAAAAATTCAATACAAGTTGTATATTGGAAGGGATGTTAGCCACTATGAATCATGGTTGTTTATATTTAGGAAAGTATGTTAATTACCCAGAAAAAAGACTGTTCATAGATGCAATCAATTAACTGGAATGCAGGAAGTGATGCAATGCTAGAGAGGAATATAAACCTGAATGGAGCTTTGAGAGCTCATTCAGAGTGAGGACAGCATTGAGGACAGCAGCAGATTACAGCTACCAGTAAGTAACCACTTAAGAATTTTGGTTTAAAGGTTATTATATCATATTATTGATGGTGTTTTAACACCAAAATTAAGAAATATATTTTGCACCACTTATGCACTTTAAAATACTTTAGATATATTTGTTAAAAATATATATACTTTTTCACATTAATTATAATGTCAATTAATTATAATGTTTCTTCACTGGGATTAGGTAAAAAAGTTTATTATAATAATATTTAATGATATCAAATACATTCGTATTAATTAATTTATACACATATTTGATTTAAAAGCTGTGGACAAAGAACCAGAACAGTCCTGTATGCTGTCCATATGAAATTTGGATTGTCTTGCACTGAATGCTATATCGAGTTAAATACTGAGACTTTTGTGAGTATCCAATTGGGGCATTTTAAATATATTGCTTAAACATATTTTTAGGACTAATTGGATAATCCTGTGTTCACAGAATCGATTTATAGGGACTCCATCCCTACTTCTCTTCAGTCAGAGAGTTTTTGTTCTTACATATAAAAAGTAAGTTTTTTAAAGCTCAATATGGATGGTATGATTAATCATTGTTACGATTAAGCCTGCAAACCTCATATGTATACTTATATATCAAAGTCATTAGTAAAGATGATTAAGGACAAATGTTTAAACAAGTTAAATGCTATAAGTGTCAAATATTATAAAAAGAAACTTGGGCCTTTTTTAACACTAATTGTATTGGATATATAAGGTATTGTCCAAATTGGTTTTGTATGTAAAAAAACTACTATCTAACAGTACCCTTATCAGATTACTCCGATAATCTCCGTATGGATATATATATCTCTATATGGTAATCATTTTGTCACATTGATGATTGTCAATTTTACGTTATTGTTAGTTATGATTGTTATTGATTTTGTTTTGTTAAAGACACCCCTGAGGAAGTCTGTTTAGATGAAACGCGTTGGGTGATAAACATTGTGGGTGGACTGGCTGTCATATGAGCTCCTCCCCGGCTGGGGTGGACAGCAAGTCCATTTAAGATCATACCCCACAATTGTTAAGATCGATGTAAGAGTTTTTCTATTTTAGAAAAAAAATGAATACATTTTATTGGATGCTATGGATTAATGAGTGTTATCTCTGTCTGGGTGAATCTGGTGAGAGGGTCTTTTTCAGAATCACCACTCCGAGGTCAAATTCGTTTAGGAGTATCCTTGAAGGAATCACAAAGACTTTTTACACAATAGAGCGCTCTCCATACAACCATTTCTTTTTTTATATAGATTGATATATATATATATATATATATATATATATATATACCAGGCAGCACTCACGGACTTGAAAGTAATTAGAATGGAGATCACTCAGGCTTAACGTTTCAGTTTTATTCAAACATTTGTCAAAAGCAACAATGAACAAGTACAAAAATCTCACCTTTATACATTCAAGAAAACACCACATGTGCAGGTCCACGGAGCCCCGGGGATGAACATCTGGAAACGTCATCACCAAAGTACAAGCCTGTCCAGCTGATGATGTGACCTGGTAACTGTGCAGCCATCACAACAATGTAAACAAAAGCAGGGAAAGTAGCTCTGTAAAAAAAGGTTAAACAGATTGCTGTTACAGGAGCATTTAGGATAAGAAAAAGAAGCACAAGACTGCTGAACAAATACAAAGCTAAACATAGCCTAATAACTCTATAAGAAACATGCAAGCGACAGCGTCTCATTAAGGCCATGTGGAGCCACCGTATTTAAACGGTGGATCCACCGTGCCTCAAATTGTAGCAGGGTTTTTCCTCTATCACCGCCCCGCTTAGAGAAGGCAACCTGATCGATCATTATATAACGCAAAGAAGATAAATTGTGTTTATAAAGTTTAAAGTTCTTGGCAACCGGTTGATCAATGGTTTTCCCTTCAAGGATCTGTTTAATAGCGCTCCTGTGCTGTGTCATCCGCTCCTTAAATTGACAAGTGGTCTTACCTATATAATAGAGACCGCAAGGACAGCATATATAATAGATGACAAATCTACTTGTACAGATTAACACTTGTCTAATACTAATCCTTTTGCCAGAAGGTGGATGTACCATATAATCACCAACCTCAAGATACAAACAGGTTGTGCAACCCGTGCATTTATAATTACCAGGTTTTCTGGACAAAATCGACTGAGTAGTAGATGAAGGGAATTGAGAAATATCAGTGTGTTCTACCTAGAGATGAGCGGGTTTGGTTCTCCAAGAACCAAACCCCCCCGAACTTCACGTGGTTTACACGGGTCCGAGGCAACCTCGGTTCTTCCCGCCTTACTCAGAAAACCCGAACGAGGGAAAACATCATCATCCTGCTGTCGGATTCTTGCGAGATTCGGATTCCATCTAAAGAGCCGTGCATCACCACCATTTTCACTCGTGCATTGTCGAGAGAGCGAGAGGACGTGGCTACGTTCTCTGAGTGGAAAGCTCAATATCAGCTCAATATCAGTGCTCAGTATCTGTGCTGCATTGTGGTGCTCAGTATACTACAGTACAATAGTCCAGTGCTGCATCTCGCTGCTCAGTGTCAGTTCTAGTATCCTCATCAGTGCTCAGGATCAGTGCTTATTGTCTTGTGCTGCGTTGTGGTGACCAGTATACTACAGTACAATAGTCCAGTGCTGCATCTCATTGCCCAGTGTCAGTTCTAGTATCCTCATCAGTGCTCAGTATCACTGCTCATTGTCTTGTGCTGCATTGTGGTGACCAGTATACTACAGTGCAATAGTCCAGTGCTGCATCTTGTTGCCCAGTGTCAGTTCTAGTATCCTCATCAGTGCTCAGTATCACTACTCATTGTCTTGTGCTGCATTGTGGTGACCAGTATACTACAGTACAATAGTCCAGTGTTGTTCTTGCTGCCCAGTGTCAGTTCTAGTATCCTCATCAGTGCTCAGTATCACTACTCATTGTCTTGTGCTGCATTGTGGTGAACAGTATACTACAGTACATTACTAAAAGTCCAATGTCTTGTGCTGCATCTTGCGGTTGTAGTACGGCTGACCGGCGGTCAGGAGACTGTCGGTCAGCTTACCGATGCCGGGATCCCGGCGGGGAGGGGCTTGGTGGGGGCTTGGTGAGGACCTGCGGCCACTACGGTTTCTTTCCACGAGTGGAAATAGTCCCTCTTGGTCGGCATGCCGACTATCGGGATAGCGAGCCATCGGGATGGTGGAGGAGGTCAAGTGACAGCTGGTCAGCTGACCGGCGGTCACATGAATACCTCCGCATCTTGCTGCTGTAGGGTGCTGTGGTAGTGTCCTGTCACTGTGCATAGGTCATCATCATTCCAGTCACAGTGGTATCTGGTATCTATCTAGTGGTATCTAATTCCAGACATTACCACCGTCTAATTCCAGATATATTACTGGCATATAATTCCACACATTAAAAAGTGGAGAACAAAAATTTGGAGGGTAAAATAGGGAAAGATCAAGATCCACTTCCACCTAGTGCTGAAGCTGCTGCCACTAGTCATAACAGAGATGATTCAATGCCATCAACGTCGTCTGACAAGGCCAATGTCCTTGTCATAGTAGAGAGCATGTAAAATCCAAAAAACAAAAGTTCAGTAAAATGACCCAAAAATCTAAATTAAAAGCGTCTGAGGAGAAGCGTAAACTTGCCAATATGCCATTTACAACACAGAGTGGCAAGGATCGGCTGAGGCCCTGGCCTATGTTCATGGCTAGTGGTTCAGCTTCACATGAGGATGGAAGCACTCATCCTCCCGCTAGAAAAATGAAAAGAGTTAAGCTGGCAAAAGCACAGCAAAGAACTATGCGTTCTTTGAAATTACAAATCCCCAAGAAGAGTCCAATTGTGTCGGTTGCGATGCCTGACCTTCCCAACACTGGACGGCAAGAGGTGGCTCCTTCCACCATTTGCACGCCCCCTGCAAGTGCTGGAAGGAGCACCCACAGTCCAGTTCCTGATAGTCAAATTGAAGATGTCACTGTTGAAGTACACCAGGATGATGATATGGGTGTTGCTGGTGCTGAGGAGGAAATTGACTAAGAGGATTCTGATGGTGATGTGGTTTGTTTAAGTCGTGCACCCGGGGAGACACCTGTTGTCCGTGAGATGAATAAGGCCATTGACATGCCTGGTCAAATAAAAAAATAAAAACACACACCTCTTCAGTGTGGAATTATTTCAACAGAAATGTGAACAACTGGTGTCAATCTGTGTGTTGCCTTGGTCAAGCTGTAATAAGTAGGGGTAAGGACGTTAACCACCTAGGAACATCCTTCCTTATACGTCACCTGGAGCGCATTCATCAGAAGTCATTGACAAGTTCAAAAACTTTGGGTGACAGCGGAAGCAGTCCACTGACAACTAAATCCCTTCTTCCTCTTGTACCCAAACTCCTGCAAACCACACCACCAACTCCCTCAATGTCAATTTCCTCCTTAGACAAGAACGCCAATAGTCCTGCAGGCCATGTCACTGGCAAGTCTGACTAGTTCTCTCCTAACTGGGATTCCTCCGATGGATCCTTGAGTGTAACTCCTACTGCTGCTGGCGCTGCTGTTGTTGCTGGGAGTCGATCGTCATCCCAGAGGGGAAGTCGGAAGACCACTTGTACTACTTCCAATAAGCAATTGACTGTCCAACAGTCCTTTGCGAGGAAGATGAAATTTCACAGCAATCATCCTGTTGCAAAGCGGATAACTCAGGCCTTGACAACTATGTTGGTGTTAGACGTGCGTCCGGTATCCGCCGTTAGTTCACAGGGACTTAGAGAATTGCTTGAGGTAGTGTGTCCCCTGTACCAAATACCATCTAGGCTCCACTTCTCTAGGCAGGCAATACCAAGAATGTACACAGACGTCAGAAAAAGAGTCACCAGTTTCCTAAAAGATGCAGTTGTACCCAATGTCCACTTAACCACGGACATGTGGACAAGTGGAGCAGGGCAGACTATGGACTATATGACTGTGACAGCCCACTGGGTAGATGTATTGCCTCCCGCTGCAACAACAGCAGCAGCGGCACCAGTAACAGCATCTCGCAAATGCCAACTCGTTCCTAGGCAGGCTATGCTTTGTATCACCGCTTTCCATAAGAGGCACACAGCTGACAACCTCTTACGGAAACTGAGGAACATAATTGCAGATTGGCTTACCCCAATTGGACTCTCCTGGGGATTTGTGACATCGGACAACGCCACCAATATTGTGCGTGCATTATATGTGGGCAAATTTCAGCATGTCCCATGTTTTGCACATACAATGAATTTGGTGGTGCAGAATTTTTTAAAAAACGACAGGGGCATGCAGAAGATGCTGTCGGTGGCCCGAAGAATTGCGCGCCACTTTCGGCATTCAGCCACCGCGTGCCGAAGACTGGAGCACCAGCAAACACTCCTGAACATGCCCTGCCATCATCTGAAGCAAGAGGTGGTAACGAGGTGGAATTCAACCCTCTATATGCTTCAGAGGATGGAGGAGCAGCAAAAGGCCATTCAAGCCTATACATCTGCCTATGATACAGGCAAAAGAGGGGGAATGCACCTGACTCAAGCGCAGTGGAGAATGATTTCCATGTTGTGCAAGGTTCTCCAATTCTTTGAACTTGCCACACGTGAAGTCAGTTCAGACACTGCCAGCCTAAGTCAGGTCATTCCCCTCATCAGGCTTTTGCAGAAGCAGCTGGAGAGATTGAAGGAGGAGCTAAAACTGAGTGATTCCGCTAGGCATGTGGGACTTGTGGATGGAGCCCTTCATTCGCTTAACCATGGTTCACGGGTGGTCAATCTGTTGAAATCAGAGCACTACATTTGGGCCACCGTGCTCGATCCTAGGTTTAAAGCCTACGTTGTATCTCTCTTTCCAGAAGACACAAGTCTGCAGATGTTCAAAGACCTGCTGGTGAGACACTTGGCGGGTCACCTTCCGCTTGACTTGACAACAGCTCCTCCTTCATTTTCTACTGCCACTGGAGCTGCCAGGAAAAGGATAACATTTCTAAAACCACCCGCTGGCGGTGATGCAGGGCAGTCAGGAGCGAAAACTGACATCTGGTCCGAACTGAAGGACCTGCCAACGATTACCGACATGTCGTCTACTGTCACTCCATATGATTCTGTCACCATTGAAACAATGGTGGAGGATTATATGAGGGACAGCATCACTGTAGGCATGTCAAACAGTCCGTATGTATACTGGCAGGAAAAAGAGGCAATTTGGAGGCCCTTGCACAAACTGGCTTTATTTTACCTAAGTTGCCCCCCCTCCAGTGTGTACTCCGAAAGAGTGTTTAGTGCAGCCGGTAACCTTGTCAGCGATCGGCGTAGGAGGTTACTTCCAGAAAATGTGGAGAAGATGATGTTCATAAAAATTAATTATAATCAATTCCTCCGTGGAGACATTTACCAGCAATTGCCTCCAGAAAGTACACAGGGACCTGTGATGGTGGATTCCAGTGGGGACGAATTAATACTCTGTGAGGAGGGGATGTACACAGTGAAAGGGGTGAAGAATCAGACGATGAGGAGGAGGTGTACATCTTGCCTCTGTAGAGCCAGTTTGTGCAAGGAGAGATTGATTGCTTCTTTTTTGGTGGGGGCCCAAACCAACCAGTCATTTCAGCCACAGTCGTGTGGCAAACCCTGTCGCTCAAATTATGGGTTTGTTAAAGTGTGCATGTCCTGTTTATACAACATAAGGATGGGTGGGAGGGCCCAAGGACAATTCCATCTTGCACCTCTTTTTTTAACTTTGCATCATGTGCTGTTTGGGGACTATTTTTTTAAGTGCCATCCTGTCCGACACTGCAGTGCCACTCCTAGCTGGGCCAGGTGTTTGTGCCGCCCACCTGGGTCGCTTAGCTTAGTCATCCAGCGACCTCGATGCAAATTTTAGGACTAAAAATAATATTGTGAGGTGTGAGGTGTACAGAATAGACTGGAAATGAGTGGAAATTATGGTTATTGAGGTTAATAATACAATAGGATCAAAATTACCCCCAAATTCTATGATTTAAGCTGTTTTTGAGGGGTTGTTTTTTAAAACAAAAACAAAAAAAACAAACAAATCCAAAATGCACCCGAATCCGACAAAAATTCTTAAGGGAGGTTTTGCCATAAAACGTCAGAATCCAAAACACGACCAGAACCGAATCCAAAACCAAAACACAATACCCGAAAAATGCCAGCTGCACATCTCTAGTTCTACCATGTCTCGGATATTTCTACCCCTTTTATAACATGGTAAAAAGCGACTAGTGGAGAGACTAGATAGATCAGGGTCTGACTGTATGATGGGCCAGATGCGTTTAGATGTAGTAGTAATCTTATTACTGGAAGTAGTAAAATTGTTAACGCAGATCATGGCCTCATCGTTTTTTTGCTTCAATGTTTTAGTGACAGGAACTTTAGAATCAGATAATGCCTTTAATCTCGCTTGTTCTAACAGCTTATTGTTATAACCTCTTTGTAAAAATTTCTGGGTCATGAGGTTCATCTGAATCATTTCATCTTCCGAATCACTACAAATACGTTGGACCCTGAGGAATTGTGAATAGGGCAGGCCATTTTTCAAGGGGACAGGATGATGGCTAGAAGATAGTAATAAACTATTCACATCAGTGGGTTTATTGTAGAGATGTGCACCGGAATTTTTTTGGGTTTTCTGTTTTGGTTTTGGATTCGGTTCCGCGGCCGTGTTTTGGATTCGGACGCGTTTTGGCAAAACCTCCCTGAAAATTTTTTGTCGGATTCGGGTGTGTTTTGGATTCGGGTGTTTTTTAAAAAAAACCCTCAAAAACAGATTAAATCATAGAATTTGGGGGTCATTTTGATCCCATAGTATTATTAACCTCAATAACCATAATTTCCACTCATTTCCAGTCTATTCTGAACACCTCACAATATTATTTTTAGTCCTAAATTTGCACGAGGTCGCTGGATGACTAAGCTAAGCGACCCAAGTGGCCGGCACAAACACCTGGCCCATCTAGGAGTGGCACTGCAGTGTCAGACAGGATGGCACTTAAAAAAATAGTCCCCAAACAGCACATGATGCAAAGAAAAAAAAAAGAGGTGCACCAAGGTCGCTAGATGGCTAAGCTAAGCGACCCAAGTGGCCGGCCTCCCTCCACATTTTTGTTCTCCATCTTTTAATGTGTGGAATTATATGCTAGTAATATATCAATAGCAATGGCCTAGTGTACCATACTGCTATATATATATATATATATATATATATATATATATATACTGGTGGTCAGCGAAATTCTGCACTGTCCTCCTCCTATATACTGCGCACAACTACAATGCATCACAGATATGGATAGTATACTTGACGACACAGATGTAGAGCAATGGACTACTGTACCGTACTGCTATATATATACTGGTGGTCAGCAAAATTCTGCACTGTCCTCCTACAATGCAGCACAGATATGGAGCGTTTTCAGTCAGAGAACGTAGTTATTTGCAGCACACTGAGCACAAATATTTGCAGCACACTGAACAGTGAACACAGAAACTGAGAGACGCAGCCACGTCCTCTAGCTATCATCTCCAAAGCACGAGTGAAAATGGCGGTGACGCGCGGCTCCTTATATAGAATACGAATTTCGCGAGAATCCGGCAGTGGGATGATGACGTTCGGGGGCGTTCTGGTTAACCGAGCAAGGCGGGAAGATCCGAGGCTGCCTCGGAACCGTGTAAAATGGGTGAAGTTCGGGGGGTTCGGAACTCGGGGAACCGAACCCACTCATCTCTAGTTTATTGTAAATAGAAGTCATGAATCTACCTTGGGACTTAGTAATCCTAACATCTAAAAAATGAATAGTGTCTGCCTGTATATCAAAGGTGAATTTGATGGACTCAAACAAATTTGCCTGATCCATCATGTAGATAAATTAATCTTTAGAACCCGTCCAGAGCATAAAAACGTTGTCTATGTAGCGTGTATACATTGCTAAATTTGACATTTGTTGTTCATTAGTAAAGAACATATTCTTTTCAACCCCAAACATAAAGGCATTGGCATGTGTCGGGGCTGCGCAAGAACCCATTGCACACCCGTGGGATTGTTGAAAAAACTCATTGTTGAAAAGAAAATAATTCCTATGCAACGTTAAAGAAATCAACATAAAAAAAAAAAATCTCAGGACCTGCATAATGTATGTTATCTTGAATTAAGGTTTCAACAGCAAGCATGCCACGAGCATGTGGCATGCTGGTGTACAGGCTAACAACGTCAGCTGTGCACAACCAGCAACGCTCGGGATCAACATCTACGCCTTGCGGTTTCTCTAAAAAGGTTGTGGTATCTTTCAGATACGTATGCTCATTCTGAATAACTGGTTGAAGAAAATGGTAGATGTACTTGGCTACATGGGAGTATAGTGAGTCCCTAGCTGCTATAATCGGTCGACCGTGCGGCCGTACCAGATTTTTGTACAGTTTGGGAATGGTATAAAAAACAGGCACACATGGTGATTCAATGAGCAATACTGACATATTATTCTTGGAAATAATTCCCTTTTCAACAGCTGTACCAAGTACATCTACCAATTCCTTAGTATACTGAACAGTAGGGTCAGAAGATAGTCTAGAATAAACAGCAGTGTCGTTTAATTGTCGATACACTTCTGTTTTATAATCAGTGATATCCTGTATCACAATGCCACCCCCCTTGTCGGCAGGGCGTACAGTGATATCAGTATAAGATGCCAAATTCTTTAAAGCCAAACGCTCATCTCTAGAAAAGGTGAGATTTTAGTACTTGTTAATTGTTGTTTTTGACAAAGGTTTGAATAAAACTGAAACGTTAAGCCTGAGCATGGAGTGATCTCCATTCTTATTACTTTCAAGTCCGTGAGTGCCGCCTGATGTCGGGTCTATATTGCTACACAAGCTGAGGAGGGCACCGGGCAAGTTGCACATGTTGCTATTCTTAGAGTGCCGAATATTTGACATATATGTTTCAAGCTCTGCATTAAGGCACCTGCATTTCATGATCTTTGAATCATCGTGCATTTACAGCAGCATTATCCTGGTTGCTGCTTTGTTTTGTATTCTTCACATTGGTGGTGGAAATGGATGCAGTACATGAGGAAGTAGCTGTTTTTCACCAATCTCTATTACCACAGGGTGAACAACTATCCCTTTCTGATGTGGATGTAGAACGTATCCTTTTCAAAGCCAAGCATACCACTGCTCGAGTTGCTGATACTCTGGAGCAATTATACGCACAGCTTTTGAAATTGAAGAATTGAGAGACTGACTTTTATCTGCACGGGGTGTCCCTCTCTGATTATTATCACGACAAAATGATACCCAGGGGTTTTTGTATTCGCAATACACCCACGATAGGGCGTTACAACCCTGATTTTTGCAGGAGATGGGCTGCAGTTTTGAATAAAGCGTCTTTCGATCTCATTCTTTTAGTTATTGAGGAGGCAATGCGAGAAATGGAATTGGTCCGATTAAAGATCAGGACTCTGGAACAGGAGTGCCTTCCAAAACTTACCTCAGATGAAAACTGTGACTGGATGACCAAGCTTGCACAACAGGTTGACAAATATAAAGCAGACCTGATTAATTTCAAGACCAAAAAATATATATGACAGTCACCAAAGACTATGCAGAGAAGCGTGTTTATTTCTGGGCCAATAATCCTGCTGGCAAACAAAAGTTCTTCAGATCCAAATCTTATAGAATAAATCGTTGTTTCCCTTTGGAGGGTGAGACTTCTAGTGGTGCCTCCAACAGTGAATCTGAGCAGGCATCCTCTAGCATCCTCTGAAGAAGCTGAGCGACCTGGCTCAGGGAAACGCGTTAAGGCACTGCTGTGGAATCCCAACCTTTGTCCAGTTTGATCCAGATAAGGACTCTTTAGCACACTTGGATTTCCAAGGACTCTACCTGCAAACCACTCCTTTTCAGCACAACCAGCAAGATTATGGAAAGTTGGAAACCCCTTGAATATCTGCACAGACGAGCAATCATTACCATCTTTATATGGAACTGTGTGAGAGGTACTATTAAGGGTATTACCAGCTGACTGCACAAATAATTCTAAGGAGGAGGAAATCTGCACTTTATTAAGTCCGGGATCACTAAAATAATGGTTGGGTCCTTTCCAGCAATTTGAATCAATATCACCTCAGAGCCAATTCCTATTTTTGATTTTTATCACATTGCATTTTATATTTTAATTGTATGGTTAACTCCTAAATACCTCATCTTCACGTTTTTAATTTATGTGATAATTATGTCTATTAAAATTTCTAACTGATCCAGTGGTAATTGATTTATTGAATAATTGGTGACACAACTCATAGCGCTGGTACCTCTTTGCATATTGCTTCACAAATCCCTTTAGGGGTGAAGACCCGGGCACAACTGGTAAACCACAGCAATCCAGAAGGCAAATAACAAGAAATAGTTTACAACCTGTCCTCCAGATCTCTCACTGAGATAGAAACATGGGTACTTTCTAAGGGCCTTAATTTTGTGCCTACCAACTCACATAATGTATTTGATAGTAAGATTGATTTGAACTGGTTTAATATACAGCTTTGTTTAAAATAATTTTCTCATAGGTCCTAGAGGATGCTGGGGTCCACTTCATGACCATGGGGTATAGACGGTTCCACAGGAGCCATGGGCACTCTTAAGACTTTTCAATGGGTGTGAACTGGCTCCTCCCTCTATGCCCCTCCTCCAGACCTCAGTTTTAAAAATGTGCACAGGCAGACTGGATGCACTCTAGGGGAGCTCTACAGAGTTTCTCTGAAAGACTTATGTTAGGTTTTTTTATTTTCAGGGAGAACTGCTGGCAACAGTCTCCCTGCTTCGTGGGACTGAGAGGGCAGAAGTAGGAACCAACTTCCTGAAGAGTTTCATGGCTCTGCTTCTGGCTGACAGGACACCATTAGCTCCTGAAGGGTGCTGAAGGCTAGCCGTGTCTAGATGCTCACTCCCACATCACGCTATCAACCCCCTCACAGAGCCAGAAGTCAGAAGACAGGTGAGTAGAAGAAGACAGAACTTCTATCAAGTAAAGTGACGGCTGAGGTACCGCGCAGCAGGCGGGAACGCAGTGCGCCATTGCTGCCTGCAGGGTGCAGGGCCCTGGGGGGGGGGGCGCCCTGGGCAGCAAAAATACCTATATAAACTGGAAAATAGGGGGCATAAGATGCCCAGGCACAGCCCTACCCCTGCCAGTATAAATATTATGCAAAGTCTCTGGGGTAAAAATGCGCCATTGCGGGGGTGGAGCTTCTTCCTCAGGCAGCTAGCACACTGCTCAGCACCATTTTCTCCCTCTCCTCAGGCTGCAAAGACATCGCTGGTCCTCCTTCACTTCTGACTACAAGTATCGGTGCAAAATAGGGGAGCACAAGTGAATTTGGTGCTTTATGTCAGACTGGTATTTGTTTGTGAATCCGGAGTCAGGAAATGTCTGTGCAAGTACTTGGAGGTGTATAAGTAAGCTGGCAAATACCATCCCCTGGTCGGGAATCGAACCCGGGTCTCGGCAAGAAAATGCCGGATCGTGACCACTAGACCACCAAAGGTTATGGGGTTGGTGAATGTATGATGTATGAGGAGAGTGAAGAGTGTGATAGTAGTAACCAGGCTAACACTGGGATGATACAGTAATGATGTACAACACTCTCATTACTATTAGCTGCAGTCCAGTATGGTGGAGTGGCTGACCTTAGCAGTGTGGTAACCAGCTTTCAGACTGGATAGTCACTGTAGAACTGGATCAGGAAGCACTCTTGAGATGACTTGGACTGGATGCAAACTGAACACGATGGTAGTTTGTGAATAACCGGAGTGGATCCAGGGAACTGGAACAGGCTGGAATCTCAGGTGCTGGCTGGCACCAGCAGTCAGGAGCTTGATGAGATTACCTGTGCAGCCAAAAGAAAGGCCTGCACAGGTGTAGAGCTGGAGAACGATACTGATCAGCACTTAGGAAAGAAACTGCACCTGCATGGAAACAGAATGCAAGGAAGCACAGTTAACTTCACTCAGCTAGAGCTGAGCTAGACAATGAACTAGCGAAGACTGAGAGCCAGTAACCGGAACATATACCCCTTGGCTAGTTGGGATAGGCTGAGCAGAATCAGATGGTGCAGAGAGATCATACTGGCTAACGATTGGCTGAACCACGGTCAGGTGATTGGGACTTGGCACAGCAGTACTCTAGGTCAGGCTTTGATGTAGCTTGTGGCCTACCAGGCCGGGAAATACTGAAGCCTGTATGTCTTGTAAGTGACAGCGGACACGGGTACTTTGTGATGGAGCGAATCTGCATGCGGCAGGAGGGGTAAGTGACCCATCGGCAGGGCAAACTGGATCGGGTTGTGACACTTTACAAGTGTGTTTTACTGTGTAAAAAGTGCTGCATGTCAGTGGGCATTCTGTGTTCACAGGCATTAGATACTGGGGCTGGAGTTGTGAACTGGCTGCTCCTAAACTGTGTCCCTCTGACAGATTTTACTGTGGGTCTGTCCCCTATAAGTCCCAGTGTGTCTGTGTGGGTGTTGTACACATGTGTGACATGTCTGAGGCAGGGAGTTCTTCCCTGGAGGAAGCCATTTTAGGGACACAGAGTTGTAATGTGGTGGCGCTGCCGGCACACCAAGAGCCTGCATGGGTGAAAGAAATACGTGATAGTATGCATCATATCAATAGGAGACTAGATAAGTCTGAATCTCATGCTGAATGCTGGAGAAAATCTGTGGAAGATGTGATTTTTCAGGGTTCTGTTCTTCCATCCTCAGGCGACCCCTCTGGGTCACATAAGAGACCTTTTACGAATATTGTGAACACTGATACCGACACGGACACTGATTCCTGTGTCGACGATAGTGACTCCAGGGAAATAGATCATAAATTGGAAAAAAATATACAATATATGATTGTAGCTATAAGGGAAGTTCTGGAAGTCACGGAAGCCACTCCTGTACCTCAGGAGAAGGCTTATTTCTATAAAGAAAAGAAATCTAAGGTCACTTTTCCTCCTTCCCACAAGCTTAATACTCTCTTTGAAGGGATGTGGGTGATCCCAAAAAGAAATTTCGTATTCCCAAGAGAATTCAAATGGCTTATCCTTTCCCGATAGAGTACAGGAAAAAATGGGAGTCACCCCCTGTGTTAGACAGTGCACTGTCCACAGTGGCAGATCCCGGGGGGGGGGGGATTCGGGCCCGTGCCTCCCCTGTCATTTGTGGCCTCCATCCCCCATCCCCCCCGGCGTCACACAGGGAGATGACGGGCGCCTGCTGAGATTGTGTTACCAGCGGGCGCCCATCTCCCTGCACAGTGGCAGCCGGTGGCAGGAGTTCAGTACTGAGCTCCGGCTTCTGGCGCTGTCACTGTGCGGCGTGCGTGGTGGGAGAGACGTCAGTCGTGACGTCTCTCTCATAGTGCTGAGGAGTGGACGCAAAGAGGAGGACTGCAGCGGTCTGGAAGCGGGAACGGGGCTCGGTAAGTATGATGGTTTTTTCTTCCTTAATGCAACGGGGGCATCTACTGGGGGCAAACTACGGGGGACATTACTACTGGGGGGCATCAACAAGGGGCATTACTACTGGTGGGGCAAACTACTGGGGGCATTACTACTGGGGGGTCAAGTATTGGGGGAATTACTACTGGGGGCAGCTACTGGGGGACATTTTTACTGGGGGCCATCTACTGGGGGCATTATTCCTGGGGGGGCATCTACTGAGGGCATTACTACTGGGGGTCATCTACCGGGGGCAAACTCCTTGGGGGCATTACTACTGGGGGCAAACTACTGGAGGACATTATTACTGGGGGGCATCTGCTGGGGGAAAACTACTGGGGGACATTTTTACTGGGGGTCAACTACAAAGGGGCTAACTACTGGGGTCATACTACAGGAGGGCATTACTACTGGCGGTTTAACTACAGGGGCATTACTACTGGCGGCGTAACTACAGGGGCATTACTACTGGCGGCTTAACTACAGGGGCATTACTACTTGGGGGCTAAACTACAGGGGGGCCAAACTACTGGGGGCATAACTACAGGGGCCAAACTACAGGGGGATAACTACAGGGGCCAAACAACTGAGGGCATTACTACTGGGGGCTAAACTACAAGGGGGGCATAACTACAGGGGCTAAACTACAATGTGGCAAACTACAGGAGGACATTACTACTGGTGGCTAAACTACAAGCAGGCAAACTACTGGGGGCATTACCACTGGGAGGCTAAACTAAAGGGGGCAGGGGTAAACTACTGGGGCCATAACTGCAGGGGCATTACCACTGGGGGCATAACTGCTAGGGCGCTAAATGACTGGGGGCATTACTACAGGCAACATTACTACTGGGGGCAATATGAGCATTGCCTAAGGGGCACCACTACTATGTGGTCTATATAAGGGGCACTACCAGTACAGTGGACATTGCATAATGAGCGCTACATCTGTGGGCATTGTATAAGAAGCGTCACCTCACATGCACCGAAGCCGCATGCAAATGTATTTGCCCCTTTCATGGTGTCCCCCCCATCATTTTCTTCTGGATCCGCCCCTGACTGTCCAGGTTGACAAAGAAGATGATTCTCCCTGCACCTGGCACGACTTCACTAAAGGAGTCGGCTGACCGGAAAATGGAGACTACATTGAAATCCATTTATGTTGCCAATGGTATGCTGCTCAGGCCCACAATTGCTTGCACATGGGTGAGTCGCGCTATTGAAAAATGGTCAGACAGCGTGTCATCAGAAATTGACACGAATGATAAAGATGAGATACTCCTTATGTTAGTGAATATCAAAGACGCTGCCGCATACATGCTAGAAGCGATGAAAGATATTGGACTCTTGAGTTCACAAGCCACTACCATGGCAGTATCGGCTCGGAGGGCATTGTGGATTCGCCAGTGGAACGCGGATGCAGATTCCAAAAGAAATATGGAGGCTCTCCCATATAAAGGTGAGATCTTATTTGGCGATGGACTGGATGCGCGCAGGTAAGTCGACATTTTTGCCCTCTGCGCCTGCACCGGCAAAAAAGACATATCGCTCTCACATGCAGTCCTTTTGGCCCAATAAATACAAAAAAGCAAGAGGTTCCCCCTTCTTTGCAGATAGGGGAAGGGGAAAGGGAAAGAAGTCCCCAGCAGCTTCAGGTTCCCAGGAGCAGAAGTCTACCCCTACTTCTGCCAAATCTTCAGTATGACGCTGGGGCTCCCTTGCGGGAGGCCGCTCGGGTGGGGGCATGTCTCAATCTGTTCAGCCAAGACTGGATTCTGTCTGGCCTGGATACCTGGGTGTTACAAATAGTGTCTCAGGGGTACAAGCTGGAGTTTCAAGACTTTCCCCATGCCGATTTTTCAAATCGACCTTGCCAGCTTCTCCTCCAGAAAGAGAAGCAGCGGCAATCCAAAAATTATGTCAGGATCAGGTCATAGTCCTGGTACCTTTGTCACAACAAGGGGAGGGGTTTTATTCAAGCCTTTTTGTAGTTCCGAAGCCGGATGGCTTCGTCAGACCGATCCTAAACCTAAAATATCAGAATCTCTACTTGAAACGATTCAAGTTCAAAATGGAATCACTGAGGGCAGGGATTTCCAGTTTGGAGGAGGGGGATTACATGGTATCAGTAGACATAAAGGATGCTTACCTGCATGTTCCCATTTATCCTCCTCACTAGGCTTATCTGAGATTCACGGTTCAGAATTTCCATTACCAATTCCAGACGTTGCCTTTCGGTCTCTTCACGGCGCCGAGGGTATTCACCAAGGTGATGGCGGAGATGATGGTTCTCCTGCATCAAAAAGGAGTCAATATAATTCCTTATCTAGACGATCTCCTGATAAAGGCGAGATCCAGGGAGCAGTTGTTACAGAACATCAAACTCTCCCTGTCTATACTCCAACAACACGGTTGGATCATAAATTATCCAAAGTCACAGTTGGCCCCGACAACAAGATTGTCTTTTCTCGGGATGACCCTGGACACAGAAGTCCAGAGAGTTTTTCTTCCGGTGGAAAAGGCTCTGGAAATCCAGAAAATGGTACAAAAGATATTGAAGCCAAGTGTGTCGATCCATCAGTGCATTCGGTTGTTGGGGAAAATGGTGGCGGCCTACAAGGCCATACAGTTTGGCAGGTTCCATGCCAGAGTTTTCCAGTGGGACCTGTTGGACAAGTGGTTGGGTTCCCACCGTCACATGCATCGGAAGATAATCCTGTTGTCGAAAGCCAGGATTTCACTCCTGTGGTGGCTACACAGCTCTCACCTACTAGATGGACGCAGATTCAGGATTCAGGACTGGCTCCTGGTAACCACGGATGCAAGTCTCAGAGGCTGGGGAGCTGTCACTCAGGGGGAAAGCTTCCAAGGAAAATGGTCAAGTCAGGAAGCCTGCCTTCACATAAATGTGCTGGAATTGAGAGCCATTTACAACGGCCTTCAACAAGCGGTACATCTTCTTCAAGATCATCCCGTGCAGATCCAGTCGGACAATGTAACAGCAGTTGCATACATAAGCAGGCAGGGCGGAACGAAAAGCAGAGTGGCAATGGCAGAGGTGACGAAGATCCTCCTCTGGGCAGAAAGACATCTAAAGGCTTGTCAGCAATTTTCATTCCGGGAGTAGACAACTGGGAAGCAGACTTCCTCAGCAGACACGATCTCCATCCAGGAGAGTGGGGCCTCCACCAAGAAGTCTTCGCAGAGGTGACAAGTCTTTGGGGATGTGACGACGCTGCCGGCCAATTCCACAAATACACCAATTTGAGAATTGCCGCATGCGCCGTACGGGGGTCACTTTTGACACACAGGATTATTTAAATACTTTCAGCTGCCACCAGCAAAGACTTTTCAACGTATTACGGACGTTGCAGGCGTCTTTAGCTTTACCTGTCACCAGGGGTGTATCTAGGGGTCCGAGCGCCCCTGGCAAAGTAAAGGACTGGCGCCCCCCATATTTGAAATAGCGAAGGTGCATATGCAAAAAAGGGACATGATCTTGTGGGAAAGGGGCATGACCATACAATAGTTCCCCAATTCAAATTACGCTACACAGTAGTAACCCTTATACACATCATGCCAGACAGTAGCAGTTCCCTTTACACATTATGCCCACACAGTAATTCTTATAACACTGAGGAGACATCAGCAGTGCCTGGCCTGGCTGAGGATGCAATGCCACCCAAGGCCAGGTAGTATAATGAAATAGTAGTGCAAAGAAGTGAAGTGCAGCGCACTACCCAGTGGTGCAAGTAAAAAATTTTTTTTAGTGGTACTGCATGCGTGCGTCGATGGCGCGTGCACACTCAAAAAAGGGTGTGGCCACATGCCACATGCCAATGAAAATGGGGTCTAGAAATGCCCCCACAGTGCCAGATAAGCCCCACAGTGCCAGATATGCCCCCACAGTCATAGAGTCATAGTCCCCATCCCCCTCCCAACACATAGCCATAGTCCCCTCCCAGTAAATAGCCATAGCCCTACCTCCCCAAACAATAGCCGTGGTCCCCCCAGCACATAGCCGTAGTCTCCACCTCTCCCAACACAGTCATACAGTAGTCCCCCTCCCATCACATAACAATAGTTCCATGCCAGCATAGATTGCCATAGTCCCCCTCCCTGCACATAGCCGCTCACCTCCCCAAGCACATAGCCATAGTCCTCATCCCCCTCCCAGCACATAGCTGTAGTCTGCCCTTAGGACATAGTAGTAGTCTTTCCCACTCCCAGCACATACATAGCCTCCCCACACAGCACATAGCCCTAGTCCCCACCCCACAACATCTCAGCAGATAGCCATAGTGTCTGGCAATACCTGCTGTGCCGAGCTTCCTGCGATGGAGTGCGGAGGATCGCTCTGCAGACAGGAGTCGGTGCCAGTGTCTGGCACCGCATTAAAATACATGAAGAAACTGAATAAAACCTACAGCTTCCAGCAGTCCTTGCTGCTGGGATCTCCCGACAACAAGGGTTGCTGGGAGTTGTCGTTTATTTTCAGTTTCTTCCCTGTAGTGCATTGCGGTGCCGGACACCAGCGCCAGCTCCTGCCCGCTAAGTGATCCTCCACGCTCCATGCCAGGCAATGCACAGGCAGCTCGGCACAGCAGGTATTGCCAAGCACTACAGCTTAAGGGATTCCACCCATTGGCTGAGGGTAGCACCGTCGGGTGGCGCCCCCTGCTCGGCTGGCGCCCCTGGCGAGTGCCATCCTGGCCAATGGGTAGATACACCCCTGCCTGTCACACACAATAAGATCCATATTTGAGGCAGCCACAGCAGGCCTCACATCGATAACAGAGTCCACATCAGAATCCAGCATCGCACTATTACTACCCGCAGTACATAATAGTCCAGTACGCAATACATCTCCTACTGCCTCAGCAGCCCAGGCCGATGCATCATTCCCACGCACAGGTTTGCAGCCATCATGATGCTCTGTATCTTTCCCATACTTGATATCAGTCGGCGAATATTCATCCAAGGCCATATGCACAGACCTCGCATCGATAACAGAGTCTACATCAGAAATCAGCATGGCACCATTACTACCCGCAGTACGTAACAGTCCAGTGCGCAATACATCCCCTACTGTCTCGGCAGCACAGGGCGATGCATCATTCCCACGCACAAATTTGCCATCATCCTTCATCAGATGCTTAGACTTAGTCATCTTTGATTTCATTTTCGCCAAAATAAAATAATAGAAAAGAAAAACAATAGATGGGGAGGGGAACAGAGATTGCTACTCACTGTGTGGATTTTAAAATTATAATAAAGCTCTGAGTTCTGATTCTGGTGAAGTGGATGTTCCGCTCACGGAATTATTACCACCTTCACTTAAGTTCTTAAATAAAAACAAACAATTATCATCCCACCGCTTGCCACCACTTTGTGACTACGCTGCCGGCCAATTTCACAAATACACCAATTTGAGAATTGCCGCATGCGCCGTACGGGGGTCACTTTTGACACACGGGATTATTTAAATACTTTCAGCTGCCACCAGCAAAGACTTTTCAACATATTATGGACGTTGCAGGCGTCTTTAGCTTTACCTGTCACACACACACTGCAATACTTAGAAAAATAGATAGGCGTGATCCACACAGGCGTTGGAGTTCATAAGAACAACAGGATCAGAACTAAAATTAGGATTTTAATTTCAAGAATACTTCAGAGCTTTGGTTACAAAAAGGTTACAAAGATTATTAAGAATATTTTAAAAACACACAGAATACAGCAATCTCAATAAATGAAAAGGAAATAAAAAAACTTACAGAAACCTTTACACTTACGCAAACAAGTTTTAGGTATTTCTGTTGTGGGGGACTTCACAGAAACTCAGGTCACCTCCAGCATACCAGCTGTATCCCCAAGAGATCACAACTCCTATTTTCATGAGTGGGACAGATATAGTCTCCAGCTTCATCAGGCCCCCTCCCTTGGGATTTTTAACCACTTTCCTGCTGGACAAAACACCTACACCAGGTTTTACATACTTTGTGCTTGGCAACAGCCAAGGGGGGAGGTAATGGGTATACTGTAGGAATCTCTTTCATAGAAAGCAAGGTTTATGACATTAGCCAGGAAACAGGATTCCTGGTCTGTTTACAGCGCCTCTGTTGACACCAGCCCTCAATGTCCAGAGCTTGCAAATCTCTGCTTTTGATGTAGGAATGTCATCTCAAACTTTATGGTCTGCAGATCTCTCTTGGCCTGGACCTATGGGGGTCAAATGCAGGACATTGCATGTCAGCCATGTTGGCACATCTCGGCTGAAAGAATACAACATTATATATATATATATATATATATATATATATATATATATAGTCACTTGAAAACATTATTAGTGATTATTCCTGCAGGTAATCACCACACCTTAGATCACATATAATTTGTGATCCTCCTTTCTCTATTCAAACGTGACATCTCCCCCGGCAAATGGCGCACAAGGGGCAGTGACCCACGTCACCGACTCATTGCTGCGCTACTGACCACTTGTTCACCCTGCTGCAAGGTGAGACTCCATCTCAGGAGTTTCCTATTGTCTCCAGACAATCTATTAAGTTAACTGTGACCGACATCAGACCCATTTTTATTTTTAAATTCAATACTTTTTTATTTGAGTTTTCAGATTTTCATGAACATTTCACACAAAAACAAACAAACAAACATAACATTACTCGTACATACAAGTGCATAGATCAATCGCCCAGGCATAGGGCGCATGGTACATCATTTGTAAATATTAACACCCAAAACTTATGTTCTTAGATGGATTATATATTGCGAGTATCACATCCAAGCATAACATTTCCAACACAGATATCAGCGTATTAGAACAAGCACAGTAGATCTCAATTAACCTCAGTAAGGCCGGCCGCGGGGCAACTACCCCCAAAATATACCAGGACATAGTAAGGAGAAAGACGCAAGGCTGGATTTATGAATCCTTGAAGTATTTAGATTCTATCCATCTGCCCCATATTGCACCCCATTTCCTCTCCACCTTCCTTGCCAGGAACACAAATTTTTTGTGTGTGACAGTTTCGTTGACTAAGGCTATCCAGGCCTTAACCGTCGGGGCCTCACCCGCCAGCCACAACCGGGCTATACAAACTCTGGCTAAAGCACATAGGTTGACAGCGTATCGTCTGCTAGGTGGGTCTAAAGCTTCTTCGTCTACTATCAACAGGGTACATAGGGCAGATGTGCATATGGAGGAGGGGACCCCTGTATCACATATAGTACGTATAACAGCCATCCAGAATCGGGACACGACAGGGCACACCCAAAGTAGATGCCAGAAATCAGCCCCCGTGATTCTACACTTAGGGCACTGGGAGCTGTGAGCATGGCCATAACTAAGGGGGGGCTAGGGGGTCACGCGCCCCGGGCGCTGGAATGTGGGGGCGCTAGGGAGGCTGTATCTGCAGCCAAAATCTCTGGTTGCCGCGGAGGTGAGGGAGAGAGGACGGAGACAGTAGTCTGGCCGGCGCGGTTGAGCAGAGCCGAGCCTGGAACTGATGAGAGCACACTGGCTGGCGGCTGCAGTCAGTCAGTGACAGTGAATGAGTCACTGACGCTGCAGCATTCCGCACTGGACTCTGCAGGCTCCTCTGACAGGGGAGGTTTCACGGAGACTGCATGACATGTCTCCAGCAGCCCTGAGCCCACAGCCCTCCCCCATGCCTGGGAACAGGGGAGGGACACAACGCAGCAGCGTGGACTCTGAACGAGGGGGAGCTGTGACAGAGAGAGATTTATTATGAGGTATGTTTCTCTACCTGGCAGACAGCTCCCCCTCTACAATGTGTATGTGTTTGTGTGTGTGTCATTGTTCCTCTGGTCCCTATACAGTGTGTGTGTGTGTGTGTGTGTGTGTGTGTGTGTGTCAGTGTTCCTGTGGTCCCTGTACAGTGTGTGTGTGTGTGTGTGTGTTAGTGTGTGTGTGTGTGTGTGTGTGTGTGTGTCAGTGTTCCTGTGGTCCCTATACAGTGTGTGTGTGTGTGTGTGTGTGTGTGTGTGTGTGTGTTAGTGTGCGTCTGATCCCTATACAGTGTGTGTGTGTGTGTGTGTGTGTGTGTATGTGTCAGTGTGCATCTGGTCCCTATAGAGTGTGTGTGCATCTGGTCCCTATACAGTGTGTGTGTGTGTGTGTGTGTGTGTGTGTGTGTGTGTGTCAGTGTGCAACTGGTTCCTATACAGTGTGTGTGTGTGTGTGTGTGTGTGTGTGTCATTGTGTGCTTCTGGTCCCTATACAGTGTGTGTGTGTGTGTGTGTGTGTGTGTTGTGTCAGTGTGTATCTGGTCCCTACACATTTTGTGTGTGTCGGTGTACATCTTGTCCCTATACAGTGTGTGTCAGTGTGCGTCTGGTCCCTATACAGTGTGTGTGTGTGTGTGTGTGTGTGTGTGTGTGTCAGTGTGCATCTTGTCCCTATACAGTGTGTCAGTGTACATCTGGTCCCTATACCGTGTGTGTGTCAATGTGGTCATATACAATCTGTTTTTGTGTCAGTGTGCCCCTGGTCTGTGTGTGGATGTCAGAGTTCTCCTGGGACCTGCACCATATGTGTGATAGTGTGCCCCCTATATAATCTATCTAATGTGTATACACAGCTCCTCTGTGGTGTAACGTGCATAAGCGGCTGTAGTGTGGCAGAGGCTCCTCTGTGGTGTAACGTGTGGGATTTTGGATTTTATATATATACGTTTTGTTTTTTTTTATTTGCGGGGGGGGGGGGGGGGGGGGGCGCAAATTTACTATCTTGCCCCAGGTGAGAGCAACCCTAGTTTCGGCCCTGCTGTGAGACCCCCCAATGTGTGCTAACCTCACCGGGGTCATATATACTCTATGCAAGATATATAGCTGTATTTGCTGGTATCTGACAGAGGAAGTGGAAATCCGATGGGCACCCATAGCGGTACTCCATGCATCATCTGACAACATGCCCACATCCGATTCCCATCGTCCCCGGAGAGCAGTCAGAGGATCCGCATGATGTAGCTGCAGAACACGACCATATATCTTAGAGACCAAGTGACCCGAGTCTAGCGTCTGCAACATTAATTTGACAGGGGAGTCAACAAGGATCGGAGGACCATTTGGGAATTGGGTAGCCAAAGTGTGTCTTAGCTGAAGGAATCGATAAAAGAACCCCGAGGGGACATTATGTGCCTGTTGAAGTTGTTGAAATGAGGTAAGGGTCCCGTCATTATATATATGTCTTAAGGAGTGCACTCCCCAACTACCCCACACTTCCCTGACCTGAAGTTGATTTAGTTCCGGTAACCCGTACACATTATCCAATGGGGTATCAGGATCAATACCATGGCCTCGCATCACAGAATGCACCAATTTCCATATTAGGATGGATTGTTTAATCAGTGGCAGCGTGGACATCTTGACGCTACCACATAAGAGCAGCTGCAATGGGGAGCCCCCAAGGTATTCATGGTGCAACATCAGCGAGTGCAAGGCCAAGGCATCGAGGTCCGTAACCCACTCCCAGACATGCGCCAGCTGCGTCGCATAGTAATAAAAGCGGAAGTTGGGGAGAGCTAAACCCCCCATGTCCCGTGACCTGGTCAAAGCATCCAGTCGCAAACGTGCCCGCTTGCTAGCCCACACCAGGGAGGAAAGCAACCCATTTATTTGTTTAAAAATCTTCAGCGGGATATAAACGGGAGATTGTTGGAGAACATACAGGAGTTTGGGTTGAAAGACCATTTTTACCATATTTACCCTCCCTGTGGCTGTTAAGGGTAATTTCCCCCATACCCTCACCCGACTACGGAGATACGTTATTTGTGGAGTGATATTTAGGGAGGAGAATTTTTGAGGATCATTAGACACCCAGATGCCCAAGTATTTGAATGAGTCCACCCATCGCAACGGAAGGGCCACCAGTGGGGAAGCAGGAGCCTCCCCCCGGAGTGGGATAATAAAGGATTTCTCCCAATTAATCAGGAGCCCAGAGTATCGCCCGAACTCAACAATAATCCCCAAGATCCTAGGCATAGACTCAGCATAGCGGTCCACAAATAGCAAAACGTCATCGGCATACAATGCCACCCTGTCCTCGCGGGCACCCACCTTGAAGCCAGTGATCCCCGCGTCCGTCCTCAAGAGGCACGCAAGGGGCTCAATGGCCATAGCAAATAGAGCAGGGGACAGTGGGCAGCCCTGTCGTGTACCCCTAGCTAAAGGAAAGGAATGAGATACGAAACCATTAACCGCCACCCTCGCCGAGGGGGAGGAATACATCAATTGAACATATTTAATGAAGTTTGGGCCTATACCGAATCTACGCATAACTTCCCACAAATAAGCCCATTCTACGGAATCAAAAGCCTTAGCGGCGTCCAAAGAAACGACTATGGAGGAGGTGGGGTCTCTACAGGGGAGTTGTAGATGAGTAAACAATCGACGTAGGGTAATAGATGTCGACTTATTGGGCATAAATCCCGTCTGGTCCGGATGTATAATGTGAGATATGACTGTATTTAATCTACCAGCTAGAACCTTAGCCAATATTTTAATATCAGTGGGTAAGAGGGATATGGGGCGATAGGACTCAACTCTCCTAATATCCTTATCTGGCTTAGGGAGGACCACAATCAGTGCTTCCGCCATAGATGGAGGGAGGGATTCCTGTGTAAAAATTTGGCCGTATAACTCTAGAAGGCGAGGGACAAAAAAATCCAGATGCTGCCCATAGACCTCTGAAGGTATGCCATCCATGCCGGATGCCCTACCTCTAGGGGAGGCCTTAATAGCAGCCATAATCTCATCAGGTGAAATAGGCGCTTCCAGCAGATCACAGGCCTCGCTGGATAGTGTGGGGAGGGAAACAGCGTCCAAATAATCAGTGAGATGCAATTGTGTACACTCCAGTTTAGAGTCATACAAACGACTATAGTAGGACGCAAATTCAGCCGCTATTTGTGGGGTTTGAGTTAGGGAGATGCCATCAGAGTTTAAAATCTCAACCACTACACTATTAGGTCTATCACCCCGGGCCAGGGAGGCCAGATACGCCCCCGGTTTATCACCCGTAGCATAAAATGTGTGAGAGGAGAAAAGGAGTCTATGCTGAGTCTTCTCCATTAGATAATCCTTCCATTCTTTCTGAGCCGATAACCAGGCTAACTTAGAACTATTTAAGGAATCCTGCAGGTATTGCAGCTCTGCGGCGACGCTCCGGGCCTCCAATACCACCTCCCGCTGCTTATAAAAAGACTTCAGGTTAGCTACCCGTTTAATCAAGCTCCCTCGCAAAAAGGCCTTAAACGTGTCCCATAGAATAGAGATAGCAGTTCCGGAACTATTTAACTCAAAGAATTCCCGCCATGCGGCCACCAATTCAGAGCCGTCCCCCATATGGACGAGCCAGAATGGGTTAAATTTCCATACAGCCTGGCCCCTAGAGCAGTTGAAATCTAAAGTGAGGATCAAAGGGGAGTGATCTGATATTCCCCTAGTTTCATATCTAATATCGCTCACCCGGGGGACCATGTCGTTCGAGAGGAGGGCCAGGTCAATCCTGGAGAATGAAGAATGGGAGTGAGAGAAACAGGAGTATTGTCTAAGAGACGGGTGTCTCAATCTCCAAGGATCGACCAGGCCCAGCCCCGACACCACATTAGCAAAAGAGGTATTCCCAGGGCATGCAGTCGATGGGGACCTAGACAGCCTGTCCATTGCTGTGTCAAGCACATTATTAAAATCCCCGAGGCAAATAACCGATATCCCGGGGGAAGAGGCCATGAACCCGGCAGCCCTTTTAAGAACATCAGGGGAATAGGGAGGGGGCACATAAACCGCCAAAAGGAGGACTGGGACGTAAAATAATCTACATTTCAGAAACACATATCTCCCCCACGGGTCTGTCTGCACAGATTCCAGCACGAAGGGGACGGTCCGCTTAATAAGGACTGAAACTCCACGAGAGGCAGAAGTATACGTAGAATGGTACGCCCATCCCACCCATGGCCTTTTTAGCGAAAGAATCTTATTCCCTACCAAGTGTGTTTCCATAAGGCAGACCACATCAGCGGCACAAGTTTTAATCTGTCGAAGTACCAGAGACCTCTTAACTTTGTCACTAAGACCCCTCACATTCCACGATAACACTTTAATCCCAGCCATAACGCATCAAAAATAAAATAAATGTAGCACCCCGCGGCCAGCCAATTCCACCATGCTTATGTTCAGTTATCAGAAACCAATGCTCAAATAGTACAACAATGAACCATATCCACTCGCACCATACATCCCCACACACAGTAAAACCATAACCCAGAACCCTTCCCCGCCCCCCACCCTGTATACCACCCCCAACTTGCAGCATACTTGGATCCCAAAACTAAACGCAAATACCCAAATTCAAATAGACAACCTTCGTTGCACCATTAAGTGGTGCAAGTATACCCTGATCGGGGCCAAGAATATAATGACTCTTGGGAAAACAGAGATAGCCTCCAGCCACCAACCACCCCCCCTCCCCGAACAATATAGGAGGGGAAATCGTGGACGTCCCCCCCTGGGTCCGTGCATATCCAACACAAAACAAGCATACACCTATATTAAAGAGCTAAACATAGCGAACCGCAAGCGCAACCCCCCCCCACCCCCATTCCCCCTTAGGCATCAGGAGATAACATAACCTCTAGGGCCCACCCAAAGCATCGAAGTAGGCAGACGGGCAGTCCTCAGACCTGCCGAACCTGCGGGAGCGGGGTAGGGCAACTAGGATTCAGGAATATAAAGGACAATAACCCTATTCCAACACTCCCGCAGCCTATTGCCGCGCATTTATAAACATACATGTACAGCCCACATAAGTAATAACAAGATGAGAGCACGAGGAGAAAAAAAAGAGACATGACTAAAGCAAAACAGGGTAGAGTTAGCATTGAAGTTAGGCTGGAGACTCAGGGATCTGCCAGGGCATGTCTCGCCGGAAAACGTCTATCCAGCCATGCCGTGGCCTCACGAGGAGTCGTGAAAAACTTTGTTTCTCCATCAGCCACTACTCGCAACTTAGATGGGAAGAGCATGGCATACGGCAGGTCAAGTTCACGGAGCCTCCTCTTAACAGGCAGGAATTGAGCCCTATCCTTTTGTACATCCATGGCAAAGTCAGGGAACACAGATATGGGCGATCCATTCCATTTCAAAGGGCCCTTAGTGCGAGCCAGCCGTAGGACTGTGTCGCGGTCTCGGAAATGGAGGAACTTAGCAATAAAGGTGCGGGGTGGAGCCCCCGGAGGCAACGGGCGCATCGGAACTCTATGGGCCCGTTCCACGGTAAAATAAGGTGAGAATTCCTCAGTTCCAAAAGCATCACGAAGCCATTTTAGAAGAAACTCTTCAGGAGATGAACCCTCCTCTTTTTCCGGCAGGCCGACAAAATGGACGTTATTGCGCCGCAAGCGCCCCTCCATATCCGTCAGTTTTTTGCGCGCCTCTGTCATTTGAGATTCCAAAGCATCAGTTCGGCGACCCAGCGGGCCGACAGAGTCTTCAACATTGGATATACGGGTCTCAGCCTCGCCCACTCGTTCTCTCACTCGTTGAAGGTCCTGATGGATAATGGAGAGATCAGACTGCACTTGTCCAATCTTGTCCGCCAGACGCGCTTCGCTGGCAGTCACCGCATCTAATACTCTCTGCAGAGTAGCATCCGGATGGTCTGAGGAAGCGGAACTATATGCAGGAGACGGTGGTGCAGAATCAGATCCAGCATTCCCGCCTCCCCGCCGCTGATTGCCAGGATTCCGGACAAACTTATCCATTGCGCCCGCCGCCGCATTACTTTGGCGGCCGCGCACCATTTTAGACAACACGGTGTCGCTCTGCCTAACCGAGCGGATATATCAAAGCAAATATAAGCAGGCAAGAGGGGGGCGCCCGCGCCAACACCCTATAGCAAGGGTAGCGGGTTCGGGGCAGGTTATAAATATGTATAGCCAAACAGCAGGGCCAGGGCTTCCGGAGGTAATGTATGTCCGCCTGAAGGAGCAGGGAGTCAGGCAGTCCCCCCCAATCACAGCCGTGTATCAAAGCTGAGCAGTCCCCCGTACTGACCTCTAGGCAGGGTGAGAGCAGGATCGGTCAGTCAGAGACGTGTAGTGGAGAGAGAGGGGGGAAGGACACATCCAGCCCTGTAAATTTGCAGCCAGCTCAGATAAGTCCCCGTATAGTATAGTGTCTCTGAGGGTTGCAGTGGGCTAAGGGAAATTGCGGGAGCCGCACTTCCGGTCCCGCGGCGGTGGAGGATGACAGTCCCGGCGGCTGTAGCCGAAAGCTGCGTCCCCCAGCAGGCTAGTATGGCGGCAGTCGAGCCCTCCCCACCTCCCTCCTCAGAAGCGCTGGCGGCGGTAAAAGGCCGGAGGCGAACTTCCGGTCCCCCGGGCGGCACGGGTCCTCGGCGGTGCAGGGTGTCTCAGGCTCCGCTGATCCCCCTCAGGTCCTCAGCAGGCACGCCGGGCAGCAGATGGGTGTCCCTCGCCTCTCCCCCCAGAGACACGGGCAGCGATGGAGAGCGGGAGCCGGAGCCGAACTTCCGGTCTGCGTTGAGTGCGAGGCGGGAGCTCCAGCACCAAGCAGGGCCCGGGCAGACAAACAGGGCTGCAGGAGCTAGGGGAGTTCTGATATCCAGCCCAGATTCACTCCACAGGGTCAGGGGGTATTCAGACAGCGCTGTCCTCAGTTTTAGACCCAGGGAGGGAGTCCAGGATAGTAAAACAGGATATTTAGGCTGGAGAGCTGCACTGTGCAAGTGCTACTCCATGCTCGTCCAGGCCACGCCCCCCCATCAGACCCATTTTTACACGTTTGGTTCACATGATCCCCTGTTACTTCCAACTCTACATGGGTGAATATATTACCAACGGGAGTACTCTCATGATTAATGCTCACGGTGGGACAGGTGACTATATTCTTCTGCCACATAATCTCACCTTGTGCTCTTTCCTGATATGGTGGCCTGCCCCTCACCCACACGGGCCCTGAGGTCAGGGCATCTTGTCCTACAGGATGCTCTGGACAGGTTTCCCTGCACATCATTTGGGGTATACCTAGGACATTGGGATCCTCACCTAAATGTCCCTTTCTGAGATAAATTCTTCCTGATTTATCTCCCCAGCCTGTCTGACTGATCTGCATCCTTACAGAGGCTAAGTCAGGATCAGCTGGTTGCCCTTCCTTGGTATAGTGGGCAAATATGTGTTTTGTGATGGGAACACACTCTTTCGTAGACGGTGCTCCCTGTGTTGCTATCTCTGCTGTTATTGTATCAGTGACGTCACTGCTCCTGTCTTTGTCACTCTGCCCCATCTCCACAAGACTGGGGTCACCCACCTCCATACACAACCTCTGTGAATAACCACTGTATATTTCTACACTCCTGTTACCTACACCTGAAGAGAGAATAACATGTTCCTTTCCTGGCTCAGCCTCAGGAGAAGGTTGATAGGCCCTCGCCCTCAGAGGTTCTGCAGCTTCTGACTGTGGCCCACCCCTCCCTGGCTGCTCTATGTCAGGACAGAGGGGGGTTTGCAGGGCACGACTTGCATCACACTCCTGTCCAAACCTTTTGTTCATCTTATCACCTGGCACTTGAAACTGGGAATTCTCATTCTGATTACACACAATTTCAGGCTTTTTACATACATCAGTGCCTATGTCAGGCACAGTCATTCCTGACACTGATAAGTTTTTGTTAGGGTCTCCTGCTCTGTGCTGCCACGTCGTCATGGCAACCGGGAGACAAGTGCTAGCGGAGTAACCTGAGCGTAGCTGATACTCCGGTTCGGGTCTTTTGCTGTGCAGTGGTTACAGGCTCTGTGCACGGCAGGGGATCCGGTGCTGGTTTTTGTGCTCACAGTCTGTGAGGTCTGAGTGGGGCGTGGACAGCACCTGCTGTATAAACCCTCTTCTCAGGTTAGGCAGATGCTGCTGAATCTTTGTTGGTTAGTCAGTTCCTGAAAGCTAGCTAGTACTGTTTAAACTTTGTATTTGTTTGTTGCTTACTGCAAATAGGCCTTGGGATTTGGTATTACACTCTGCCAATCCAGACCTAGCAGTAAGACTGGAGTCAGTCGTTTAACCTGCTGGGGTTCTTTTGCTACTCTGTGAACCTAGCAAGTTTGCGGCTGTATTCTCAGACTTGCCTGCCAAAATCCTTTCTCACTGTGCAAGGTGTTCAGGTGTCAGTTTAGTGGCAGTAAGCTGAACCAGTGCACTGCAAGTGAGGACTAGGATTGTGGAGACTCTCCTTGTGTCTATTATTCCATCTCTGACCAAGGAGTTTACTGCCACACCCATTGGTAACCCTTTAGGGTTTTGCTGTTGCCCTTAGCAACAGCATTTCGGGTTATCTACGTATTAAATCACTACATCTTGCTTCTTTCCATCTGAGCATTCCTAATATTAGGGAGACACCCAGTTTCTTAGCCTTTGGGCTTCTCTGTTCACTTTGTGTTTATTTTGTTACCCTATCACCTTCTGTGTATGTAATGTCATATTCCCCAGTCTGTCTGTGAGTTCATTTGTTTTGCATCCCTCACCGTTCAGACACCAGTACATTCCTGCTGGCACTTGTGTGCAGGGCCGGCAACAGAAATCTTGGGGCCCGGTACACTGATATCCCTGTGGGCCCCCCCGATATACAAATATAGGGGCGTGACCACAGAGCTCCTTTTACACATTACGTCAGGCAGAGTCTCCCTTTTTACACATTACAGCAGCAGAGTCCCATTTTTTACACATTATGGCAGCAGAATCCCCTTTTTTACACATTAGGCAGGCAGAGTCCCCCATTTTTACACATTATGGCAGGCAGTCCCCATTTTTACACATTATGGGAGGGGGAGAGAGTTATACTCGCCTGTAACGAGCCAGCATGCCCCACCTTAATGGCCATCCCTACCTTTTCTCGCCCTGCAATCTACGCTCTTACCTACAGTAATACCAGGTTTACAGGGCAGATGTAATGCATGCACATGCATCCATGATATGTGCCTGCACGCAGCCCATCCCAAACTCAAAGCCCCAAACTCCTGCTGGAGAGCCGAGTGCACCTGCAATGCAGACACTTGACTTACCAGACACAGCCGCCAGCGCCGTGAATCAACGAGGCTCAGCCTCCGAGTGACCAGCTTGATGCACCCCGCCGCAACAAGCTGCCAGCAGTCCCGCAATCCTGCTCCTGCCTGCCTGCTCACGCTCCTCACAGCAGAGACAGGGCGGGCGGGGATGACTGGGAGAGGAGGGGAGGTCCGGAGGTAGCGTTGTGTGACAGCTGACCTGGGGCTGGGCTTGGGGATGCTAAGTGGTGACCACAGATCATGGGGGTGGAGGAGCTGAAAAAAAAGGTCAGTTATTGATTACTTTTAACTGCACAGCGGGCGGCCCGCAGCTGGCGCGATGCCGCAATATATATAATTATTTAGATCTGTTACATGCTGCCGCCGCTCAGGGGCGGATCCAGAAGAAAATGATAGGGGGGGCACCATGGAAGGGGCAAGTACATTTGCGTGCGGCTTCGGTGCATGGTGCAGTGTGCAGGGGCAGCGTTTGAGGGACAGGTGGCAGCGTGTGAAGGTCAAGGTGCAGGGGGAAATGTGTGTGGTGCTGGGTACAGGGGGCAGTGTGTGAGGGGCAGGGGGCAGCGTAATAATGCCCACAGTAGTAGCACCCCGTAATACACAATGCCCACCACAGTAGCGCTTCTTATACAATGCCCACAGTTGTAGCGCTCATTATGCAATGTCCATTGTACTGGTAGTGCCCCTTATACAGACCCCATAGTAGTGGTGCCCCTTATGCAATGCCCGTATTGCCCCCAGTAGTAATGTTGCCTGTAGTAATACCCCCAGTCATTTAGCACCCTAGTAGTTATGCCCCTGCAGTTATGACCCCAGTAGTTTACCCCCCCTTTAGTTTAGCCTCCCAGTAGTAATGCCCCCAGTAGTTTGCCTGCTTGTAGTTTAGCCACCAATAGTAATGCCCCCCTGTAGTTTGCACCATTGTAGTTATGCCCCCCTTGTAGTTTAGCCCCCAGTAGTAATGCCCCCAGTAGTTTGGCCCCTGTAGTTATCGCCCAGTAGTTTGGCCTCCCTGTAGTTTAGCCCCCAAGTAGTAATGCCCCTGTAGTTACGCCACCAGTAGTAATGCCCCTGTAGTTACGCCGCCAGTAGTAATGCCCCTGTAGTTACGCCGCCAGTAGTAATGCCCCTGTAGTTACGCCGCCAGTAGTAATGCCCCTGTAGTTACGCCGCCAGTAGTAATGCCCTCCTGCAGTATGCCCCCAGTAGTTAGCCCTTTGTAGTTTGCCCCCTTGTAGCTTACTCCCAGTGGTTTGCCCCCTTGTAGTTGGCCCCAGTAATAATGTCCCCCAGTAGTTTGCCCCCAGTAATAATGTCCCCCAGCAGTTTGCCCCCAGTAGATGCCCCCAGTAAAAATATCCCCCAGTAATAATGACCCCAGTAGTAATGCCCCAATAGATGACTCCCCCCCAGTAGTAATGCCCCCCAGTAATAATGCCCCCAGTAGTAATGCCCCAATAGATGACTCCCCCCCAGTGGTAATGCCCCCCAGTAATAATGCCCCCCAGTAATAATGCCCCAATAGATGACTCCCCCCCAGTAGTAATGCCCCCAGTAGTAATGCCCCAATAGATGACTCCCCCCCAGTGGTAATGCCCCCCAGTAATAATGCCCCCAGTAGTAATGCCCCAATAGATGACTCCCCCCCAGTAGTAATGCACCCCAGTAATAATGCCCCCAGTAGTAATGCCCCCCCAGCAGTAATGCCCCTTGCTGCTGCCCCCTCGTCAGTAGTAATGTCCCCCGTAAATTGCCCCCAGTAGGTGCCCCCGCTGCACTAAGAAAGATAAAAAAAAGAACATACTTACCGATCCCCGTTCCCGCTTCCAGACATCCTCCTGGCGTCCTCTCCTCAGCACTATGAGAGAGACGTCATGACTGACGTCTCTCCCATAGCGCACGCAGCACACAGTGACGGCGCCGGAGGCCGGAGCTCAGTACTGAGCTCCTGCCTCCGGCTGCCGCTGTGCAGGGAGACGGGCGCCCGCTGGTAACACAATCTCAGCGGGCGCCCGTCATTTTCCTGTGCGGCGGCGCGGGGACGGACGACGGATGGAGAACGGACAGAGGGGCCACTGCCGCCGCTGGACCTTGGGGCCCCTCACAACGTCGGGGCCCGGGACGGCTGTCCCCTTTGACCCCCCCTGTCGCCGGGCCTGCTTGTGTGCATAACAGTTTTCTACTTTCTTTGCTAAGTTGAAAGGAGACAGTCTCTTATCAGCAGAAATACTTTCTGATTCCTTTCCAAGGGTTAATGTGCAGCCCTCCTGCATTGCCCTCTGCTGGGTACCTATAGCTAGGGCACACCTCACCTCAGACACATCTCTATACAGTGTGCCCACATAATTCCCAGGTGTCTGTAACTCGGTGGGTCTAGTGGTACCACAATGGGGAGAAATTTCCTCATTAACACATACTGGGGAAAATACACCTTCGCACTTCTCCCAAACAATTTCTTCCTGCCCTTGTGCTGTATTGGAACTGGCTCTCTGTTCAACCTGGAGAGGTAAGTTTTCCACTGAAGCCTCAGTGTATGGGAATCCCTGCTGGGTGTCTGCATGCAAGAGCAGGGTAGGAAGGGGGGTCTGAGGGGGAGGGACGGCAATGTGTGTTTCTCCCTTCTCAGCTGTTGACACAGCCCCCTTCCCTGACACATCCCTGGTACCTAACATGCTGGCAGCACCCCGGACAGACACATTATTTCCTACATTGATACATGCATCATCAGAGGTACTGGTAACACGTATACAAGACAATACATCATCTTCATTGACTCCCTTCCCCAGGCCAGTATCTGAGCTTGCAACTTTCACAGGGAGGGAGGGGGGGCGGAGGGGGATCTCTGGCTTTTGAGTCACTCTCCCCACTGGCAGGGGTTAAATCACAGCTTTTCTTTGCTGCTGCACTGCATGTCATTACTGCTACCCCAGGCGTGGTATTACATACAGTATTCAACACAGTATCATCATCAATACAAGGAATAATTGCCCCTCCTTTATACATAGACGTTTGCCTGTTTTCGGGGCCCCTCAGTACCTGCAAATCAATTTGAACATTTTCAACAATACAGGGAGTAATTTCTTTGTCCCTACACATAGACATTGGCATGTTATTTTCTAGTTCACACTGGTTGACAACATTTGCAGCATCACATACATTGGCAATAATGTTGTGTGGATCAGCGGGTGTCCCCTGAGGAAAAGAAGGGTTAGTTCCTGCAGCAATACGGTTCATTTCACTGGTATTATCACAAGTCTCTGTCACAGTAGGAAATGCAACATGTTCAAGATCCAGCAGTATCACATAGTATCACATAGCATTACAGGTACTGTACACAGAGCAATACCATTGCAAGGTTTAGCATCATCACATACTACCTGAGATGATTCACATATTTCAACAGACTTAGAAATGTCAGGCACAGATTGTGCTATCAATTGTCCAAAGTCAGTTCTAATGAACACATTCTTGGGAATAATATCTGACACTCCCACCTCTCTTGTCGACATAATCTCCTCCACAATCAGGTTCTCCTGAAAATCAGCCTCTTCCAGCAACAAATCTTGGGCATCTGGTGGGAGCATGCTGCTCACCTCCTCATCTTCTCCCAGCAGTTTAAACTGGTCCTTGTGATGCGATGTCTCAGGAGCAGGCTCCACAACGATGTTAACAGGAAGGGGTACCTTTTCCTCGTGGGGCACCCCTGCAGGCTGGACCTTTGTTTCTAAAGCTGGTAACGGAAGCTGTTGTAGGCGATGCCT
The DNA here is from genome assembly GCF_028390025.1 of Pseudophryne corroboree. NCBI lineage: Eukaryota > Metazoa > Chordata > Amphibia > Anura > Myobatrachidae > Pseudophryne > Pseudophryne corroboree. Next base: position 623,928,343 of record NC_086447.1, on the reverse strand, counting down.
TTCAGCATCTACCCGGCGGCACTGATCCTTCCAAAATGGGGTAGCGAGCTTTCCACAATCAAAGGCCTCTTGCTGCGCTAATTGAAAACAGTCCGCCAGTTCTCTCAGCAATATCCCAATACTTGCATCGGCTCCCCAGCTGCGAGACGCTGCACGATACTGGCTGAAGGCGTTGCTTTCATCGTCCTGTGCATAGGTGAGCTGCGTGATCATCTCCATGCAGGAATTGTTGCATCAGGAGATACCTTGCAGCTGACATTCAATGATTAGCTCATCTGTACTCATCCTGGCAAACAGTTCAGCTGGGTCATCCCACCATGGCTCTTTTGACTCTGTCACGGATGGTTGCCAGGAATTTTCTACCATCTCCCTGGCAGCCTCACGTTCTAGAGTTGCTTGGCGTTCGGCAAGGAACTGTCGCACCAGCTGCATAAGGGTTGGCCAGTCTGGGTATATTTTCGCAGATGCAATTGCACTCTTTAAATAGCTATCCAGGTCAGGACCTTCAGTGTAGCTGTAAGAGGTGCCTGACCTCCACTGGGTATTTGCAGTACTGTCCATGTTCACATAGTCCGTCATACTAGGGGCTTGATCCAGGCAAGGTTTAACAGTGACCTACCTGGTCTCATGGTATCACGAGCAATCACTTTCTTGTCGCGATGCAATTTGTAGCTCACATTCTCTCTTAGCTACTCGGTTTTCAGAACTCGTTTCTGCCATAGAACTCTCCCTCTGCACCAGCTGTGCAGCACTGGCAGGCCCTATCTCTCTCTCTCTCCTCTCGTGCACTGGAACACTTTTTCCCTGTCCAGCACGCAGCTCCGACAGTTTCCAGGAACGGGGGGATAAGATCCATATTTGAGGCAGCCACAGCAGGCCTCACATCGATAACAGAGTCCACATCAGAATCCAGCATCGCACTATTACTACCCGCAGTACATAATAGTCCAGTACGCAATACATCTCCTACTGCCTCAGCAGCCCAGGCCGATGCATCATTCCCACGCACAGGTTTGCAGCCATCATGATGCTCTGTATCTTTCCCATACTTGATATCAGTCGGCGAATATTCATCCAAGGCCATATGCACAGACCTCGCGTCGATAACAGAGTCTACATCAGAAATCAGCATGGCACCATTACTACCCGCAGTACGTAACAGTCCAGTGCGCAATACATCCCCTACTGTCTCGGCAGCACAGGGCGATGCATCATTCCCACGCACAAATTTGCCATCATCCTTCATCAGATGCTTAGACTTAGTCATCTTTGATTTCATTTTTGCCAAAATAAAATAATAGAAAAGAAAAACAATAGATGGGGAGGGGAACAGAGATTGCTACTCACTGTGTGGATTTTAAAATTATAATAAAGCTCTGAGTTCTGATTCTGGTGAAGTGGATGTTCCGCTCACGGAATTATTACCACCTTCACTTAAGTTCTTAAATAAAAACAAACAATTATCATCCCACCGCTTGCCACCACTTTGTGACTACGCTGCCGGCCAATTTCACAAATACACCAATTTGAGAATTGCCGCATGCGCCGTACGGGGGTCACTTTTGACACACGGGATTATTTAAATACTTTCAGCTGCCACCAGCAAAGACTTTTCAACATATTATGGACGTTGCAGGCGTCTTTAGCTTTACCTGTCACACACACACTGCAATACTTAGAAAAATAGATAGGCGTGATCCACACAGGCGTTGGAGTTCATAAGAACAACAGGATCAGAACTAAAATTAGGATTTTAATTTCAAGAATACTTCAGAGCTTTGGTTACAAAAAGGTTACAAAGATTATTAAGAATATTTTAAAAACACACACAGAATACAGCAATCTCAATAAATGAAAAGGAAATAAAAACTTACAGAAACCTTTACACTTACGCAAACAAGTTTTAGATATTTCTGTTGTGGGGGACTTCACAGAAACTCAGGTCACCTCCAGCATACTAGCTGTCCCCAAGAGATCACAACTCCTATTTTCATGAGTGGGACAGATATAGTCTCCAGCTTCATCAGGCCCCCTCCCTTGGGATTTTTAACCACTTTCCTGCTGGACAAAACACCTACACCAGGTTTTACATACTTTGTGCTTGGCTACAGCCAAGGGGGGAGGTAATGGGTATACTGTAGGAATCTCTTTCAAAGAAAGAAAGGTTTATGACATTAGCCAGGAAACAGGAATCCTGATCTGTTTACAGCCCCTCTGTTGACACAACAACAAATGGCCTTATCAGCCCTCAATGTCCAGAGCTTGCAAATCTCTGCTTTTGATGTAGGAATGTCATCTCAAACTTTATGGTCTGCAGATCTCTCTTGGCCTGGACCTATGGGGGTCAAATGCAGGACATTGCATGTCAGCCATGTTGACACATCTCGGCTGAAAGAATACAACATTTTATATATATATATATAACCAAGCAAAGAAGGCTGCGGCACTCAGAGGCTTGATGCAAAATTCTTATTGTATTAAAACAAACATCTGAAATCCAACGTTTCGGGGTTGGCACACCCCTTTGTCAAGGAGAAACAGCAATGAAGTGAAAAGAAAGAAAACTTACCTAAATACCCAGGAGAAGCCCGCCATGTGAGAAACGCCGCCTCTGGCTCCGTTCTCGGCGCCTGTGGCCGGCGCACACCGTGTGCGTCATCAATAACAGAATGACGGGTCGTCATGGTAACCACGACGCCCGGCACGTCTGTTAGCTGACGTGTGGTAAACAAAGTGAAGAGCGTGGCTCCCTTGTTGGTTAACCCAGTGATCGAAGGAGCGAGACTTTATGACATGGGGAAATCCTGCACGTCAGATTTAAAACTAGTAATATTGCATGTTGACACTCTCGGCTAAATGCCTGTAAAAAATGTGCGGATGCCGCATCTCCATGTTAACAGCCCCCTGGTTGGAACTGGATTACTGTGTGGAGGTCAAACTGTGATCCTACAATAAACTGTGTGCTTGTGTAAAACATGGGCTGGTCACCTACACCAGGAGTGATTTAAAGTGACAGTGTATGTCAACAATACGTGATTGGTGTGTGTTGGTTGGAGTGATAGTGGCGAGAAACTGTTTGTAGTGAATACTTGGGCTACCCTGAGTTGCTTAAATTCGGGGAAGCGGGGAGTGACACTTATACTGAACTAAATCAATCATCTTTGTGTGTGAACGTGTATTATAAGATGAATTGGTGCCACTTATGTTGTGAGTGTTCCATGTCGGGGGCTGGAGTGCTGTGTTGGTAAATTGAAGTTCAGACGGCAGGAGATCCCAAAGAGTGAAGTATCAGCAAAGTAAAACATATATTAATTTAGAGCATGCAGGGTCAGAGAATCAAGCTAGCGGTGAACAGTGAACTGAACACTGATCGACTGTAGTATGTCCCATTTGTATGAAGGCACTGCTCGCCATCATGACGCAGAGATTGCCGACGGGACATCCCTAAAGGAAAACATTCCACGGCATGATCTCATTCAGACCGTGGGGATTAATGGTATTCAGCCGATAGATCCATCTGGCTTCCAGTTTCAGTAGGAGTCCATCTCTGTCTCCCCCTCTTCGATTCTTAGGGATGTGATCAATCACCATCTGACGCAGATCGTTCAATGTGTGCCCTTTCTCCACAAAGTGCTTCGCTACTGGTTGATCGGAGCCCTTACCACTGGTTGCCTGTTTGATGGCAGACCGGTGGAGGGCCAACCTCTCTCTTAATGACCTAATCGATTTGCCCACATAGATTAAGTTGCAGGGGCAACTGATGATATACACTATGTGTGTCGACGTGCATGTTAACACATGGTTAATTTTATAGGTGCGATCCAGATGGGGGTGTTTAAAGGACGTGCCAGTAATCATGTGTGAGCACGTGGTGCACTTAGGGCACTTGTAGCAACCAGGTGGTCGCTTGAGGAAGCTGCTGGATTCTTTGACCTCTGGGTGAAAGTCCGTGATGTCGGCTTGGACCACTTGGTCCCTAATGCTCCTGCCCCGGGTGAAACACATCAGAGGGCGTTTATGGGCAAAACCTGGGAGGCTCTCGTCAGTGGAGATCACCGGCCATAGGGCTCTCACTGCTCTTGGTAAGACCGTGCTGACTGTGTTATGTCGGTTTACAAACGGGATTGAAGCCTCCTTGGTTTTGGTTTGGTTCAACAAAAGGTCCCTTCTGGACATCGACAATACCTCCATCTTCTGTTGGACTAGCTGATCCATGTTGTACCCTCTGGCTACAAATTTCTGGATCATGTCATCCAGTGTTGCTTCCACAGTAGACCGGTCACTGATGATTCTGCTGACTCTGATCATCTGGGACCTTGGTAGCCCTCTCTTGAGGGACTTGGGATGATGGCTGTTGGACCTAAGGAACGTGTTTTTGTCAGTTGGTTTGGTGAATAGCCCCGTGGTTATGCTACTGTTCTCTAAAGTAACTTTAACGTCCAGGTAGTTGACTGACTTTTCGCTGGAATGAAAAGTATATTTAATCGGTGAATCTCTGGCATTAATGGTGTTCATGGTGCCCTGGAATTCTTTCTCCGTGCCAGTCCAGATCAAAAAGAGATCGTCTATGAACCTGGTATACATGAGGATCTTGGCTGCTGTTTCAGGAACGTTGAAAAAAATGTCTTCTTCTTCTCGGAACATGAAGATGTTCGCTACCGACGGGGAAACATTACTTCCCATGGCACACCCGGTTTTTTGGCGATAAAACTGGCCATTGAACAAAAAGTAATTCCTTAGAAGAGTCAGCTCCAGTAGTTGCATGAACAGGTCTAAGTCGATGGTCTCCATTTTCTCTTTGCTAAGAAACCCCCTAATCGCTTGTAGGCCCTCCTTGTGTGGGATGCTGGTATATAAACTACACACATCTATCACACAAAGGAGGGATCCTGCTGGGATATGTCTTACTAGTTCCAGTCTGTTGAGAAAATCGGTGGTGTCTTTAATATACCTGTGATGTTTAGACACCAGCGGTTGTAATGTGGCGTCAAGGAACACCGAAATGGGCTGGAATATGGAGTTTCTGGCCGATATTATGGGTCGGCCCGGGGGAAGCTTCTGGTTTTTATGGACTTTAGGGACCGTGAAGAACACCGGGACTACCGGATGGTTCTGTTTTAGTGCTGTGCACAATTTTGCAGAGATCTTGCCCTCAATTTGGGCATCATTCAGGAGCTTGTCGACCTCTCTTTTATATGCAGTGGTGGGGTCTGCCTGTAATACCTCATATGTCGCTTCCTCCGACAATTGTTTGTAGATGTCCTGTTTGTAATATGATAGGTCTAAGACCACAACTCCGCCCCCCTTGTCGGCAGGGCGGATGACGACATCCTCGTATCGGCTGAGGTTCTTCAAGGCTACCCTCTCTGATCTCGATAAATTGTGATTGATGTGTAGGTCCGCTTGGTGGAATTTCATCACTGATTGATCCAACAGTCTGTTGAATGTGGTAATTGAAGAGTTGGAGGACTGGGGGTCAAAAGTAGACTTGTGTCTGTCTCTGATGAATTGTAGTTGTATGGGATCTGTGGTGTTGGGGACAGTTGTGATCGTTTCGTGTTGGAAAAACTCCCCTAACCTCAATTTACGAGTGAACTTATGTAGTTCAGTTTTCCAGGTAAGTTCATCAAAACGAGTGGTGGGTACAAAAGATAGGCCTTTTTCAAGGACCTTGATTTCATCTGCTGTAAGTACCCTTTGGGACAGGTTGAAAACTAACGATTCCGTTTGGCCCCTTGACTTTTTGATCCTGATGTTTTGTTTGGATCTGCGGGTGGGCGTCCGCGTCGGCTTCTTGGCGTTTCTGGTTCTGGTTCACGGGAGCGAGACTCCTGCAACCATGAGTTCACCATTTGATGGAGACCAGGGATGTAGAGACATGCAGGCGGACTTGTCTGAGCAATTCAGCTATACAGATGATGACGCGGAGAGGCTACGCTTTAAAGAGCATCTGGACATCGAAGAGATATCGGGAACCAATGAGGACATTTATTACAGATTACTGAAGCTAAAGCGCCGAGAGATAGACTACTTGCTTCACGGCATTACATTATCGGATTACCATAGGGATAAGATGATCCCCAGGGGCTTTAGGATCCGCAATATGCCCACCATCGGCAGATACAACCCAGATTTTTGCAAAAAGTGGGTGGGCATATTGAACAAGTGTAGCCTGGATCTAATGTTATTAGTTGTGGAAGAAGCCGGCAAGGAACTGGTATTGACTCGGGACAAGATCACCAAAATGGAAGTGGAGCACCTTACCACTCTACAGAATGATGGTCACCAAGATTGGTTGCTCAAATTGAAAAACCAATGCGAGTTATATAGAAAAGACCTCATCAAATTCAAGCGTAACAAAATACAAATAGTGAGAGAAGATTACGAAACCAATAGAGTGTATAGGTGGCTCATGGGGGGTACACCAGGTGAACAGAGGACACAGCACCCTAGGACCAAACAAGGCTGGCGTAGGAGGCGGGAACTCCAACGAGGTACCTCGGCCACTTCAAATAGTGACAATGAGGTCAACACTTTGGATACAGAGGGCCCATCTTCATCAGGAAGCATCCCTTTAGGGGCACGCCCAAAGAAGACCGCAGAACCAGAAACGCCAAGAAGCCGACGCGGACGCCCACCCGCAGATCCAAACAAAACATCAGGATCAAAAAGTCAAGGGGCCAAACGGAATCGTTAGTTTTCAACCTGTCCTAAAGGGTACTTACAGCAGATGAAATCAAGGTCCTTGAAAAAGGCCTATCTTTTGTACCCACCACTCGTTTTGATGAACTTACCTGGAAAACTGAACTACATAAGTTCACTCGTAAATTGAGGTTAGGGGAGTTTTTCCAACACGAAACGATCACAACTGTCCCCAACACCACAGATCCCATACAACTACAATTCATCAGAGACAGACACAAGTCTACTTTTGACCCCCAGTCCTCCAACTCTTCAATTACCACATTCAACAGACTGTTGGATCAATCAGTGATGAAATTCCACCAAGCGGACCTACACATCAATCACAATTTATCGAGATCAGAGAGGGTAGCCTTGAAGAACCTCAGCCGATACGAGGATGTCGTCATCCGCTCTGCCGACAAGGGGGGCGGAGTTGTGGTCTTAGACCTATCATATTACAAACAGGACATCTACAAACAATTGTCGGAGGAAGCGACATATGAGGTATTACAGGCAGACCCCACCACTGCATATAAAAGAGAGGTCGACAAGCTCCTGAATGATGCCCAAATTGAGGGCAAGATCTCTGCAAAATTGTGCACAGCACTAAAACAGAACCATCCGGTAGTCCCGATGTTCTTCACGGTCCCTAAAGTCCATAAAAACCAGAAGCTTCCCCCGGGCCGACCCATAATATCGGCCAGAAACTCCATATTCCAGCCCATTTCGGTGTTCCTTGACGCCACATTACAACCGCTGGTGTCTAAACATCACAGGTATATTAAAGACACCACCGATTTTCTCAACAGACTGGAACTAGTAAGACATATCCCAGCAGGATCCCTCCTTTGTGTGATAGATGTGTGTAGTTTATATACCAGCATCCCACACAAGGAGGGCCTACAAGCGATTAGGGGGTTTCTTAGCAAAGAGAAAATGGAGACCATCGACTTAGACCTGTTCATGCAACTACTGGAGCTGACTCTTCTAAGGAATTACTTTTTGTTCAATGGCCAGTGTTATCGCCAAAAAACCGGGTGTGCCATGGGAAGTAATGTTTCCCCGTCGGTAGCGAACATCTTCATGTTCCGAGAAGAAGAAGACATTTTTTTCAACGTTCCTGAAACAGCAGCCAAGATCCTCATGTATACCAGGTTCATAGACGATCTCTTTTTGATCTGGACTGGCACGGAGAAAGAATTCCAGGGCACCATGAACACCATTAATGCCAGAGATTCACCGATTAAATATACTTTTCATTCCAGCGAAAAGTCAGTCAACTACCTGGACGTTAAAGTTACTTTAGAGAACAGTAGCATAACCACGGGGCTATTCACCAAACCAACTGACAAAAACACGTTCCTTAGGTCCAACAGCCATCATCCCAAGTCCCTCAAGAGAGGGCTACCAAGGTCCCAGATGATCAGAGTCAGCAGAATCATCAGTGACCGGTCTACTGTGGAAGCAACACTGGATGACATGATCCAGAAATTTGTAGCCAGAGGGTACAACATGGATCAGCTAGTCCAACAGAAGATGGAGGTATTGTCGATGTCCAGAAGGGACCTTTTGTTGAACCAAACCAAAACCAAGGAGGCTTCAATCCCGTTTGTAAGCCGACATAACACAGTCAGCACGGTCTTACCAAGAGCAGTGAGAGCCCTATGGCCGGTGATCTCCACTGACGAGAGCCTCCCAGGTTTTGCCCATAAACGCCCTCTGATGTGTTTCACCCGGGGCAGGAGCATTAGGGACCAAGTGGTCCAAGCCGACATCACGGACTTTCACCCAGAGGTCAAAGATTCCAGCAGCTTCCTCAAGCGACCACCTGGTTGCTACAAGTGCCCTAAGTGCACCACGTGCTCACACATGATTACTGGCACGTCCTTTAAACACCCCCATCTGGATCGCACCTATAAAATTAACCATGTGTTAACATGCACGTCGACACACATAGTGTATATCATCAGTTGCCCCTGCAACTTAATCTATGTGGGCAAATCGATTAGGTCATTAAGAGAGAGGTTGGCCCTCCACCGGTCTGCCATCAAACAGGCAACCAGTGGTAAGGGCTCCGATCAACCAGTAGCGAAGCACTTTGTGGAGAAAGGGCACACATTGAACGATCTGCGTCAGATGGTGATTGATCACATCCCTAAGAATCGAAGAGGGGGAGACAGAGATGGACTCCTACTGAAACTGGAAGCCAGATGGATCTATCGGCTGAATACCATTAATCCCCACGGTCTGAATGAGATCATGCCGTGGAATGTTTTCCTTTAGGGATGTCCCGTCGGCAATCTCTGCGTCATGATGGCGAGCAGTGCCTTCATACAAATGGGACATACTACAGTCGATCAGTGTTCAGTTCACTGTTCACCGCTAGCTTGATTCTCTGACCCTGCATGCTCTAAATTAATATATGTTTTACTTTGCTGATACTTCACTCTTTGGGATCTCCTGCCGTCTGAACTTCAATTTACCAACACAGCACTCCAGCCCCCGACATGGAACACTCACAACATAAGTGGCACCAATTCATCTTATAATACACGTTCACACACAAAGATGATTGATTTAGTTCAGTATAAGTGTCACTCCCCGCTTCCCCGAATTTAAGCAACTCAGGGTAGCCCAAGTATTCACTACAAACAGTTTCTCGCCACTATCACTCCAACCAACACACACCAATCACGTATTGTTGACATACACTGTCACTTTAAATCACTCCTGGTGTAGGTGACCAGCCCATGTTTTACACAAGCACACAGTTTATTGTAGGATCACAGTTTGACCTCCACACAGTAATCCAGTTCCAACCAGGGGGCTGTTAACATGGAGATGCGGCATCCGCACATTTTTTACAGGCATTTAGCCGAGAGTGTCAACATGCAATATTACTAGTTTTAAATCTGACGTGCAGGATTTCCCCATGTCATAAAGTCTCGCTCCTTCGATCACTGGGTTAACCAACAAGGGAGCCACGCTCTTCACTTTGTTTACCACACGTCAGCTAACAGACGCGCCGGGCGTCGTGGTTACCATGACGACCCGTCATTCTGTTATTGATGACGCACACGGTGTGCGCCGGCCACAGGCGCCGAGAACGGAGCCAGAGGCGGCGTTTCTCACATGGCGGGCTTCTCCTGGGTATTTAGGTAAGTTTTCTTTCTTTTCACTTCATTGCTGTTTCTCCTTGACAAAGGGGTGTGCCAACCCCGAAACGTTGGATTTCAGATGTTTGTTTTAATACAATAAGAATTTTGCATCAAGCCTCTGAGTGCCGCAGCCTTCTTTGCTTGGTTATACATAACATGTTTCCTGGAGGCACCGGAGCAACTGTATATTAAAGGAGGAGTGCCGGTCCACACATTGCCCATATATATATATATATATATATATATATATACAGTCACTTGAAAACATTATTGGTGATTATTAGTGATGAGCGGGTTCGGTTTCCGAGAAACCGAACCCCCCCGAACTTCACTCTTTTTACACGGGTCCGAGCCATACTCGGATTCTCCCGTATGGCTCGGTTAACCCGAGCGCGCCCGAACGTCATCATCCCGCTGTCGGATTCTCGCGAGATTCGGATTCTATATAAGCAGCCGCGCGTCGCCGCCATTTTCACACGTGCATTGAGATTGATAGGGAGAGGACGTGGCTGGCGTCCTCTCCGTTTATATAGTTGTTATATACAGTTGATCTGATTGCTTATGCTTAGCTTATTGTGGGGAGGATTGGGGAGCAGCTGTTAGGAGGAGTACAGTGCAGAGTTTTGCTAATAGTGACCACCAGTTTTTTATCCGTACTCTGCCTGAAAAAAACGCTCCATACCATATCTGTGCTCAGTGTGCTGCATGATATATATCTGTGCTGAGTGCTCACACTGCCTAATTGTGGGGACTGGGGTGGGGAGCAGTTATAGCAGGAGTACAGTGCACAGTTTTGCTGACAGTGACCACCAGTATACGTTTGTCTGCCTGAAAAACACTCCTGTGGTGGCTTTTTTTTATACTAGTTTAGCAGTCTGCTGACAGTGTCCACCAGGTCCATTATACTGTATATAGCGGTACGGTAGGCCACTGCTGTACCTACCTCTGTGTCGTCACTCGTCGTCCATAAGTATACTATCCATCCATCTACATTGTATACCTGTGGTGTCTTTTTTTTTATACTATAAACGCAGTCTGCTGACAGTGTCCACCAGGTCCATTATACTGTATATAGCAGTACGGTAGGCCACTGCTGTACATACCTCTGTGTCGTCACTCATCGTCCATAAGTATACTATCCATCCATCTACATTGTATACCTGTGGTGTCTTTTTTTTTTATACTATATAAACGCAGTCTGCTGACAGTGTCCACCAGGTCCATTATACTGTATATAGCAGTACGGTAGGCCACTGCTGTACCTACCTCTGTGTCGTCACTCGTCGTCCATAAGTATACTATCCATTCATATACATTGTATACCTGTGGTGTCTTTTTTTTTTATACTATAAACGCAGTCTGCTGACAGTGTCCACCAGGTCCATTATACTGTATATAGCAGTACGGTAGGCCACTGCTGTACCTACCTCTGTGTCGTCACTCGTCGTCCATAAGTATACTATCCATCCATCTACATTGTATACCTGTGGTGTCTTTTTTTTATACTATATAAACGCAGTCTGCTGACAGTGTCCACCAGGTCCATTATACTGTATATAGCAGTACGGTAGGCCACTGCTGTACCTACCTCTGTGTCATCACTCGTCGTCCATAAGTATACTATCCATCCATCTACATTGTATACCTGTGGTGTCTTTTTTTTATACTATATAAACGCAGTCTGCTGACAGTGTCCACCAGGTCCATTATACTGTATATAGCAGTACGGTAGGCCACTGGTGTACCTACCTCTGTGTCGTCACTCGTCGTCCATAAGTATACTATCCATCCATCTACATTGTGTACATGTGGTGTCTTTTTTTTTTATACTATAAACGCAGTCTGCTGACAGTGTCCACCAGGTCCATTATACTGTATATAGCAGTACAGTAGGCCATTGCTGTACCTACCTCTGTGTCGTCACTCGTTGTCCATAAGTATACTATCCATCCATCTACATTGTATACCTGTGGTGCCTTTTAGTTGTGCGCATTAAAATATGGAGAACAAAAATGTGGAGGTTAAAAAAATAGGGAAAGATCAAGATCCACTTCCACCTCGTGCTGAAGCTGCTGCCACTAGTCATGGCCGAGACGATGAAATGCCATCAACGTCGTCTGCCAAGGCCGATGCCCAATGTCATAGTACAGAGCATGTAAAATCCAAAACACAAAAGATCAGTAAAATGACCCAAAAATCAAAATTAAAAGTGTCTGAGGAGAAGCGTAAACTTGCTAATATGCCATTTACGACAAGGAGTGGCAAGGAACGGCTGAGGCCCTGGCCTATGTTCATGGCTAGTGGTTCAGCTTCACATGAGGATGGAAGCACTCATCCTCTCGCTAGAAAAAAGAAAAGACAAGCTGGCAAAAGCACAGCAAAGAACTGTGCGTTCTTCGAAATCACAAATCCCCAAGGAGAGTCCAATTGTGTCGGTTGCGATGCCTGACCTTCCCAACACTGGACGGGAAGAGCTTGCGCCTTCCACCATTTGCACGCCCCCTGCAAGTGCTGGAAGGAGCACCCGCAGTCCAGTTCCTGATAGTCAAATTGAAGATGTCAGTGTTGAAGTACACCAGGATGAGGATATGGGTGTTGCTGGCGCTGGGGAGGAAATTGACAAGGAGGATTCTGATGGTGAGGTGGTTTGTTTAAGTCAGGCACCCGGGGAGACACCTGTTGTCCGTGGGAGGAATATGGCCATTTACATGCCTGGTCAAAATACAAAAAAAATCAGCTCTTCGGTGTGGAATTATTTCAACACAAATGCGGACAACAGGTGTCAAGCCGTGTGTTGCCTTTGCCAAGCTGTAATAAGTAGGGGTCAGGACGTTAACCACCTCGGAACATCCTCCCTTATACGTCACCTGCAGCGCATTCATCATAAGTCAGTGACAAGTTCAAAAACTTTGGGCGACAGCGGAAGCAGTCCACTGACCAGTAAATCCCTTCCTCTTGTAACCAAGCTCCCGCAAACCACACCACCAACTCCCTCAGTGTCAATTTCTTCCTTACCCAGGAAAGCCAATAGTCCTGCAGGCCATGTCACTGGCAAGTCTGACGAGTCCTCTCCTGCCTGGGAATCCTCCGATGCATCCTTGAGTGTAATGCCTACTGCTGCTGGTGCTGCTGTTGTTGCTGCTGGGAGTCGATCGGCATCCCAGAGGGGTGGTCGGAAGACCACTTGTACTACTTCCAGTAAGCAATTGACTGTCCAACAGTCCTTTGTGAGGAAGATGAAATATCACAGCAGTCATCCTGCTGCAAAGCGGATAACTGAGGCCTTGGCAGCCTGGGCGGTGAGAAACGTGGTTCCGGTATCCATCGTTACTTCAGAGGCAACTATAAACTTGATTGAGGTACTGTGTCCCTGGTACCAAATACCATCTAGGTTCCATTTCTCTAGGCAGGCGATACCGAAAATGTACACAGACCTCAGAAAAAGAGTCACCAGTGTCCTAAAAAATGCAGTTGTACCCAATGTCCACTTAACCACGGACATGTGGACAAGTGGAGCAGGGCAGACTCAGGACTATATGACTGTGACAGCCCACTGGGTAGATGTATTGCCTCCCGCTGCAAGAACAGCAGCGGCGGCACCAGTAGCAGCATCTCGCAACCGCCAACTCGTTCCTAGGCAGGCTACGCTTTGTATCACCGCTTTCCAGAATACGCACACAGCTGAAAACCTCTTACGGCAACTGAGGAAGATCATCGCAGAATGGCTTACCCCAATTGGACTCTCCTGGGGATTTGTGACATCGGACAACGCCAGCAGTATTGTGCGTGCATTACTTCTGGGCAAATTCCAGCACGTCCCATGTTTTGCACATACCTTGAATTTGGTGGTGCAGAATTATTTGAAAAACGACAGGGGCGTGCAAGAGATGCTGTCGGTGGCCCGAAGAAATGCGGGCCACTTTCGGCGTTCAGGCACCGCGTACAGAAGACTGGAGCACCACCAAACACACCTGAACCTGCCCTGCCATCATCTGAAGCAGGAGGTGGTAACGAGGTGGAATTCAACCCTCTATATGCTTCAGAGGATGGAGGAGCAGCAAAAGGCCATTCAAGCCTATACATCTGGCCACGATATAGGCAAAGGAGGTGGAATGCACCTGTCTCAAGCGCAGTGAAGAATGATTTCAACGTTGTGCAAGGTTCTGCAACCCTTTGAACTTGCCACACGTGAAGTCAGTTCAGACACTGCCAGCCTGAGTCAGGTCATTCCCCTCATAAGGCTTTTGCAGAAGAAGCTGGAGACATTGAAGGAGGAGCTAAAACAGAGCGATTCCGCTAGGCATGTGGGACTTGTGGATGGAGCCCTTAATTCGCTTAACCAGGATTCACGGGTGGTCAATCTGTTGAAATCAGAGCACTACATTTTGGCCACCGTGCTCGATCCTAGATTTAAAACCTACGTTGTATCTCTCTTTCCGGCAGACACAAGTCTGCAGGGGTTCAAAGACCTGCTGGTGAGAAAATTGTCAAGTCAAGCGGAACGTGACCCGTCAATAGCTCCTCCTTCACATTCTCCCGCAACTGGGGGTGCAAGGAAAAGGCTAAGAATTCTGAGCCCACCCGCTGGCGGTGATGCAGGGCAGTCTGGAGCGAGTGCTGACATCTGGTCCGGACTGAAGGACCTGCCAACGATTACTGACATGTCGTCTACTGTCACTGCATATGATTCTCTCACCATTGAAAGAATGGTGGAGGATTATATGAGTGACCGCATCCAAGTAGGCACGTCAGACAGTCCGTACGTATACTGGCAGGAAAAAGAGGCAATTTGGAGGCCCTTGCAGAAACTGGCTTTATTCTACCTAAGTTGCCCTCCCTCCAGTGTGTACTCCGAAAGAGTGTTTAGTGCAGCCGCTCACCTTGTCAGCAATCGGCGTACGTGGTTACTTCCAGAAAATGTGGAGAAGATGATGTTCATTAAAATGAATTATAATCAATTCCTCCGTGGAGACATTCACCAGCAGCAATTGCCTCCAGAAAGTGCACGGGGACCTGAGATGGTGGATTTCAGCAGTGGGGATGAATTAATAATCTGTGAGGAGGGGGGATGTACACAGTGAAAGGGGTGATGAATCGGACGATGATGATGAGGTGGACATCTTGCCTCTGTAGAGCCAGTTTGTGCAAGGAGAGATTGATTGCTTCTTTTTTGGTGGGGGCCCAAACCAACCAGTCATTTCAGTCACAGTCGTGTGGCAGACCCTGTCGCTGAAATGATGGGTTCGTTAAAGTGTGCATGTCCTGTTTATTCAACATAAGGGTGGGTGGGCGTCTTTTTGTCCCTGAATTTCTCAGAGGCTCTGTTCTAGCTGAGTTTCATGACAACAAAGCATCTGGGCATCCAGGTATCGCCAAGACCTTGGAACTAGTATCTCGTTCGGTGTGGTGGCCTGATCTCTCTAAAGATGTTAAGGAATTTGTCCGTTCCTGTCAGGTTTGTGCACAGTTCAAGGTTGATCGAGCGTTGCCAGTCGGGCAACTCATGCCTCTAGCCATTCCTCTCAGGCCATGGTCTCAGCGGGCCTTCGAGTCATTTGGGTGGTGGTAGACCGTTTTAGTAAAATGGCTCATTTCATTGCTCTTCCCCGATTACTCTCTGCTCAAGGGTTGGCAGTTTTGTTCCTCCGCCATGTGTTCAGGCTCCATGGTTTGCCCACAGATATTGTCTCTGATCGGGGTCCGCAATTCATCGCACGATTCTGGAAACGTTTTTGTGCCTCATTGAATATGAAACTGTCTTTAACATCCGGGTACCATCCACAATCTAACGGGCAAACCGAACGAGTCAACCAGTCATTAAAACAATATTTACGCTTGTATTCGGCCAAACTCCAGAATGATTAGTCTGAATTTCTTCCTTTAGCCGAATTTGCTTATAATAACTCTTGTCATTCTTCCACCAAGGAGTCCCCATTCTTTTCAGTCTTTGGTTTTCATCCTAGAGCCAACTCTTTTTTCCATCATTCTCCAGTCTCCTTGTTGACCTTAACCTCCCATCTCAGAACAATTTGGAGAAAAGTGCACCTTGCCCTGAGAAAAGCTGCCTTCCGAGAAAAGAAATTTTCTGATAGGCTCCGACGTCCTTGCACTTTTAAGGTGGGAGATAAGGTGTGGTTGTCAACTTGCAACATCAAGCTCCGACAACCCTCGGCTAGATTGGGACCCAAATTTATTGGACCATTCCTTATCATTAAGAAGGTCAACTCAGTTGCTTTTCGGCTACGCTTGCCGAGATCTCTCAGAATTGGAAATACTTTTCACTGTTCCCTTTTGAAACAGTATTTTTCTTCCAGGAGATTTCCTCGGAGGACTTCCCAGGGTAGATCTCCGGTGGATGTTCAGGGGCAACAGAAGTTCTTGGTAGAGAAGGTTTTAGATTCAAAAGTTTCCCGGGGCCGGCTTTATTTTTTGGTTCACTGGAAAAGCTATGGTCCGGAGGAAAGGTCTTGGGTCCTGGATAAGGATCTACATGCCCCTAAACTCAAGAGATTATTCTTTCAGGAATTTCCTCAGAAACCTGGCTTTAGGGGTTCTTTAACCCCTCGTCAAGGGGGGGTACTGTTAGGTGCCGTGGTCCGTGGCGCCGCTCGGTCCGTTTCCGAGCAATGACCGCAGCCGCTGCACCTTCCTCCCTGCCCACCCGGCGCCTAGCAACTAGGGATGCCATGCGCGCTGAGCCACCGGGACCCTAGCAACGCTAGGACGCCGCACGCGCCGAGCCGCCGGGTCCATAGCAACGGGAACGCCACAGGCGGACCGCGTTCCCCGTTGCAGTAATTAAGTATTCACACATGTTCTCTGGTCGTGCAGCAAGGCAGCTGCATGACATTTTGTGTAATTAGGCTCTGTACTCTTATTGGAGGGTTCCCTGTTATATGCCTCCTCAGTGCCTCACACAAACGCCGGTGATAGCTTCCTGCATGCTGCTCATGTTTGGTGAACGTCTGTTCCTGATCTGCTGTGCCCGGCCCGTCCAGTTCTCTGAGTTCCTGAATCTTGGAGTTCGTCACCCGGTCCCAAGGAGTCCTTCTGGTCCTCATTTACCTGTGGAAGTCGTTTGAGGTTCTCACTTGGTTTCGTGAGTGGCGGCCCTGCCGCGTGTTGCGACCTAGGCCGCTTTAGTATTGTTTTCTTGTACTGGAACATTTGCGGAGGTTTCCGCTTCCATAGTCCTCTCCGGAACTCGGCGGTGCCGTGTAGGAGAGTGGACAAGTGGAATCTTTTGGTTGTCCTTTTCCCTGGCGGTAAGCCACGCATACTTTTAGTTTCAGGTTAGCCAGTAGCCCCTGGCCTTGTTGTTTCAGTTAGAGGGCCCCTTGTTATTACCCTGTCTCAGTTCCCTCTTTGTCTCTCATTAAGACCTGAGGGGGCATCGGAGTTGGGCAGACGTAATCCGCCCTTCAAACGCGGCTGCCATGGGCCCAAGAAACCATAGTCTCGCAAGAGTGAACTGACAGCACGGGTAAGACAATGGAGATAGGGTGCTAGGGGCTATTCCCATTCCGTTTCCCTTTCCCAGCATTACGTCCTGCTGCTCTTGACTACTATATAAGATCTTCCTAGTCCTGAGCATCCAGATCGTAACACCACCGTATTTGGAGAAAATATGTATCTTGGTGTGAATCCAAGAAGGCTCCTACGGAAGATTTTCAGTTGGGACGTTTTCTCCATTTTCTGCAGGCTGGTGTGGAGGAGGGCCTCCTATTGGGATCAATCAAGGTCCAGATTTCGGCCTTGTCAGTGTTCTTCCAAAAACAATTGGCCTCTCTTCCACAGGTTCAGACCTTCGTGAAAGGGGTTCTGCACATCCAGCCTCCATTTCTGCCTCCAGTGGCACCATGGGACCTTAATGTGGAGTTGCAGTTCCTTCAATCGGGTTGGTTTGAGCCTCTACAAGAAATAGAGTTGAAGTTTCTCACTTGGAAAGTGATGATGCTTTTGGCATTAGCATCCGCAAGGTGGGTGTCTGAATTGGGGGCCTTGTCCCACAAGAGTCCTTTCCTGATCTTCCATGAAGATAGGGCAGAGTTGAGAACTCGTCAACATTTTCTTCTAAAGGTGGTTTCCTCTTTCCACATAAACCAACCTATTCTGGTGCCAGTAGCTACTGACAAGTTCACTGAGTCAACGTCTCTAGATGTGGTTAGAGCTTTGAAGATTTATGTTTCACCTGAGGAACATAGCCAGAATCAAGCACTTAATTCCCTCAGATGATATGCCAAAAGTCATACATGCATTTGTATCATCTCGTTTAGACTACTGTAATGCCCTCTACCTTGGTCTACCAGCAAAAGAATTGCAGCGCTTACAGCTGGTGCAAAACACAGCTGCCAGGCTATTAACCAACCAGCCCCGTTCTAGCCACATAACACCCATCCTCTACTCCCTTCACTGGCTGCCTGTACGATGGCGAATCATCTTCAAGATTGGCTTACTGAGTTTCAAAGCATTACATGACCAAGGCCCAAGGTACCTGAAACAGCTTCTGACCCCATACTACCCCACTCGATTACTGCGATCTGTAGATAAAGGACTTTTAGCAGTACCTAGAATCTACCGTAATTCATCTGGGGGTCGAGCTTTTAGTCATGCGGCTCCGACTCTATGGAACTCACTTCCCCGCACAGTGCGAGAGGCCCCAAATATAGAATCCTTCAAAAGTAGACTCAAGACTTTTCTGTTTACTCAAGCATTTCCATAATGTCTGTTAGGTTCCTGGTGCTCAGAACAAGGGAGATGTTGTGTAGTGAGTCCTGAGCACCAGAACGTGACGCTGAAACAAGGTGTGGTGTGGAAATAGCCCCTAGCACCCTACCTCCGTTGTTTTACCCATGTGATCAGTTCACGCCTGAGTGACTATGGTTTCTTGGGCCCACGGCAGCCGCGTTTGAAGGGCGGATTATGTCTGCCCAACTCTGATGCCCCCAGGTCTTAGCATGAGACAAGGCGTGAACTGACACAGGAATCGACACAGGAACCGACACTGGAAGCAGCTAGACAGACACTGCTAGACAGGAGCTCAGGAACTGGCAGGGACTAGCTCAGAACTCAAGAACTCTGGAACCCTGGAAATATCACCAGCGTCTGTGAATTGCACTGAGCCAGCATATAACAGAGAGGCCTAATTAATTATGTCATGCAGCTGCCCTGTTGCATGACTCCAAACTGACAAGATGCAATTAGCAGACAGGTGAGGCCAACCACATGGAAACAGGCTGCAATTACACAGACTTACCACTGACAGCAAACAATAATCTTCTAAACCAGAGAAAAGGGAAATCCTGGCCTGCAAGAGAACTATAAACATAAAATAGGAATGAACCACTACCTGTGGTTCATAACAGTACCCCTTCCTTAAGGGTGAGCTCCGAACACCCCATGACATCCACGGGGAACATAAACAGAAGTATTAACATAAAATGCAAAACAGGAATGAGCCACAGCCGTGGCTCATAACAATGTCCCTTTTAGTATCTTCATGCTTCTGTATTTTATGAAAATGTACTTCATTATTTTCTGTACTATATCATGCTATGTATCTGTTAAGCGCCTTGGGTCCTATTGGAGAAAGAGCGCTATATAAATAAAATTATTATTATTATTATGTCGCTAGAAAAGCTCGAATACGGAAAACAAAGGCTTTGTTTGTCCTGTATGCTCCTAACAAGATTGGGTGTCCTGCCTCCAAGCAAACTATTGCACGCTGGATCAGAGGTACGATTCAGCAAGCTTATTCTACGGCTGGATTGCCGTTACCGATATCGGTAAAGGCCCATTCTACTAGGAAGGTGGGCTCCTACTGGGCGGCTGCCCAGGGGATCTCGGCATTACAACTTTGCCGAGCAGCTACTTGGTCAGGGTCAAACACATTTGCTAAATTCTACAAGTTTGACACCTTGGCCAATGAGGACCTCAAGTTTGGTCAATCGGTGCTGCAGGGTCATCCGCACTCTCCCGCCCGTACTGGAGCTTTGGTATAAACCCCATGGCCATGAAGTGGACCCCAGCACCCTGTAGGACGTATGAGAAAACAGGATTTTGATACCTACTGGTAAATCCTGTTCTCCTAGTCTGTAGAGGATGCTGGGCCCCCGTCCCAGTGCGTACTTTACCTGCAGTTTAGTTTTTTGAGTTACACAAGTTGTGTTATCTTAGTCTCAGCATGTTGCTGCAATTGGTTCATGCCTGTTGGCGTGTGTTATGTTGAATGCCATGTGTGTGGCATGGTTGAGGTGTGAGCTGGTATGTATCTCACCACTAGTATTAAAGTAGATCCTTTCCTCGAAATGTCCGTCTCCCTGGGCACAGTTCCTATAACTGAGGTCTGGAGGAGGGGCATAGAGGGAGGAGCCAGTTCACAGCCATTGAAAAGTCTTAAGAGTGCCCATGGCTCCTGTGGAACCGTCTATACCCCATGGTCATGAAGTGGACCCCAGCATCCTCTACGGACTAGGAGAAAAAAATTCACCGGTACCTATCAAAATCCTGTTTTTTTGACAAAAAGGTTGATGTTGTATCCAGATCAGTTGATTGCCCCATTAGGACTAAATAGTCCTTTGATCCCTATGCAAACAATGTTGCAATTAAATCCTTTACCAAAACTCTCTCTACATGCATAGAAAATTGTGATCCCAAAGATACAAAAGTGGTTTCCCATATTTCTAGAGATGAGCGTTTGGCTTCAAAGAATTTGGCATCTTATACTGATATGACTGTGCGCCCTGCCGACAAGGGGGGTGGCATTGTGATACAGCATATCACTGATTACAAAACAGAAGTGTATCGACAATTAAACGACACTGCTGTTTATTCTAGACTATCTTCTGACCCTACTGTTCAGTATGCTAAGGAATTGGTAGATGTACTTTGTACAGCTGTTGAAAATAGGATTTTGGTACCTACCGGTAAATTCTTTTTTCATAGTCCGTAGAGGATGCTGGGGTCCACATTAGTACCATAGGGTATAAACGGGTCCACCAGGACCCATTGGCACTTTAAGAGTTTGAGAGTGTAGGCTGGCTCCTCCCTCTATGCCTCTCCTACCAGACACAGACTAGAAACTGTGCCCGAGGAGACGACATACTTCGAGAGAAGGATTATACACAGATAGTGGTGAGATTCATACCAGCTCACACATACAAGGCATGTCAAGCCAATGAGCTTGAACTACTCAGCAACAGCTGAAACATTACTGACCAAGTAACAATGCAGTACTCAACTAAAACAAAGTTGTACTGAACAAAAAAACATTTGCAGCAAAACAAAGCACTGGGCGGGCACCAAGCATCCCCTACGGACTACGAGAAAAGGATTTACCGGTAGGTACCAAAATCCTATTTTTTTTTACATCCTGGAAGATGCTGGGGTCCACATTAGTACCATGGGTATGTACCAAAGCTCCCAGAATGGGAGGGAGAGCGCGGAGGCTCCTGCAGAACTGATTGACTGAACTTCAGATCATCAGAGGCCAAAGTGTCGAACTTGTAAAACTTTGCAAACGTGTTCGACTCAGACCAAGTTGCAGCTCGGCAAAGTTGAACTGCCGAGACACCCCGGGCAGCCGCCCAGGAAGACCCCACCTTACGAGTAGAGTGGGCCTTAACAAATCTTGGACACGGCAGTCCTGCCATAGAATAAGCATGCTGGATAGTGAACCTAATCCAGCGAGAAATAGTCTGCTTAGAAGCAGGACACCCAATTTTCTTAGAATCACAGAGGACAAACAGAGAGTCCGACTTCCTGTGACGAGAAGTTCTCTTCACCTATATGTTCTGAGCCCTCACGACATCCAAGGACTTATAAGTGATTGAGGAGTCAGTAGCTGACACAACCTTCGGAAGAAACTGCTGACAAGTCCGGAGCTCAGCTCTATCTTCGTGGAAGATCAAGTAAGGGCTTTTACAGGATAAAGCCCCCATCTCGGACACACGTCTAGCAGAAGCTAAGGCCAACAAAGTGAACGCCTTCCATGTAAGAAATTAGAGCTCCACCTCCTGTAGAGGCTCAAACCAATCCCACTGGAGGAACTGCAACACCACGTTAAGGTCCCATGGCGCCGTAGGCAGTACAAAGGGAGGTTGGATATGCAGAACTCCCTTCAAAAAGGTCTGAACCTCAGGGAGGGCAGGCAATTGCTTCTGAAAGAAAATGGATAGGGATGAAATCTGGACCTTCACAGATCCCAACCTCAGACCTATATCCACTCCTGCTTGCAGGAAGAGGAGGAAACGCCCCAGTTGAAAGTCCACCGCAGGGAACTTCTTGGACTCACACCAAGAAACATATTTCTTCCAAATACGATGGTAATGTTTTGACGTTACCCCTTTCCTAGGCTGTATGAGGGTAGGAATAACCTTCTTCGAAATGCCTTTCTGAGCAAGAATCAGGCGCTCAACTTCCATGCCGTCAAACGTAGCCACGGTAAGTCTTGATAGGTGAATGGCCCCTGCTGCAGCAGGTCCTCCCAAAGAGGAAGAGGCCTCGGCTTTTCTTGCAGAAGGTTCAGAAGGTCTGCATACCAAGCCCTTTTTGGACAATCTGGGGCAATGAGGATCGCTTGAATCCTTGTTCTCCTTATGAGGTTTAGGATTCTTGGAATAAGTGGGAGTGGAAGAAAAACGTACACTGACTGGAACACCTACGGAGACACCAGGGCGTCCACTGCCACTGCCTGTGGGTCCCTCGACCTGGAACAATAAAGCAGAAGCTTCTTGTTGAGACGAGAGACCATCATGTCTATTTGGGGTAGGCCCCAAAGATCTGTTATTTCCTTGAACACCTTCGGATGGAGTCCCCACTCTCCTGGATGGAGATCGTGTCTGCTGAGGAAGTCTGCCTCCCAGTTGTGTACTCCCAGAATGAAGATGACTGACAGCGCCAACGCGTATTTTTCTGTCCAGAGGAGTATTTTTGTCAGCTCTGACATTGCCGCTCTGCTCTTCGTTCCGCCCTGTCGGTTTATGTAAGCCACTGTTGTTACGTTGTCCGACTGCACTTGGATGGCTCGATTTCTCAGAAGAGGGGCCGCCTGAAGAAGACCGTTGTAGATGGCTCTTAGTTCCAGGATGCTGATGGGAAGGCCGGCTTCCAGGCTTGACCACCGTCCTTGGAAGGTTACTCCTTGAGTGACTGCTCCCCAGCCCCGGAGGCTCGTATCCGTTGTTAGCAGGACCCAGCCCTGAATCCCGAACCTGTGGCCTTCTATGAGGTGAGGCAATTGGAGCCACCAGAGGAGAGAAATCCTTGCTGCTTTTGACAGACAAATTCTCTGATGCATGTGGAGGTGAGATCCCGACCACTTGTCCAAGAGATCCAGTTGGAAGGGCCGAGCATGGAACCTCCCATATTGGAGCGCCTCGTAGGAGGCCACTATCTTTCCCAATAGGCAAATGCACTGATGAACCAACACCCGGGGTGGCTTCAAGACATCCCGGACCATGGATTGGATCACTAACGCCTTGTCCCGCTGAAGAAACACCCGCTGTACTTCCGTATCAGGATCATTCCCAGAAATGACAATCTCTGGGTTGGTTCCAAATGTGAATTTGGAAAATTCAGAATCCACCCGTGACTCTGGAGCAGTCGCATTGTGAGAACAATGGACTGCAGCAGCTTCTCCTTGGACGATGCCTTTATCAGGAGATCGTCCAGATAAGAAATGATGTTCACACCCTGCTTGCGGAGTAGTATCATCATTTCCGCCATCACCTTAGTAAACACCCTTGGTACTGTGGAGAGGCCGAATGGCAGGGCCTGGAACTGAAAATGACAGTCCAGCAATGCAAAGCGGAGATAGGCCTGATGCGGCAGCCATATCGGAATGTGAAGGTACGCATCCTTGATATCCAGTGATACCAGGAATTCCCCCTCTTCCAGACCTGATATCACCGCCTGGAGAGACTCCATCTTGAACTTGAACTCCTTCAGAAAGGGGTTCAATGATTTTAGGTTCAGAATGGGCCTGACCGAACCATCCGGTTTCGGTACCACGAAAAGGTTTGAATAGTAACCTTTGGTCAGCATGTGAGGTGGCAACGGCACAATGACCTGTGCCTCCACCAGCTTTTGGACAGCGTCTTGAAGCACTGTGCTGTCCTCCAACAGAGTTGGTAAGCCCGACTTGAAAAAACGAAGAGGAGGGAGAGTTTGAAATTCCAGCCTGTATCCCTAAGACACAATATCTACTACCCAGGGATCCAGGCCGGACGATAGCCAGACATGACAGAACTGTTTGAGTCTCGCTCCCACAGGCCCCACCTCCAGGCCGTGCAGTCCCCCATCATGCGGAGGACTTTGGGGTACCTGAAGTAGGCTTTTGTTCCTGGGAACCTGCAGCGGCAGGTTTCTTGGACTTAACCTTACCTCCCCTAAAGAAGGTATTGGATGATCTGGCCTTTCTAGGCTTGTTAGGCCGAAAGGACTGCTGCGCAGCTGAGGAGAAGGATTTCTTCGGAACAGGTGCTGCTGAGGGAAGAAACTGAAACTTACCCACTGTAGCCGTGGATATCCACGCGTCTAGAGCTTCCCCAAAGAGAGCCTGACCTGTATAGGGTAGCGACTCCACACTTCTTCTGGATTCCGCGTCGGCCGACCACTGGCAGAGCCACAGTCACCAACGAGCTGAAACAGACATGGAAGAAATTCCTGCAGCCATGGATCCCATGTCTTTCATGGATTCTACCATAAAACCTGCAGAATCATGAATGTTGCGTAAATACAATGCAACGTCATCCCTATCCATTGTATCCCAATCCTCAAGCAAGGTAGCCGACCACTTCACTATTGCCTTTGCAGTCCATGCACTAGCAATAGTGGGACGTAATATGGCCCCTGAAGCAGTGTACATTGATTTAAGCGTGTTATCAATTTTCCTATCTGCCGGCTCCTTTAAGGCGGTAGATCCCAGAACAGGCAAAACCCACCTTTTTTGAGAGTCTGCATCAACAATCGGCGGGTTTTCCCACCTTTTCCTATCCTCCTCAGGAAAAGGAAAAGCCACCAGAATCCTCTTAGGGATCTGAAACTTCTTTTCAGGGTTTACCCATGCATTTTCAAATATATCATTCAGCTCTTTTGATGCAGGGAAGGTTAGCGAGGCTTTCTTATTTTCAGTGAAAAAAGCCTCCTCGACATGCTCAGGTGTGGTATCATTTACATTTAACACATCCCTGATAGCCTCTATCAATAATTGCACCCCCTTGCAAGAGATGCGGATCCCCACAACACATCCCTATCACCATCACCATCTGTAGTGTCAGAATCGGTATCCGTGTCATCTTGTGACTTGTTTGTGGGGGTATATAGGGGGTCATTCCGAGTTGTTCGCTCGTTATTTTTTTTTGCAACGGAGCGATTAGTCCCTAATGCGCATGCGCCATGTCCGCAGTGCGACTGCGCCAAGTAAATCTGCTATGCACTTAGGTATTTTACTCACGGCATTACAAGGTTTTTTCTTCGTTCTGGTGATCGTAATGTGATTGACAGGAAGTGGGTATTTCTGGGCGGAAACTGGCCGTTTTATGGGTGTGTTTGAAAAAACGCTATCGTTTCTGGGAAAAACGGAGGAGTGGCTGGAGAAACAGAGGAGTGTCTGGGCGAACGCTGGGTGTGTTTGTGACGTCAAACCAGGAACGACAAGCACTGAACTGATCGCACTGGAAGAGTAAGTCTCGAGCTACTCAGAAACTGCACAGAGAAGTCTTTTTGCAATATTGCGAATCTTTCGTTCGCAATCTTGATAAGCTAAGATTCACTCCCAGTAGGCGGCGGCTTAGCGTGTGCAAAGCTGCTAAAAGCAGCTTGCGAGCGAACAACTCGGAATGAGGGCCATAGTGGGGTGTCCTGAGGTACCAGACACAGGCCATACCGCCATAGAGCTCTGTAATACCTGGGTTGCATATTTAGTACTAGCAACCCTGCCAAAAATCTGAGAAATCCAAGTTTTGATAGAGGAAAACCACTCTGGTTCCCTTGCTGGTATCTGTGCTAAACCAGTGCTAACCTGATTACATGGAATGGTATCATCATGGGAGGATATATCCTCTACAGCATATGACACAGTGTCCCTGGACATAGCTAAAGGAGACCACCAAACACTCCACACACACACACACACACACACACACACACACACACACACACACACACACACACACGTGGGGGCAGACAGAGTTCCCCCCCAAGAATGGCAAGAGAGAGACAGAGATTGGAGCCAACCCACACACAGCACTTTGTAGCAAGGAGAAACCCCTTGTCAGCGCTGACTGCGCTCTTTAATAGGACACACAGTCTAATTACAGCCTCCCCTCCCTTCTACAAGCCCCTGGTACCATGTACAGTAAGCTGGAGTTGCTGTGGAGGGACCTGAATCTTCCTCTCAGCGCTTGCAGACAGGAAAATGGCGCTGGAACACTGCATGGTCCGCTCTGAGGAGAAGCTCCGCCCCCTTAATGGCACTGTCTTCCCGCTCTTCAGATGATAATGCTGGCATGAGGAAAGTTGCTGGCTGAGATCCCTGGACCCCGACAGGCTTGCTGACCAGTGTGGGGTGTAAGCGCTGGCCAGGGGCGCCCCTCAAAGCACCGCACTATGTGCCTCTGGTACCATCCCAGGAGCACGGTTAATAACGCGCTCCCTCCCCATTGCCGCCACCTTCACACCGGCCCCCTGCTTGCTAGGGGGTTCGGTGACT
Source organism: Pseudophryne corroboree (assembly GCF_028390025.1). NCBI lineage: Eukaryota > Metazoa > Chordata > Amphibia > Anura > Myobatrachidae > Pseudophryne > Pseudophryne corroboree. Next base: position 623,901,790 of record NC_086447.1, on the reverse strand, counting down.
AACTCACCACTCTTTTCAGCTCTGTAAGGGGTTGGCGGCAAGCTGCTGGGGCGAGTGGTTCCCCAGTGTCCAATCAGCAGAGTCAGTGGCTCAGACCCTGCAGGGCGGACACTGCTCCCCCCTTAGTCCCACGCTGCAGGCAGGCTGTTGCCAACAGCCTCCTGTAAAAAAATAAACTGTAAATTAAAACTTTTCCAGGAAAGTTCAGGAGAGCTCCCCTAGCTGTGACCGGCTACTCCGGGCACATTTTCTAAACTGAGTCTGTTAGGAGGGGCATAGAGGGAGGAGCCAGCCCACACTCTCAAACTCGTAAAGTGCCAATGGCTTCTGGTGGACCCGTCTATACCCCATGGTACTAATGTGGACCCCAGCATCCTCTAGGACATAAGAGAAAAGGGAATTATTTCCAAGAATACTATGTCAGCATTGCTCATTGAAGCACCATGTGTGCCTGTTTTTTATACCATTCCAAAACTGCACAAAAATCCAGTACGGCCACCCGGTCGACCGATTATAGCAGCTAGGGACTCACTATACTTCCACATAGCCAAGTACATCGACAATTTTCTTCAACCAGTTATTCAGAATGAGCATACGTATCTGAAAGATACCACAACCTTTTTAGAGAATCTGCGTATCATAGATGTTGATCCCGAGCGTTGCTGGTTGTGCATAGCTGACGTGGCTCGTGGCATGCTTGCTGTTGAAACCTTAATTCAAGATAACATACATTATGCAGGGCCTGAGATTGATTTGTTTATGTCGTTGATTTCTTTAATGTTGCATAGGAATTATTTTCTTTTCAACAATGAGTTTTTTCAACAATCCCAGGGGTGTGCAATGGGTTCTTGCGCAGCCCCGGCACATGCCAATGCCTTTATGTTTGGGGTTGAAAAGAATATGTTCTTTACTAATGAACAAAAAATGTCAAATTTAGCAATGTATACACGCTACATAGATGACGTTTTTATGCTCTGGACGGGTTCTAAAGATGAATTTAACTACATGATAGATCAGGCAAATTTGTTGGATGAGTCCATCAAATTCACGTTTGATATACAGACATACACCATTCATTTTTTAGATGTTAGGATTACTAAGTCAACAGAGAGGTCTGGTTTGGTTCCGCACAGGAAGGGTATTGTAGCAATGAACATGGGTTTGTACAAAACTTGTAGAAAACTGTTAAGCTGACCAACAATACTAAACATAGAGATCCTTTGAAAAGGTACCTGATAATTATTATAGGTTGGTGGTGCTCCCAGAGTCAGTAATAAATTGGATAGGAAAGAGAAATAATAAACTATTCATATCAGTGGGTTTATTGTAAATGGAATTCATGAATCAACCTTGGGACTTAGTAATCCTTTGGATAGGAAAGAGAAAAAAGAAAGACTCTGTGTTGAGGCACACTTTGAAAATTGTAAATTTATTAAAACTTAACTGTTAATTTAGTTCCGCATAAAAAAGGGAGGTTTGATACAGAAAAATGTTCAAATACACAAAGTATACATATATTGGTAACAATCTCCACAGAAAAATGTGTTCAAATGTATACAGTATATAAATAAAATAGTTGATAAATTCCACACAGGGAAAGAGGAATCTGATTCAAAATTAATTAGCAAAGATCAGTATGGCAGTAATTGAAACACTAGGACACAAATGAGAGAGTGTAATAGAGGATGAGCAACAAGAGTACTTCTGCTGTCCAGTTAATAGCGTAGATTCTCTGTTACTGTGGGCATTGCAGAGAGTGGTCTCGCATCTGGATGAGAGGGTACAGAATTATAGGTGAGATAAGTAGAGGATAGGGAGGGGACCCCACCTTCTGCTGTCCACTGTCTTATGTGTTATAGCGGACAGTGGATGAGAGAGGTAGGTTAGGCTCACTATTGAAAAATAAAGGGTTGAAGACAATAAGATGTACTCAAAGAAGTCGATTTATGACAGGCTACTTTGCTAAGCCAAAAGACCAGTGTGCAGAAAATTACGAGAAAAAGAGCCTGAATTAGGCTACATTATGATAGTTATAAAATTACTAGGTAACGGAATAGCCATTGATATAGTGCTGATAAGTAGCATGCACAAATTACAAATAAGTAGGCTTAGAAACAAATGGTACGAAATTCTGCTATGCACGTAAAAATGCTAAAGACATATGCATTTTATATGGAAAAGAAAAAGTGGTCTATGACAATCTAAGAGAAATTTAAGGATCACTTTAGCAAACAAAGAAAAGAAAAAAAAAAAATTAAATAATTTGTAGTAATGCAGAGAGTCTCAGTAGACACAATACCAGGGGATACCAGAGAGTGATCTGAACTAGGAAAGGTTCAGCATCACTGAGCACAGACGGCCGTTTCACCAGGGTGGCTTGGTCACTGTGTCAGGGCATTAGGAATAGCTGCCATATTTAAGGTAGAAAAGGGAGGGGACAGAGGAGGCTTGGCGTCATTCTAACTGCGGATTGGTTGGAGACCGGAAGTCAATATTAGTGACGTCATCTCCGTATTGGAGGAGCTGTACTGATAGGTAAAACGAGTGTCTGAAGCCTTTCTTGCAGTTAATATGTAAGATCATATGGAAGTAGCTGACATGCAGCCGGATCATTCATTAGATCTGCGTTGGTAATCCCGCGATCGCGTCTGACCGGAAGTCGCATCTGGCCGGAAGTTACGTCTGACCGGAAGTCGCGTTCGCCGGTTTCACTGGTGCCTGGTGCTCAGCGCGTTTGTTGATCTTGAGTTGCTAGGTAGCCGTTGCTTGGTAACCAGGTTCACAGAGTAGTTTGTGTCAGGGGCTAACAGCGGTGTGATGCGTTCATACTGGTTAAAGAGTCATCGGGTGGCCACAGCATACATTATTAAACAAATCCTCAAGGCTTGATTCGTTTGTGGGTCACTGAAAGAATAAATAGAGATTTAAAAATTCTGAAGACATGACAGGAGGGAAAAAAAGGGAAGAGTGGGAGGAAAATATAAAATATTAAAAATTAATGTCAATGAATAACAGAAAATTAATCAGTATGGATGGTTGGTTCCTGAGGAGGCTGGATAAGGGGAAAGGGCATAATTGTTGTTAATAGGATAATGATAGTTTAATATAAATAATTTCAGTAAATGCGTAATTTCTATATAAGAAATAGACGATGGTGTTTTTCTAAAAAACAACCATCTTACAAGAATTCAGCAGTTGCTGGACAGCCTTAGCATATAAATTCCCCAAGACGTGGGAATATGATAGGTTGTGGATAAATTTTAAAACCTGATATCTAGGAAAAGGGTTAAAAATTAACAAACAAAAATTAGCAAACAAAAATTAACATTGTTCTAGAGAAACATGAAATAGAAGTAAGGTCACTGAAAATAAATAATTATATAACCATATGGTGATGATTGAGTTATAATGGGGCTATGCGGGTGAGGCAAGTGTGGGATTAGATGGGGTAACGTGTAGGTGTGTGTGGTTTAATGAGGTGTCAGTAAATTATATGGGGTACCAATGATGACTAAGTGTACAAAAATGAGGAGAAGAAAAAGAAAAAAAGTAAGGGACTACAAATTATGAAAGAATAAAAAATGATATGTGATAATGTGAAAATATTAATTAGTTAGTGAAGTGTGTTTGGAGAATTAAAGAAAAGCTGCATAGTTGATGTATCCATTCATGCCTTTTGGTGCTAAACAATCCAGTTTGAAGGTCCATTCGGATTCATGTCTGAGTAGCTCCTTCATGAGGTCGCCACCACGTATTCCCAAACTGATTTTCTCTAGTCCAAAGGCTTTCAATTTGTTTGGGTTACTCCCATGATGATAGTGGAAGTGCCGTGTGACAGATGTAAATTTTTTTATTTTTTGAGAGATCGACTGAGGCGTTCCTCACAGATCCGACATGTTCTAAGATGCGTTGTTTAAGGGCTCTTGTAGTAATGCCCACATATTTCATGTCGCAGCTGCAGTAGATACAGTAAACGACTCCGATAGCATTGCAGTTGATGAATTGTTCAATGGTGAGTAAGTTGCCATAACGGTCCCGTATGGTGGACATCTTGGTCATATGTGAACATGCTTTGCAGTTTCCGCAGTGAAAGGACCCATTGAGAGTTGTGTTTTTCTTGGGATTCTTAGTAAAATGGCTACTGGTGAGTCTGTCCTTGAGATTTCTGGACCGTCTCCAGCTCATGGATACCTTCTGTCCTATGGTCTTGGAGAGGTCCTCATCCAGGTGTAGGATTGGCCAATGTCTGTCAATAGATTCTTTGATCATCCTCCACTCCTTACAGAAGGTTCCCACAAATCTCAGGGTGTTCTCTTGTTCGGATTTGTTCACAGTCTTCTTGTTGGGAAAGAGCAGCGTGTCTCTTGGTATTTGGTTTGTATGCCATTTTGCTCTTTTGATAGAGCAGTGGCTATAGCCTTGTTCTAGTAATCTAGTAGTAAGTTCATCACTCTTCTGTCTGAAGGTGTTGACGTCTGAGCAGTTCCTTTTAAGGCACAAGAATTCCACTTTAGGGATGTTTGTGATGGTGGGTGGAAAATGTGAACTGGTTTGATGAAGAAGACTATTGGTGGCTGTTGTTTTGCGGTACAGTTCAGTTTGTATAAGGCCACCTGAGGCTTTATATATATTGAGGTCCAAAAATGATACTTGATTGGTGCTAAAATGGTGTGTGAGGTTGATGTTATTGCAGTTTAATTTTTCAATGAAGGATAGTAGTAATTTCTCATCGCCTTTCCCATATCAGGATGATATCATCAATGTAGCGCCACCAAGCTACTATGTGTTGAGTAAATTTGTCATTGTCAGGATGCATGACAATTTCTCTTTCCCACCAACCTAAATATAGGTTGGCGTACGTGGGGGCACAGGCGGCACCCATCGCTGCGCCCCGGATCTGAAGGTAGAAATGGTCATTGAAGGTAAAGTAATTGCGAGTTAAAACGAATTCCAGAAGTTCAATCAGTAAGTTGTGGAATTCACTGTCGTCGACCATACCAAGGAAGTACTGTACTGCTTGTATACCCACGTGATGATTAATGCTGGTGCATAGAGATTCGACATCAAGGGTAACCAGGAGATGGTTATCATCAAGTCTGATGTCATGCAATTTTTGAAGTACATCAGTGGTGTCACTCAAATATGAGGGGAGGTTGAGCACATGCTGTCGCAGGTGTAAATCCAAAAAGGCACTCGGTTTTTCGAGTAGTCCCCCTTGCCCAGATACAATGGGGCATCCAGGTGGGACATTGAAGTTTTTATGTATTTTTGGCAGTAGGTAAAGGGTGGGAGTTTTGGGTTTGTCAGTCGTGAGGTATGCCTTTTCTTCTTTAGTGAGAGTGCCTATGGAGTGAGCACGATCCAGAATCCTGTTTAGAGCAATCCTAAAGTTGTCTGTAGGGTCAAAAAGTATGCGTTTGTAGCATTGTGTGTCTCCCAGCTGTCTCATGGCCTCAGTGGTATACATTACCATCGACCATAGTACTATATTTCCCCCTTTGTCGGAAGGTTTAATTACTATATCTGACCAGGATTGTATCTCTCGTAAGGTTTTCAGCTCTGTTGTGTTCAAATTGTCTCCATAGTTAGGGTTCTTCCTTGATTGTAAGTATATTTTGTCTAAGTCTCTAGAGACAAGTTCTTGAAAGATCTTTATTTCAGCTGAGATGTGTTCGGGAGGGTAAAAACGGATTTATTTTTGCATCGTGGTCTTGACTGCTTGTCTGTAGGGTCTTGGTTAGACATTTGCAGTTCTTCCAGGGTAATAATGGCGTCTAACTCTTCAGTGGTCAATGATTGAGAAAAGGAGATTTCGTCTGGATCCAAAATTGTTGAGGGCAAAGTTCGTGAAGCAAAGAATTTTTTCAGGAGTAGTTTACGCCCAAAAAGTTTTAAGTCTTTTTCCCATGTGAAACGATTTAAATGTTGTGAAGGTGAGAAGGAGAGTCCCTTGGTAAATACCTTGATGTGATCATCGGTCAGAGTTCTATTTGATAAGTTGATCACTTTGAGATGGTCAGTTATTTCCTCCGGTTGGTTCTGATGGGATATCTTGGTGGTCCCGGTTGCTGCCATTCTGTTGGATCTTGTTGATTTTTTGCTCCCCCTCCTCGTCTTCCTCTTTGACAAAATCTTGGTCTTCCTCCACCCCTGCCAGCCCCTAAAAAATGGGCTGATGTATTGGTGCTGAGATCATCTCGGAAATTATATAGATCGACCTCCCTATCACCTGAATCTGGGGGGTCTTCACCTCCAGATGATTCTGCTTCTGAAGAGGAATACCTGTCCTGGAACTTGGAGTATTCTCTACGTGTGTTAGTGTTCTTCCAGCGAAAGACGTTTCCAGTCTTGAAGTCTTTCATGTCACGAATTAATTTATGTTTTTTACGGTCAGTAATTGTTACAATCCTGAGCACTCATGTTTTGTTATTGTTATAAATTACCTTTGCTTCAGTTTGTGGAACTACAGGTCACAGCTAGCTCCTGCATAGTTGTCTCCCAGTGCCTTTGCTCCTGCACTCAGCAACTGACTTCACAGGTGTCTGGATTCTGGGGGTAATTCCAAGTTGTTCGCAGCAGGAATTTAGTTAGCAATTGGGCAAAACCATGTGCACTACAGGGGAGGCAGATTTAACATGTGCAGAGAGAGTTAGATATGGGTGGGTTATTTTATTTCTGTGCAGGGTAAATACTGGCTGCTTTATTTTTACACTGTAAATTAGATTGCAGATTGAACACACCCCACCTAAATCTAACTCTCTCTGCACATGTTAAATCTGCCTCCCCTGCAGTGCACATGATTTTGCCCAATTGCTAACTAAATTCCTGCTGCGATCAACTTGGAATTACCCCCTCTGTAATTACAGCTCGTTACCTGAAAACTACTATTCAGCTTGTCAGGCTGCTCAGTCTGCACTGCAGCTGCATGTTATATCAATTACTGGGGGCCTGTCTGGTGCTCACAACTGATTGGTCCAGCCTGTTCTTTTAAGCCTCTCAATCCCAAGAAGCTTTGCCAGTTATAGCTACTCCATGTGGTGTTCTGCCCTCTGGTTCCTCTCTGGTCTCAGTTCATCTGTCCAGTGGGTATTGCCTTGTTCCAGTATTGAATTCCAGCTTCAACATCTTGCTGACGACTTTAGTCTGCCGACTGCCGTTACCCTGTCTCCAAGTGTCTGCACCCCAGTCCGTCCGTGTGCCGCTACCTCCTGTGTCACCCCTGGAGTGCCTGCTGCTGTTCCATCTCCATGGCCCCAGCGTACCATCTGGCTATGTGCACCCTGCCACCTTCTCCAGTTCCTGTTTGTTCCTGTGTATCCCTGCGGCTGATCATATACAACACCTCTACCATAACTCGTCCAGTTCAGGTATCAAGTGACCCAGACAGGGGGCCGCGACCTGCACGTCGGAAGCCGCGAAGCCCATATCCCCTTGCGGGGTTCCCTGGTGAAAACCTTCCGGCGTGTTAGACTCCGCGCCACTGTTCTGGGTAACATCAACCACTTGGTACCTGATCCTGAATTCCGGATTCTGCACCAGTTCCTGACATTATAACTGGCCCACCACTTCCTGGGCATGGACCCGTCACAGCAAAATCCGGCTCAAATCTTGGCTGGTCAAATACAAAATTTGACGCAGCAACTGCAAGATCTAAAGCTCCGAGTTTCCACCCAGGAAGAAACTAGCAGGTCATTGGTTGTAACCAGAGCTCCTGGGCCTGAACCAAAGCTGCATCTTCCAGATCGGTTTACAGTTGACCTGAAACAGTTCCAGAATTTCCGTGATAGCTGCAAGCTATATTTCAGACTCCGGCCATTATCGTCTGGTTCTGAGGCTCAGCGAGTAGGTATCATCATCTCCCTCCTGCAGGGGGAACCCCAGTCCTGGGCGTTCGGATTGAAAACGGAAAATCCCGCCTTGCACACAGTGGATGCCTTTTTTAGCACCCTAGGAATTCTTTATGATGACCCGGACCGAGCAGCTTCTGCAGAGGCTCACTTACGAGCCCTGAGACAAGGGAAAAACACGGCCGAGGTATACTGCACTGAGTTTCGCAGATGGGCAGGTGATAGTGGTTGGAATGACCCAGCCCTCCGAAGTCAGTTCCGCTTAGGCCTCACTGAGCAAATTAAAGACTACCTCGTCCAGTATCCTACTCCTGAAACCCTGGACAAGCTCATGCAGTTAGCAATTCGAGTAGATCATCGGATCAGGGAACGGAGGATGGAGAAAGGTGGAGGGTCACCATCTCCCTCAGCAGTAGCCTTGGAAGAAGCCGAAGATTCCAGTGAACCCATGCAGATTGGCGCCTTTCGTCTTTCGGCTCAGGAAAAATCTTGTAGGCGATCGATGGGCCTATGCTTATATTGTGGAGCAAAGGGTCATTTTGCTAATGTTTGCACCCTGGAGTCGGGAAAAGACAAGACCCAGGGGTAAAAGGGGAGTTACTGCTGGGTCTGGCTGGAATTTCTCCAAAAAATTCAGTCTTGCTTCCAGTTCAAATTAGTCTACCTACTCAGCAAGTTGCAGTCAAGGCTTTTGTTGATTGTGGTGCAGCTGCCAACTTTATGGATATCTCTTTCGCCCGGTCCTGGAACATTCCTATACTAAAGATGAAGCCTTCTGTGACTATTTGTGGCCTTGACGGTAACCCCCTCCTCAGTGGGCAAGTGTCTCAGCAAACTCTTCCTGTTCATTTAACTACTGGTCTTCTGCATTCGGAGAAGATTATTTTCCTCTTTGTCAATTGCCCCATGACCTCCATAGTCCTAGGGCTTCCATGGTTGAAATCCCATAATCCATCCATCCATCCATCCATCTGCTGGAAGATAGGAGAACTCTTACAGTGGGGAACAGAATGTACAGGAAGATGTCTGTCCTTGCCAGTGCGATGCTCTCAAGTTATACCAGAGGGGCTACCGACTCCATATCATTCATTTGCGGATGTCTTCTCCAAGAAAGAGGCGGATACTCTTCCCCCCCATCGACCTTACGACTGTGCCATCAGTCTGGTATCCGAAGATAAATTACCTAAGGGTAGATTATATGCTCTTTCTTTGCCAGAAACTAAAGCCATGGAAGACTATATTCAGGAGAACCTAAGCAAAGGGTTTATTCGTCCCTCAAAATCACCAGTAGGAGCAGGATTCTTCTTTGTGGCAAAAAAGGACGGCTCCTTACGTCCATGCATTGATTATAGAGGACTTAACAAAATCACTGTTAAGAATTCTTATCCTTTGCCTTTGATTTCCGTGTTGTTTGATCAACTCCGGATGGCGTAAATCTTCTCTAAAATTGATCTTTGGTGGGGCATATAACCTCATACGAATTAAGGCCGGTGACAAGTGGAAGATGGCCTTCAACACTCATTCTGAGCATTATGAATACCTTGTTATGCCATTTGGATTGTTAAATGCTCCTGCCGTCTTCCAAGATTTTATCAATGATGTGCTCAGAGAATTCCTGGGAAAATTTGTTGTGGTCTACTTGGATGACATCCTGATATATTCATGGTCACTGGAGCAGCATCGAGTCCATGTCCAGATGGTGTTGCAAAAGCTCTGGGAGCACCATCTATACGCCAAGTTAGAAAAATGTGAATTCGAAGTGAAGGAAGTCGCTTTCTTAGGATACATCATCTCTCCCAAGGGGTTCTCCATGGATCCCAGTAAGCTTCAAGCAATTCAAGATTGGGCACAACCTACTTACCTTAAAGCTATACAACACTTTCTTGGGTTTGCAAATTATTACAGGAGATTTATTCGTTTATTTTCAGACATTGTTGCACCTATTGTTGCTTTGACCAAGAAAGGTGCGGATCCGTCACATTGGTCACCTTCAGCTCTACAAGCTTTTCTCAAGTTAAAAAAAAGCCTTTATATCTGCACCTGTTCTTAGTCATCCAAATCCTGACCTTCCTTTTGTTATAGAAGTGGATGCTTCTGAAGTGGGAGTGGGAGCAGTCCTATCACAGAAAGATCCAGTGGATTCTAAACTTCACCCATGCTCTTTTCTGTCCAGAAAGTTCTCTCCTGCCGAAGCCAACTATGATGTTGGAAATCGTGAACTGCTTGCTATCAAGTGGGTGTCACAACTGAGGGCCTGAGCTGACGGGAGGCAGCCTCAGTTGTAGGGGCTGAGATGTAACGGAACCTGGGAGGTTGTATCAGACCCCTAGACATGTAAGTAACATGTAGAATAACTGCCCGAAGGCGTGACCACGACAACCAGGATAAAAGTCAATGATGTTTATTATGACATACTCCGTAACACAGCAGCAAATAAGAAAACATAAAACTCAGCAGGGAAATAATACAGTTCCTGGGTACTACAGGGTGGCAAGGGCCACAGGGCTCTGGTAGTATGAGATAGTTCTTAATAATCTTCTAGGTGGAAAGTCCTTACCAGGCCCGACTGTAGCAATGGAAATAGCCCAGGATCGTACCAGCTGGTGTTCCAGGAAAAGCTGGGCTGCTGTGGGTAAAACGGCTGCTGTGGATACTGGCCGAAACCAGACTGATGTTGACACGGAGTGAATACTGGCTGGAACCAGTTAAATAATAAATGTAGCTTGAGAGCGATGAAATATGAAAGTGATGTTTGGAGCTTGAGAGCGGTGAAATAATAATGCCGGTGATAAATGATACTCTGCAGAAAAGGGTACCGGCACTTTAAGAAGAGCTGACCTCTGCTGGAAGCTGGATGCTGAAAGCAGGTGGATCTGTAGCTGGAAGCAGATGAATCCAAATGGATAGGAGAGTCAGGCTACACCGCAGGTGGAATGCTGGTGCGGGTCTCTTTAGTGGAGGTTTGGAGATAGGAACTGGAACCTGGAAAACAACCACAGGAGAGAGACAAACTGGAACTAGGTTTGACAACCAAAGCACTGACGCCTTCCTTGCTCAGGCACAGATTACTTATACCTGCAGCAAGGAAGGGATTGGCTAGGCAATTATGCAGATTAACATTGCAAACAGCAGATTGGTGGAAATGAAGAGATGACAGAATCCAAGATGGCTGCGCCCATGCAGACACTTGGAGGGAAGTTTGGTTTGTAATCCATGTGGGAATTAAAACAGTAATGGCGGCGCCGGCCACAGGAGACAGGAGACGCCAGACTGATAAGTGCACATTTAACCACGCGGGCACAGCGGAGGCCGCGGCTGACATAATCACCACTCTGACATTCTGCATGTAGAAACTCAGGAACAGCGGCGGAGGCCGCGGGAGACGCCATTCCGGATGTAACAGGCGTTGCGGTGACCGCGTCTCAGAGTGACAGGAGAGGAGGCAGGAATGTGGATATCAGTATAACAGATGGGATCCGGTCCTGGAACGCTGAGCCAGCCTTAGGAGGCATCTGAAGGGTAAGTAATGGCGTCCAGATACCCGGATCGTGACAGCGGGCTCTAGAAGAATGGAGGCACTGGTTGGAAGGGGCGAGACACGTGATTACAATCCTCACTGACCATAAAAACTTATCCTATATTGAGTCAGCCAAGAGACTGAATCCAAGACAGGCACGATGGGCATTATTCTTCACTAGATTCAACTATGTGATCTCCTATCGGCCAGGATCGAAGAATCTTAAAGCAGATACCTTGTCACGAAGCTTCGTTCCAATTCAAAATTCATCCTGCTCTTCTGAACCAATTATTCCTGTTTCCAATATCCATGCTGGTCTTGCTCAAGATTTAGTCTCCCAGATTCAAGCCAAACAATCTCTTGCACCCATGGGTACTCCCTCAGGACTCCTCTTTGTCCCTAAAGAGTACAGGAAAGCAGTTTTATCTGAATTTCATGTAAAAAGAATCTCTGGGCATCCAGGGATTTCTAAGACTCTGGATTTATTGTCTTACTCAGGTTGGTGGCCTTCTATGTATCAAGATGTTAGAGAGTTCATTCTTGCTTGTGAGATCTGTGCTCAACATAAACTCCTCGTAAAGCTCCCATGGGACATCTTATGCCTCTTACGGTTCCCTCAAGACCTTGGTCCCATATTTCTATGGACTTTGTGGTTGATCTTCCCAAGTCATACAATACCATTTGGGCTGTGGTAGACCGGTTCAGTAAGATGGCTCACTTTGTTCCTCTTCGCAAGCTCCCCAGTGCCAGGGAATTGGCAACCTTGTTTATCCAACATATCTTTAAATTACATGGATTACCACAGGACATCGTCTCCGACAGAGGAACTCAGTTTATTGCTCAATTCTGGCAAGTTTTCTGTTCAGCCTTGGATATTAATCTTAGTCTGTCCTCTGGTTATCATCCGCAATCCAATGGACAGACTGAGCGAGTGAACCAGTCTCTTGAACAGTATCTCCGTTGTTATGTTTCCAAGTACCATAACGATTGGGTTGACCATCTGGCATTTGCTGAATTTGCATATAATAATTCCAGTCACTCTTCTTCATCCATGTCACCCTTCTTTTGTCTCTCTGGGTTCCATCCTAGGTCTAACGCTTTTGACATCCTGCAGCAACAGACTTCTTCCCTTGATCCTGTAGCTCGTCTGAGGAAAATTTGGAGGAGAGTACGTCTGGCACTCAACCAAGTCTCTGTTCGTTCCAAACAATTTGCTGACAGACGACGAAGACCTTGTGCTTTTAAAGTGGGTGACATGGTGTGGCTATCCACTCGAAATATCAAGTTACGCCAGCCCTCTCAAAAATTTGGGCCTAGGTTCATTGGTCCATTCCGGATTATTAGACAGATTAATCCAGTAGCCTTTCGACTCCTTTTACCAAAATCACTTAAGATCAATAACACTTTCCACTGTTCCTTGTTGAAACCAGCATTTGTGTCCCAGAGATTTAGAAGATCTCCTTCCAGAAGGCCTGCCGCTGTGTTAGTCCAAGGTCACAAGGAGTTTGTTGTGGAAAAGATTCTGGATTCCAAGTTCAGGAGGGGTCAAGTTCATTTCCTCGTGCATTGGAAGGGTTACGGTCCGGAAGAGAGAACCTCGGCACCAGAGCGGTTTCTTCATGCACCCAGACTTAAGAGGTCTTTCTTCTGTGAATTTCTGGATAAGCCTGGTTCTAGGGGTTCTTAACCCCTCTTCAAGAGGGGGGGGGGATACTGTTACAATCCTGAGCACTCATGTTTTGTTTTTGTTATAAATTACCTTTGCTTCAGTTTGTGGAACTACAGGTCACAGCTAGCTCCTGCATAGTTGTCTCCCAGTGCCTTTGCTCCTGCACTCAGCAACTGACTTCACAGGTGTCTGGATTCTGTAATTACAGCTCGTTACCTGAAAACTACTATTCCGCTTGTCAGCCTGCTCAGTCTGCACTGCAGCTGCATGTTATATCAATTACCGGGGGCCTGTCTGGTGCTCACAACTGATTGGTCCAGCCTGTTCTTTTAAACCTCTCAATCCCAAGAAGCTTTGCCAGTTATAGCTACTCCATGTGGTGTTCTGCCCTCTGGTTCCTCTCTGGTCTCAGTTCATCTGTCCAGTGGGTATTGCCTTGTTCCAGTATTGAATTCCAGCTTCAACATCTTGCTGACGACTTTAGTCTGCCGACTGCCGTTACCCTGTCTCCAAGTGTCTGCACCCCAGTCCGTCCGTGTGCCGCTACCTCCTGTGTCACCCCTGGAGTGCCTGCTGCTGTTCCATCTCCACGGCCCCAGCGTACCATCTGGCCGTGTGCACCCTGCCACCTTCTCCAGTTCCTGTTTGTTCCTGTGTATCCCTGCGGCTGATCATATACAACACCTCTACCATAACTCTAGTCCAGTTCAGGTATCAAGTGACCCAGACAGGGGGCCGCGACCTGCACGTCGGAAGCCGTGAAGCCCATATCCCCTTGCAGGGTTCCCTGGTGAAAACCTTCCGGCGTGTTAGACTCCGCGCCTCTGTTCTGGGTAACGTCAACCACTTGGTACCTGATCCCGAATTCCGGATTCTGCACCAGTTCCTGACAGTAATCCTTTGTTCATAGGGTTCTAATTCTTTTTTAATTTTTTCAAAAGTTTCTTGAAATTTGGCATTTTTCTCCCATTCCTCCAAATTTTTGGTGAGTTCTTCTATTTCTTTCTCACAATCATTGAGTACCAGGTGGTTATGTTTAAGTAGTACAGCCATAAGATTTTGCGAGCATTTAAGGAGTACTCCCTCCCATTCTGTCGTCAGACTTTCAGTAATCAGTTGGAAAGTAGGAAATATTTTGGGTCTCAGGCCCCGTGGGGTAATTTTATTCTTGTTGTAGCTTTCCAAAGTTTTTATGTCCCAAGATGATCGTAGTCTTTTCTGTAGACAGGATCTCAATTTATGCAGATCTGATTCCCATCCCTTATCACCGGGTGATGTTTCCGAGATATTGGCGAATATGTCATCAAGATTTTCTGGTATGGTATGTCTGCTGGTCAGTTAATTTCTTAAGCTAAATGATGCCATCTTGTGGTGTATGTTGGCAGCGTGTCCCTAATGTCCTGAATTCTGAATTTCATAAAAGATTATAATGTGCTATGTAACATGTGTACCTGATGAGCATTCAAAAGTATCAAAAATCAAATAAAGACCAATGTCGAATATTAGAATACAGTATATATGTTATCCATGCTGGAGCCTGAAACTGAAGATTTAATCAGCAAGTGTTACAAGGTTAACAGAGAGGTTTGGTTTGGTTCCGCACAGGAAGGTTATTGTAGCAATGAACATGGGTTTGTACAAAACTTGTAGAAAACTGTTAAGCTGACCAACAATACTAAACATAGAGATCCTTTGAAAAGGTACCTGATAATTATTATAGGTTGGTGGTGCTCCCAGAGTCAGTAATAAATTGGATAGGAAAGAGAAAAAAGAAAGACTCTCTGTTGGGGCACACTTTGAAAATTGTAAATTTATTAAAACTTAACTTTTAATTTAGTTCCGCATAAAAAAGGGAGGTTTGATACAGAAAAATGTTCAAATACACAGAGTATACATATATTGGTAACAATCTCCACAGAAAAATGTGTTCAAATGTATACAGTATATAAATAAAATAGTTGATAAATTCCACACAGGGAAAGAGGAATCTGATTCAAAATTAATTAGCAAAGATCAGTATAAACCTGATAACAAATTAGGAGCACCTGTGGTGAAATATATGTAGAAAACAAATATATGCCTGGGTGATCAAGATAAAGGGCACAAATAAATGACATTGAAATGTAATCACAATTGAAGTGATAGTAGGTTATAAGAAATCTATTGGCCTAATTGATCAAGATAGAGGGCACAAGTAAGTATAATTATAATATAATTCACAATTCACCACAGGTGGTCCTAATTTGTTATCAGGTTTATACTGATCTTTGCTAATTAATTTTGAATCAGATTCCTCTTTCCCTGTGTGGAATTTATTAACTATTTTATTTATATAGAGTCAAATCCCCATAGAGAGGGGAAAGGAAAAAGAAACCAGGTAAGTTTTAGGTGCACTCATCCAACTGATACATTTTAATATAATTGTTATTGTAAAGCATATATATCCACAGCAACAATGTCAAATAAAGGCTTAAATGCTCAATAATCTAAATCGATGTATAAGTTTCTTTTATATATTATATTTATATGGGACTCAATTGTCCTTTATTAAGAATGGAGCGAAATATTAAAATTCATAGAGAGAGAGAAAAAAAAAATGTGAAGTAAGATAAATTAAACAATATGTGAATAAAGATTTAAAAACAAAGCTATTGTATTCTTCCCTTAGTCTGTTTTCTTGTATTTATTTCAATTGTGCATTCACATACATGTATTCATGCAGCACTGTATCAGTGCTATGTTCATATAAGACCTGCAATTTTTGTAATAGCTGGAGCCTATGTACTGTGACAGAGAAAAATATATGTTGTCTTCCTTTTGAGTCACAAACTGTTACTTCAAAATGTAACTATGTTTCAAAAATATGCAACAATAAGTCACCACTCCTTCCCTTAAGGCTGTAAATATAATAAACTTGATTCTGATGTTATAGCTAAGTAGTGAGACAATGTTGCTAAGTATGTTGACTCAGGCCTGGAATCAAAGACTGTCATACAAAGTAAAAATACTTGTATAATATAGTATGAATAGCCTAGGTATTAGAGAGAACTAGTGGGGATATGCTTTGATAAAAAGTCTCACTGTACTGTGTTCAAAACTGTCTGTTTTATATATCTCAGCAATCTCTGATACCAACTACTGCTATTAATACTGCATGAAGTAGTTTACATATATAGGTTGGTATTTGCATATACGTATTAGCAGCAATTGTCACTTGTGCTGCACAACATTAAATTGTGTTCATACAGGACATATTGATAGCACATTCACTGCAAACCGTATATAACTAAGTTGCAGTTTGTGTCAGTACCGGAAGATCGTGCCCATTTATAAATTAGGAGCAGTGTGTATATAATTACACTGAATTTCTGCTATACACAGAAACAGTATTACATATGAGACATTTTAAAGAAGGATCAGTTAATTTTATCCCATATCTGACACAAACCCCACATTGTCTCTTTTATTTAATATTACTGAGATCCAGCCCGCAGCATAAGAATAAAGCCTCAATAGATATAATAAACGCTCAGAGAATTCCTCTGAAACATAAGTATATTTGGCTCCTTATCACATTCTATAGGTCTCAAATGTATGTTATATGCCATTTGCACATTTAGATATTATTAATACGCGAACACATAGCTACAGCCTATGCGCATTTCACTCCTATTGAACTTCCTCAGGGCACTATAGTTCATCTATAGTGTCAGCTACTTCCATATGATCTTACATATTAACTGCAAGAAAGGCTTCAGACACTCGTTTTACCTATCAGTACAGTTCCTCCAATACGGAGATGACGTCACTAATATTGACTTCCGGTCTCCAACCAATCCGCAGTTAGAATGACGCCAAGCCTCCTCTGTCCCCTCCCTTTTCTACCTTAAATATGGCAGCTATTCCTAATGCCCTGACACAGTGACCAAGCCACCCTGGTGAAACGGCCGTCTGTGCTCAGTGATGCTGAACCTTTCCTAGTTCAGATCACTCTCTGGTATCCCCTGGTATTGTGTCTACTGAGACTCTCTGCATTACTACAAATTATTTAATTTTTTTTTTTCTTTTCTTTGTTTGCTAAAGTGATCCTTAAATTTCTCTTAGATTGTCATAGACCACTTTTTCTTTTCCATATAAAATGCATATGTCTTTAGCATTTTTACGTGCATAGCAGAATTTCGTACCATTTGTTTCTAAGCCTACTTATTTGTAATTTGTGCATGCTACTTATCAGCACTATATCAATGGCTATTCCGTTACCTAGTAATTTTATAACTATCATAATGTAGCCTAATTCAGGCTCTTTTTCTCGTAATTTTCTGCACACTGGTCTTTTGGCTTAGCAAAGTAGCCTGTCATAAATCGACTTCTTTGAGTACATCTTATTGTCTTCAACCCTTTATTTTTCAATAGTGAGCCTAACCTACCTCTCTCATCCACTGTCCGCTATAACACATAAGACAGTGGACAGCAGAAGGTGGGGTCCCCTCCCTATCCTCTACTTATCTCACCTATAATTCTGTACCCTCTCATCCAGATGCGAGACCACTCTCTGCAATGCCCACAGTAACAGAGAATCTACGCTATTAACTGGACAGCAGAAGTACTCTTGTTGCTCATCCTCTATTACACTCTCTCATTTGTGTCCTAGTGTTTCAATTACTGCCATATTTCAGAGGAAACGCCCAATCTCATCCGATCTCGGAAGCTAAGCGTTGATAAGCCTGATTAGTACCCAGCTGGGTGACCACTTGGGAATATCAGGTGCAGTAAAGATTTAACCTCTGACCACAAACAGCAGAAGTGTTAGAGCAACTTCTGAACTTTCAAAGTCTGTACCTATTTCTTGGCTACTCCCTTAATAACCTTAGATCATTACTATTATTATTTGGCAATCTTGGATTTGTTTTCTTATGAATGTCGTTTGGAATCAAATTCTTACAAACGTCTTTTTACCCTAGGATCTTCTCTGTAGCAAACATAGCTTCTAACAGGGGATTACCATTAGTTAATTGTCATTTCAATTGTGAATTATATTATAATTATACTTACTTGTGCCCTCTATCTTGATCAATTAGGCCAATAGATTTCTTATAACCTACTATCACTTCAATTGTGATTACATTTCAATTTCATTTATTTGTGCCCTTTATCTTGATCACCCAGGCATATATTTGTTTTCTACATATATTTCACCACAGGTGCTCCTAATTTGTTATCAGGTTTATACTGATCTTTGCTAATTAATTTTGAATCAGATTCCTCTTTCCCTGTGTGGAATTTATCAACTATTTTATTTATATACTGTATACATTTGAATACATTTTTTCTGTGGAGATTGTTACCAATATATGTATACTCTGTGTATTTGAACATTTTTCTGTATCAAACCTCCCTTTTTTATGCGGAACTAAATTAAAAATTAAGTTTTAATAAATTTACAATTTTCAAAGTGTGCCTCAACACAGAGTCTTTCTTTTTTCTCTTTCCTATAAAAAGGATTACTAAGTCCCAAGGTAGATTCATGACTTCCATTTACAATAAACCCACTGATGTGAATAGTTTATTACTATCTTCTAGCCATCATCTTGTCCCCTTGAAAAGTGGCCTGCCCTATTCACAGTTCCTCAGGGTCCACCGTATTTATAGTGATTTGGAAGATGAAATGATTCAGATGAACCTCATGACCAGAGGCGGAACTGTGGGAGGCAATGGAGTCGGCTGCCGCCGGGCTCCTGACCTGCAGCGGGCACTTCTCCATTGCCTCCCACTGCCCTACAATTCATCCCCGCATCCGACTGGACGGAGGAGCGTGTCAGTGTCATGACACGGCAGCAGCTGCCTCCTCTTATGCAGAGAGACGAGCTGACAGCTGGCCGCACCAGCACACAGCTGCTCACAGGGACTTCCAATAGAGCTGGCTGGCTGAAGCTCTCTCTTCCTCCGTCCCGGTGATAGCAACAGGTAGGCACTGGCACCACCTGCCTCCAGCTGCTGCATTGTGTGTGTGTGTGTGTGTGTGTGTGTGTGTATGTGGGGAGGGGTGTGATTACCGGGGGTATCTTTAATAAATGTTGGCAGCACTGTGTTTATGTGTGTGAATGGTTTTAAGTGAGGTGTGTATGTCTGTGTTTTTTCAAGGAACGTTGTGTGTTTAAGTAAAAGAGGTGTGTGTGTGTGTGTGTGTGTGTGTGTGTGTGTGTAATTATGTGTATGTGAAAATGGCATGTGTGTGTAATTGTGCGTGTGAAAGTGTCGTGTGTGTGAATGTGTAATTGTGTGTGTGTGTATAAATGAAATAGGCATGTGTGTGTAGTTGTGAGTGTGAAAGTGATGTGTGTGTGTGTGTGTGTGTAATTGTGTGTAAGTGAAAGTGGCGTGTGTGTAAGTGAAAGTGGCGTGTGTGTAATTGTGTGTGTGTAAGTGAAAGAGGCATGTGTGTGTAATTGTGCTTGTGTAAGTGAAAGTGACTTATGTGTGTCGGTGTAATTGTGTGTAAGTGAAAGTGACACGTGTGCTTGTGTGAAAATGACATGTGTGTAATTGTGTGTAAGTGAAAGTGACATGTGTGTGTGTGTGTAACTGAAAGTGGCATGTGTATGTGTGAAATTGTGTGTAAGTGAAAGTGACATGTGTGTGTAATTGTAAGTGAAAAGGTGTGTGTGTGTAAGTGAAAGCGGCATGTGTGTAAGTGAAAAAGGTGTGTGTGTAAGTGAAAAAGGCACGTGTAAGTGAAAAAAAGCATGTGTGTGTAACCGAAAAAAGAATGTGTGTAAGTGAAAAAGGCGTGTGTAAGTAAAAGAAATGTGTGTGCAAGTGAGAGGCGTGTGAGTTAGTGAAAAAGGCTTGTTTGTGTAAGTGAAAGAGGTGTGTGTGTGTTTCAAGTGAAAAAGGCATGTGCAAGTGAAAGACGTGTGTGTGTTTTAAGTGAAAAAGGCATGTGTGTGTGTGTACAAGGAAAAGAGGCATGTGTGTGTGTGTAAGTGAAAGATGTGTGTGTGTGTGTGTATGTCTATACTACTATTGTGAAAGGCATCTGAGTACGCTGCTACTGTTCACCCTGAGTACCAGATATCTACATATGGCATAAATGTGTGTGTGTGGGGGGGGGGGGGGGGAATGGGGGCACCAACATTTTATCATGCCTCCGTGGCGACTGGGGCAAACTTACGCCACTGCACATGACTCAGAAATTTTTACAAAGAGGTTATAACAATAAGCTGTTAGAACAAGCGAGATTAAAGGCATTGGTATATGCAATTGCGGTCGAATTCCCAAAATTGTCGAAAAACGGGACTTTTTCGCCAACAAAAAAAAAAATTGTCAATGCAATTCAGTACTTTCCGTCAAAAAAACGGACTTTCAAAATTCGACTTTTTGAAATTCGACTTTTGTCAAATTCGACTTTTCTGCAATGATACAAATGCTGCAATTCGACAAAACTATATTCAATTGAAGTTTGGAAATTCGACAACAGTGCTTTTAGACAGTAAATTCGTAATTTTCAATCCGCCACACTTTGGTGGGTAAAACTAATAAAAAAAATTTAAAACATGTTTTTTTTGGTGTTTTTTTTTATTGGTAATAGCATATCTATTTATATTAGAAGGGATTAGGTACTTGGTTTGTCTTTTTTGGAGGCACAAGTATTATTTATATATTTTTTAAAAAGAATATATATATAAAAAAAATTTAAGATGGAAAGGTAAAATCCCGGAAAAAAATGGCGTGGGGTCCCCCCTCCAAACCATAACCAGCCTCGGGCTCTTCGAGCTGGTCCTGGTTCTAAAAATGCGCGGGGGGGGGAATGGACAGGGTATCCCCCGTATTTTTAAAACCAGCACCGGGCTCTGCGCCTGGTGCTGGTGCAAAAAATATGGGGGACAAAAAGAGTAGGGGTCCCCCGTATTTTTAACACCAGCATCGGGCTCCACTAGCTGGACAGATAATACCACAGCCGGGGGTCACTTTTATACAGCGCCCTGCGGCCGTGGCATTAAATATCCAACTAGTCACCCCTGGCCGGGGTACCCTGGGGGAGTGGAGACCCCTTCAATCAAGGGTTCCCCCCCCAGCCACCCAAGGGCCAGGGGTGAAGCCCGAGGCTGTCCCCCCCCATCCAAGGGCTGCGGATGGGGAGCTGATAGCCTTCAGAAAAGTGTAAGAATATTGTTTTTCCCAGTAGTACTACAAGTCCCAGCAAGCCTCCCCCACAAGCTCGTACTTGGAGAACCACAAGTACCAGCATGCGGGAGAAAACCGGGTCCGCTGGTACCTGTAGTACTACTGGGAAAAAAAATACCCACATAAAAACAGGAGACACACACCGTGAGAGTAAAACTTTATTGCACACCTGCCGACACACACATACTTACCTATGGTGACCCGCCGACTGCCACGTCTCGTCTCCGACGATCCGGGGTACCTGTGAAAAAAATTAGACTCACCTGATCCAGTGTCCAGAGATAAATCCACGTACTTGGCAAAAAAACAACACGAACACCCGAACCAGCGGACTGAAAGGGGTCCCATGTTTACACATGGGACCCCTTTCCCCGAATGCAGAGAGACCCCTTCGTGACTGCTGTCATGAAGGGGTCTTAAGCCAAGCAGCTTAAGGGTCTTAAGGTCTCTTAAGCCAATCAGCCAGCGCAACGTCCTTGCACTGTGCTGATTGGCTGCGCGTCTGAGCTGTCAAACAGCGCATCGCAAAGCCTCTCCATTATATTCAATGGTGGGAACTTTGCGGTTAGCGGTGAGGTCACCCGCGGTCAGCGGCTTACCGCGGGTAACCCCACCGCTGATGGCAAAGTTCCCACCATTGAAAGTAATGGAGGGAGCTGTGCGATGCGCTGTCTGAGCTCAGACGCGCACAGCCAATCAGGTGAGCGCCACGAAGTAGCGCATCCTGATTGGCTGAAGGGACCTCAGTGACAGGAGTCACGTGGGGTCCCGGCACATTCGGGGAAAGGGGTCCCATGTGTAAACATGGGACCCCTTTCAATCCGCTGGTTCGGGTGTTCGTGTTTTTTTTTTGCCAAGTACGTGGATTTATCTCTGGACACTGGATCAGGTGAGTCTAATTTTTTTCACAGGTACCCCGGATCGTTGGAGACGAGACGTGGCAGTCGGCGGGTCAACATAGGTAAGTATGTGTGTGTCAGCAGGTGTGCAATAAAGTTTTACTCTCACGGTGTGTGTCTCCTGTTTTTATTTGGGTATTTTTTTTCCAGTAGTACTACAGGTTCCAGCGGGCCCGTTTTTCTCCCGCATGCTGGTACTTGTGGTTCTCCAAGTACCAGCTTGCAGGGGAGGCTTGCTGGGACTTGTAGTACTACTGGGAAAAACAATATTCTTACACTTTTCTGAAGGCTATCAGCCCCCCATCCGCAGCCCTTGGATGGGGGGACAGCCTCGGGCTTCACCCCTGGCCCATGGGTGGCTGGGGGGGACCTCTTGATTGAAGGGGTCCCCACTCCCCCAGGGTACCCCGGCCAGGGGTGACTAGTTGGATATTTAATGCCACGGCCGCAGGGCGCTGTATAAAAGTGAACCCCGGCTGTGGCATTATCTGTCCAGCTAGTGGAGCCCGATGCTGGTGTTAAAAATACGGGGGACCCCTACTCTTTTTGTCCCCCGTATTTTTTGCACCAGCACCAGGCGCAGAGCCCGGTGCTGGTTTTAAAAATATGGGGGATCCCCTGTCCATTTCCCCCCGCATTTTTAGAACCAGGACCAGCTCGAAGAGCCCGAGGCTGGTTATGCTTTGGAGGGGGGACCCCACGCCATTTTTTTTTTGGTTTTTCACGTTTTTTCCCGTTTTCAAAAATCGGATCAAAATCCGTCAAATCGTCCGTTTTTCGTCCGCGGGACTGTCGAATCCGTTTTTATTGAATATGGTCAATTTCGGCACCCACTTGCCGAAATTGGACGGTCGAATTGTGTCGAATTAAAAACGGCCGATAATTTGCCGCGATTCGCCGCTAATTGCATATACCGATTCTAAAGAACTGTCACTAAAACATTGAAGCAAAAAACCGATGAGGCCATGATCTGCGTGAACAATTTTACTACTTCCAGTAATAAGATTACTACTACAGCTAAACACATCTGGCCCATCATACAGTCAGACCCTGATCTATCTAGTCTCTCCACTAGTCGCTTTTTACCATGTTATAAAAGGGGTATACATATCCGAGACATAGTAGTACACACTGATATCTCTCAATTCCCTTCATCTACAACTCAGTCGTTTTTTTCAGAAAACCCGGTAATTATAAATGCACGGGTTGCACAACCTGTTTGTATTTTGCGGGGTGGCCAACCATGGACTCCATATTTTATCGAATGATTTAGAGGAGCAGTTTATGATGCTAGTCATGTAGTCCATGCGGTAAACGTACCAGATACGGGCACCTATAGACTGCATGGAAGGCGGGATAAGGTCCTTCCAATCTGCAGCTAATTGACATGTCGTTGCAGAGGCTATATGACGCAACAGTTTATTTTGAAATTTTGTCAGCGTTGGCAGGTTTAAGGGGAGGAGAATGTCGAAGGGAATAGAAATTTGCAATAAGCTAGAAATAAAATCAATCACTTCCCTCCACAGATTCACTATTTTAGGACATGACCACCATATGTGTAGAAAAGAGCCCTCTGCACCGCACCCCCTCCAACACCTATCCGACATATTCGGGTACATTTTGCTCAGACGAGATGGTACATAATACCATCTGTATAGTAATTTAAAAACATTCTCTTTGATTCTAACGCAGATGGAACTAAACGCCACGTTATCCCAAGCTTCAGACCATTCCTCGTCGGCTAAAGCTGAGCCTAGGTCTGTTTCCCATGCTCTCCCATGAGGATCACGCTGAGAGGGAGTGTCCCCAGTGAGAGTAGTATATAAGACGGAAATCAGGCCTTTGGTTGAGTGACGTCTGAAACATATAGTCTCAAACGTGGTCAGGGGTCTGCTAGAGAGGGCGCGGCCCAGTGAAGAATGAAAGTGTCTGAGTTGTAAAAATTTCTAAAAATGCCTAGAGGGAATATCAATATTTTCTTGAATCTGAGAAAATTGAGGAAAACTAGTATCCCTGGTGATATCATTCAGATATAAGATACCTCTATCTCGCCAAGGAGCAAACAGTGTTTTATCTGTACCAGGAGGGAATGCAGGGTTGTGTAATATTGGGATGATAGGGAATGGGGCTGGGGCCAAGCCGTATTTCCTATTGACAAAGTCCCAATTCATTAGTGAGTGGGAGATCATGAGGTGGGATGCTATATTTCTGGGGCGGCAGGATTTTGAAAGCCGTTATTGATACTGAATGCAGAAGAGGTGAGGCGATTAACAGATACCATGGCAGTAGGGGATCTGTAAAGAGCCGAAACACCTTCTAAGAATTTGCCAGAGAAGCCCATCCTCCGGAGTACCGAGAAAGCAAAGGGCCAGGAGATCCTGTCAAAAGCCTTCTCGGCATCCAGTGCTAGCATCAACGAGGGTAACTTCTGCTTATGGATAGAGTAAATCAAATCTATGGCTCTCCTGGTATTACCGGAGGCCTGGCGGCCAGAGATGAAGCCTACTTGGTCCGGATGTATCAATTGTGTGAGTAGGGGAGCCAAGCGGTTGGCTAAGATTTTAGCGTAAATCTTAAGATCTACGTTCAGCAATGAGATCGGGCGAGTTAGAACATTGCGTTGGATCTCTTTCCGGCTTCGGAATCACAATAATGTCGGCTTGCACAGTCGCTGGCGCAAATAAAGCTCCTTCCAGAACACTATTAAAGAGCGAGGTAAGGTGTGGAGCCAATTCCGTATGGAATGTTTTGTAATACTGAGCGGTAAAGCCATCTGGACCAGGGGCAGCCGACGACCGCATAGATTTGATAGCAGCAACCATCTTGTAAATGTTGATTTACTTACAGGACTAAAAGCAACACTTTAAAAATACATTCAATACACTTTAAAATAGAGCCGCTGCGGCCGCTGTATGCAATCCTTAACCTACGTACTTATTACTCAGTTTGCGTACAAAGTCCCGTACCGTGTACGCACTTTGCGTACTAATGCCGCAACGGATGTACAGAGTACACGCGGTGCATACACACACAACGACATGTCGTGAGCACTATGCAGCTTCCCGCGTGTCTGGAATACACTTACAAATCTAGCAGGGAAAGGAGACACAACACCAATTGTATTTAGGAAGTTGGGATCCGACCCGCCAACATATAATTGATAAAAGGGGGTTACAACAAAGATACAATTACAATAACAGAAAAGAGGCTACAATACAATGGTACAAATGTTTGGTTTCGCCAGTGCCACGCGGTCCTGGTGCTCAGGTAAATCAGGCAAGATGACCCTTCAGAGAGAGAGAGAGAGAGATTACCGACCGGCTAGGCAGCTGGCTTTTTATACAGTTGATCAAAACATAATACAATAGACACTGTGTGCTCTTCTTCCATTGGTTCGGGGGTGGGACATATCCTATGCACCGGGGATCATTGGTCAGCTCAAAAGGTGGGCGATGGCTAAGACTTGAGATGTGATTTCTGTTGTTTGCATCTGAGTTCCCGCCCCATGACCAGTTAAACCCCTCACATTAATCATACATAAATCTGGTATTATTAATAATTTATGTTGTAATATGTGACAATATTCTTATTCCCACCAGATTAATGTTTAAGTGACTCTGAACAATATGATCCCACACATCTTCAGATAAGACAATGACAATCCAGTATTTACTGTCTTCGACAGATACTGGACAACTCTAGAATAATGGGAGTAACCAAAGGTATTTGCCTTCTTCATAGGATTTCAAAGCTTTGCCAAAACAAGGCCGTCTGGTACATTGTATTAGAGTTTCTGGGAGGATAATTTATGTGTGAACCATCTTCATGCTATTAGAAGTAAGAACAGACAGTGGGTGATTTATGCATTATATGGATTAAATATGATATGTCTTTGTGGCTTTTCCATGCGAGTACAAATGCCTCAGTAATTACTCATACCACGCACTAACACGCACGACCGCATGAGCGATCATACACAATTTGCGAATATGTGCACGCATAGCAGAATAAGTACGTGCACGGAGGCCATCTGTGTGATGTTTGTATGTGATGTGTGTACTGTAATATTTTCTGACTTCGACAGTCCACCCCTTGGCAGTCATCAATAACTGCCACAAACTCATCAATAAACAGAAAAAAATATTACCTATACAATAGATACAAAAGCTTGGATGATTGGGGGAGAGCGGTAGGTGGGAAATGTGTAACCTAGTGGGATAGTAAAAAGTATGTATGTATGAATCAATGTCTGCGGGGCATGTATCATCGTGCCATATATGTTCTAAATAAGCTTTGAGGTATTGCGAAGTACACATTAAATCCTTCTCATCCCGTATTAAGGGTCTGTAAATTGGCAAACAAACACTACCGAGCTCTTTTTGGCTTCTTATTCCAACAAATGGGGTGCACATTTAGTTGATGATACATGGAGGGGAAACATATGTGAGTGCTAGTATATGTGGCTATCACCTGTCGAATATGTGTGCCATTAACTGGAGGTTGCAGAGATGAAGATAAGACACATATATAAATACATTCACATACACATTTTGGATAGGGTTGGCGTCTTTTCCGGTTGGATGTATCTGGGCAGAGGGGGAGACAGAGAAAAACGGGTGAAAGAAACAGGCCATGAAATTCATTTTTACAATCCTTATCATTTCACAGTTTCTATTGATGGGTCATAAATCAATTCTGCTGCTGTAATAGCACCCTCGCTCCATAGACTCATCAAATTTGTGCTGCGCTTGCGCAGTGTTAGAATTCGAACACACCTGAATATCAGGCCAATAATTATGATGACTCCCAGGATACAAAGGAGAAACTTTCCCACACTCATAACAGTCTGTGCCCACTCTCCTAACCCTGAGAACCATTTGCGTTTGTTCAACCATGAGACCCAGCCAGTCAGTTCATTACCCACAGTCGCTAAGGTAAGATTGTGCTTCCTCCTGAACTCCCACTTCAACTGCAAGATCTCGTCCATCTTCTGATCGATGATCTACGTGGGGTCGTCAGTGCTGTTCGTAATATATATACAGCACTTCACACCATATTGAGTTGCCATTGTTACACAGTACCCACCTGTAACATAATTAAGGACCATTCTGTGCTGGATCAGTTCCTTCTTGTAGGCTTGTAACTCCCTTTCCGTATACCTGAAGGTGTCATCATACATCTCGGTGATATTGTCTATCAAGTTCGCTAGCGCATGGATGTACCTATAATTTATAGTTCCTCTGGCAGTATGGGTGATATCTAATGCGAGAAGGAACTGAATCCCGGTGGATTCAAGGATCTAATCAGAGGCTGCGTGCTCTGCCCTATCTATGAGGTGTCTCTTGATGATGTGTTCATAGTGGGTATGAGTATAGGGAGTCTGAGCACTGCGGTGAATGTCTTTCATTTTATCGTGGGTTATGGTCATGACCTCTGGTAGTACCCTTCTAATATAACACAATCCCTCAGAGCTCGGAGTAAGCCACTCGTACACTTTCCTCCCACATATGAAATAGGCATCATCTGGGAGAATATAGGGGACAAAATGTAACATCACCATGATGCAAACTTTCCAGGTAAAGAAACCAATCCCTAGTTTCTTATTTGCTCAGTACAAGTATCGGGCTGGATGATATGGGCACAATACCCTGACAATACTTTTCCAACCCACATGGTCCTGCTTCCACGTGTATATCTATACCGAAAATACCTCCCACTGTTGGCTATCTGGCGTACAAGTTCAGAGTCAATAGGAATCCTATCAGCTCTGTGTGAAAAAGTCATTGTCTGGTTATTCCAAGTCACTTCCCAATTTCCGGGTTTTCAGTAATTGGAAATATTGAAACACAACAGGGACCTATCTACGTTGTACTGGTGGAGCTTCAAGCTAGGGGACCATGAGATATTGAATTTCTTGTCCACCGGTCTCCCACCCCGTAATTCGAGTACCTCATCTATTGTTAAAGGGTATGGTACTAATCCTGACTTACTCTGTCCTTGAGGTACCTGTGAGCACACCCAACATTCTATCTGGTTTAAGATCTTACCCACTAGTGAGTGGTAATCACTCAACGGATGTCGGTCCATATGGATATTAATGTTGGACTGACATCTCTGGATGCACCCATTTTCAACTAGATTCTCACAATTCCTACAAATACAATATTCATCAGACAATAACCGTTCACATTGCCTCCGAGCTCCATGACTACCAGAGCGCTTACTGATACCAGCCTTTACTCAAGTGATGTGCTGTTTCTGAGATCCTACAAATTCATACTCGCCATCAGAACCCATTCCAGATCCTTGCTCGACCTCTCTGGGACCCTTACCAAAACAAATTGTCCTGATCAAAAACAGAATTATTAGCAGAACCCGAAACGCAGTCTCTTGTGATAGATCCATTTCGTTAGAGGAAAGAAGGAAAATAAGGAGGAGAAAAGAAAGGAAAATGCGGGGTGGGGGTGAAAAAAGAAAATGGTGCGACAACTGCCTTGGTCTTGTTGCTCTCCATGCTCAGGTGCCTTTCAACAGTCCTGCCTCTCAACTTTCCTGGAACAAACACTCTAGTGATACGAGGTTCTCTTCACCTTGTTCTTTGTCACGAGTTCTCTCCGGGTCAGCGACCTTCTTGCAGTGGGACGAGTGGACCCATGTCTCTCTTTCGGTGACCTTTAGTGCTGTCGTGCTGGTTAACAAGACTTGGTATGGTCCTTCCCATCTATCTATGAGGCAACCTGAGCGTAAGAAATTTTGAATCATCACATAATCCCCAGGCTCAATGTCATGACAATTACTGTTCGGTAGGTCAGGAATCACCAGCTTTAGATTACTTTGTTGATTTCTCAGCTGCCGGCTCATCCTAACCAAATATTTCACAGTTATTTCATTATTGCATTTCAAATCATCCTGGGGGTCTATCATTACATGAGGTTGTCGACCAAAAAGAATTTCAAAGGGTGACAAGTTAAGCGGAGACCTGGGAGTGGGTCTGATGCTGTACAACACTAGTGGCAAAGCTTCTGGCCACAGCAATCCAGTTTCAGCCATCACTATGCTCAGCTTGTTCTTAATAGTGCTGTTCACTCTCTCTACCTTTGCACTTGCCTGTGGCCGGTATGGAGTATGCAGCTTGCTATTAATTCCCATCAGTTTGCACATGACCTGAAAGACTTCAACTGTAAAATGGGTACCCCTATCACTTTCAATCATTCTAGGGATACCATATCTACACACAAGTTCCTGCACAATTTTCTTTTACAGTGAACGTAGCAGTATTTGTGGCAGCAGGGAATGCTTCTACCCATTTGGAAAATACATCGATACATACTAACACATATTTCAAATTCCTACAGGGTGGTAACTGTATGAAGTCGATTTGTATTACCTGAAAAGGTCCGTCTGTCGGAGGGATATGGGATGGCTCTGTTGGTATTGTCTTACCAATATTCTTCCTCAAGCAAGTAAGACATGTCATTGCTTTCTTACCTGCATGAGAAGAGAATCCTGGCGCACACCAGTAGGCTCTTACCAGCTTGCACATACCCTCTTTGCCCAGATGAGTGAGAACGTGTGCCGCCTCAGCTAGACTTGGAAGATATGCTCTGGGGGCAACTGGCTTACCGTGTCCACCTTTTTCAAAGTCCGGAGGACTCCTGACCATACCCCTTCGATTTCCAGACAAATTTTTCCTGTAGGGAACACAAATTTTGCATTTCAATTAGCTGTTGTGTGTTGACCGTGTTAAATGTCATCAGTGATGTGATGTTCGTCTGTATGAGGGTGCTTGCTGCTGATTTAGCAGCTTCATCTGCCCGGCTGTTACCAAGTGAAATTGGGTCTTGGTTGTAAATGTGTGCTTTGCACTTGATAACAGCCACTCTGTCTGGTTCCTGTATTGCTGGCAAAAGCCTTTTGATGTGGGACGCATGCGCTACAGGTGTGCCAGCTGCCGTCATGAAATTTCTGAGGCGCCATAGGGCCCCAAAATCATGCACCACTCCAAAGGCGTATCTAGAGTCTGTGTATATAATAGCTAACTTACCCTTGGCCAATTCTCATGCTCTGGTTAGGGCGACCAGCTCAGCAACTTGTGCTGAGTGCGGTGGGCCAAGGGGCTCAGCTTCTATGATACCTTTGTCATCTACAACTGCATATCCGGTGCACACATCTCACGATTCCGTCTGTCTGTGGCAACTACCGTCAGTGTAGAAGGTAAAGTCTACTCCTTCCAGTGGGTTGTCACTGATGTCAGGTCTCGCAGTGCAAGTTTTGTTCAGGTATTCCATACAATCATGCGTATCAGTAATTGCACTAAATCCTCCTTCACCATAATTCTCATCCTTCACCCTTTGTGCTTGACCAGGCACACATGGCAAGTAGGTTGCAGGATTTAGTGAGCTGCATCTCTTAATGGTGATGTTTACAGGGGCCATCAGTGATAATTCCCATTTTGTAAACCGAGCAGATGAGGCATGTCTGGTTTGGGCGGAGTTTAGTAAGGCTGATACTGCATGTGGTGTATGGATGGTCAGGTCGTGTCCTAACACTACATCCTCGCCTTTACTTACCAGCAAAGCTATCACTGCAACACTTCGCAAACAAGTGGGGAGAGACCGTGCTACAGTGTCCAACTGTGCACTGTAGTAAGCTACCGGTCTGCTGGCATCGCCATGTCTCTGTGTTAAGACTCCTGCCGCGCACCCAGCACTTTCAGTACCATACAATTCGAAGGGCTTCTCATAATCTGGCATACCTAGTGCAGGTGCTTGTGATAGACACTGTTTGAGTCTCTCAAACGCCAGTACGGACTCATCTGTGTGAGAGATCCATTCTGGTTTGTTAGAAGAGACCATTTCTTGCAAAGGTAAAGCCAGTATAGAGAACCCTGGAATCTAGTTTCGACAGTACCCACACATTCCAAGGAAAGTGCGGATCTGTTGCTGAGTTTGTGGCAGAGTAATGTCGCGAATAACCTGTATTCTATCAGCCGTGAGGTGTCTAAGTCCTTGTGTCAAGCAGTGTCCCAAATATTTGACCCTGGTCCGGCACAACTGCAACTTATCCTTTGAAACCTTGTGTCCTGTATGGGAAAGATGAAACAGAAGCTGTTTCGTATCTTTCAAGGACGATTCGAGTGAGTCAGAACACAACAACAAGTCATCGACATACTGTATTAGCACTGATCCACTCTCAGGTTGAAAGGATTGTAAACAGTCATGCAAGGCCTGGGAGAAAATACTCGGGCTGTCAATGAAACCTTGGGGTAGACGAGTCCAGGTGTAATGTACTCCCCTGTACGTAAAGGCAAAGAGGTATTGGCTGTCAGGGTGAAGAGGGACAGAAAAGAAAGCAGAACAGAGGTCAATGACAGTGAAGAATTTTGCTGTAGAGGGAAATTGCATGAGGATGACAGCTGAATTGGGCACTACGGGGAATTGGCTCTCAACTATTTTGTTTATCCCCCTTAGATCCTTCACTAGCCTGTAACCCCTCCCCCCACTCTTTTTCACAGTGAAGATGGGACTATTGGCGGTGCTGGACGTCCTGACTAGGATGCCCTGCTGTAGCAGCCGCTTTATGACGGGGTACACTCCTAATTCTACCTCTGGCTTCAGAGGATACTGAGGAATTTTTGGAGCTATCCTACCATCTTTTACTTGTACTACTACTGGAGCTACATTCGCCATCAATCCAGTGTCATGTCCATCTTTGGTCCAAAGGGAACTCGGTATTTGCAAGATCATTTCCTCTACCTTTGATGGACACGTGTCTATAACAGTAGAATGCAACATTAGCCTTTGAGGGGTGTCTTAGTATATCTTGCACTTCTTGAGCATGGTTCTCTGGTATATCCAAGAAGACACCCTCAGGAGTACAGTATATGACACACCAAATTTTACACAATAAGTCTCTGCCAAGTAGATTGGTCGGAGCCGATACAGCCAACAGAAAAGAATATTTGGTTTGCAAGGGCCCTATCATAATCTCTGCAGGTCTACTCAAAGGGTATTGTTGCACCGTTCCTGTTACTCCCATTGCCGAAATTGTTTTACCCGTGGTTTTTACACCTGATATGGAATTAAACACTGACCTGGCCGCCCCTGTATCTACAAGGAAAGATAATGGTACACCAGCTACATCAACCATGACCTCAGGTTCACTACCAAGGCTATCAATCAATTTCACTGGCTGTAGACTACAGTTGTGGCCCAACCCCTATTGTGTAGTGGGACCCTCCCGTAGCGCATTGGCAGCTACAATATGTGAGGGGGTAGCTCAGAGTTTTCGGAGGCCTGCCAGTCTCTCCTTGGTGGGTACCTCCTTGTTTCCCCTGTATGTGGCTCGTAATTTTTCCTATGTGGTCCCTGATCCCAATTATGTGAATTGTAGTGTGGTTCGTGTCAGCGTCCGGAGTCTTACCGGTACGCTGGGGCCGCGGGGCTGGCTTCCTTGGCGTTGTGCGGGCAGCGGCGTAGGTGGGCTGCTGCGCAGGATCCGTGGGCAGCAGTAGCGGAGGTGAGGGGGTCCGTTCGTGGAGGCGGGACGCCGCTACAGCGGGTCGCTCTTGCTGAACCGTTGCTTGGAGACCAGGGGCAGTAAGCAATGTGGCTTTGCAAAAAAAGGTCTGCATTACTGGGCGCCGCCATGTTGGAGACCAAGTCTTAAGCATAGTTCCTGTTTCCTGTTTCTTCCAGCCAATCCAGGGGAAGCTCTCCCTATAAAAGGGGGCTGGTTTAGGACAGGGATGCCAGTGCTTCAAGTTACAACCCTGTTGTAGGTGCTTTAGCCTGTGCTCCCAGGATTCCTGCTGTATCTTGGTTCCTCCTGATCCTGCTTGGTCGGTTCTCTGTTGCTGCTGCAGCCCTGCCGTTTCTTGCCTGCTACTGCCTGTGGAAGCGCTCCTGGAAAACCCGGTCCAGTAAGACTCTTTGGGCACAGTCGGCCCCGGGTCTTCTGCCTCGTCTTTCAAGCCACACTCCACAGATCTCCTTCACCAGCCACGCCTTTGTACCACTGACCACAGCCTGCAGATTATTATCTTCAAGCCTCGTTTTCCAAACCACAGTCCACAGTCCTTGTTTCCAGCCATGTTTTCAACTACCATCCACAGTTCCACAGTTCATCATCTACAGTCTCGTCTTTTTCAAATCACAGTCCGCAGTTCTTCACCTCCAGCCACGTCTTTAACCATTGTGCTTCAGCCTCAGTTCCCTACCTCAGCTCTGTACATAATAAATACTTTCCATTGACTCTCAAACCCCGCCTACGTTCTTCATTGCTCCGTGTCCCATGCAAAGGAACTATACCCAGCCCCCTCATCTGGTTCATTCACAGCCTGCTACCTCCTCGGGCAAATCTCAGCTGCCGGATCCTCAAACCCTGCCAGACGTGACAGTAAGCACTGGCCCAATGGATTCGATGGGTGATCAGGCCTCAGGAGGGGATTCAACTGCAGATATCTGGTCTCGCTTAAGTAAGCAGGAGGCCACACAATCTCAAATCATGCAGTTCATGCAGAGTATGTCCGAACGTCTCGATTCTCTCTGTGTTGCCATGACGGCACCTCAAGTATCTACAGCTGCTCCCACATTGGCACCTCCGGTCCTGCTTCCTCCTGTACCAGTACCACTTCCACGTTTGCATTTGCCACCTCCCAGTAAATTTGATGGGAATCCAAAACAATACCGCGGGTTTCTTAACCAGTGTGAAATCCAGTTCGAACTACAGTCGGCCAACTTCCCATCAGCACGAACCAAAGTAGCCTGTATAATTTCTTTACTTACCGGGCAAGCGTTGGAATGGGCTTCACCTTTGTGGGAGAGGATGGATCCCATCTTATCTAACTATCCGGAATTCATGGCCACCTTTCGAAGAATCTTCGACGAACCGGGTAGGACTTCTGCCGCCTCATTGGAGATCCTGCGCCTGCGTCAGTGCACGCGTACGGTCAGTCATTACGTGATCCAGTTTCGCACCCTTTCCTCAGAACTGAACTGGAACGAGGAGGCTCTCATTGCAGCTTTCTGGAGCGGTCTCTCCGAAAAGATCAAAGATGACCTCGCAACTCAGGACGTACCTGATAAGTTGGATAAGCTAATTTCTTTATGCAATAAGTTAGATCTGAGGTACAGAGAACGCTGTATGGAGAGGTTGTGGTCAGATCGCCCTAAGCCTAGAGTTGTTCTTCCACCAACACCATCATCACCAACTGTGGAGGAACCCATGCAGATTAATCGCTCCCACCTCTCCAATGAAGAACGTCAGAGACCGCGACAAGGGAACCTCTGCCTGTATTGTGGTGCATCTGATCACTTTGTTAAAACTTACAGTCTATGTCTGGGAAACGCCCGCTCCTAGTTTGTGCTGAAGAGGTCAAGCTAGGAGAATTCTCAGAATTACATACCAAGAAAGAGTCTGTCCTGTTAACCCAATTGGAGCTCCCTTCTTCTCTTCTCATCCCTGCACTACTCGACTCCGGAGCCGCCGAAAGCTTCATTACGTCAGCTCTGGTCAAACGATCTGGAATACAAACGGTTCCTTTGGATCGTACCATTTCTGTTACCGCAGTGGATGGAAGTTATATCCCAGAGGGTATTATATCCTTTCGTACTATTCCTCTCAAGATGAAGGTCGGAGTTCTCCATTCAGAAAAAATCTCTTTCCTTGTAATTCCTAAAGCCTCTCATGAACTAATCCTAGGGTTTCCATGGTTAATCAGACACAATCCCCACATAGATTGGCAAACTATGGATGTTCTCTCTTGGGGACAAGACTGCTTTCAGAACTGTTTACCTTCAGTTAGACCTCTCTGTTCTTCCAACCCCTCCAGCCTTCCCGTGGAGTACCAATCTTTTCAAGATGTTTTCAGTAAGCATGGGGCGGACACCTTGCCTCCGCATCGTACTTGGGATTGTCCCATTGAGATAGTACCCAGTAAGACTCCTCCCCGAGGTCGAATTTACCCTCTCTCACTTCCCGAGACACAGGCCATGTCGGAGTATATACGGGAGAACTTGGAGAAAGGGTTTGATATGGATAAGTGAATACAAAATGGAAGCTGGATGTCAGTTTGTCTATTGCTTAAAAGAAACTGTTGCTTTAAATGTGATTTTTATATGTTTGCAGAAACTTTGATTTTTAGTATAAACAAGAAGTTAAGGCCAGCTGCGCAGTGTATCACAAGACTGCGGTTAGCTAGTGTTTTGCAAAATAAGGAATTGTATTTTGCAGAATAAAGATAATTGAAAGTAGGTTAAAGGTAAAATGTATTTTGATATTAAACAGTCATAATCACAAGATGTTGAGCTAATTACAGGTTGAGTATCCCTTATCCAAAATGCTTGGGACCAGAGGTATTTTGGATATGGGATTTTTCCGTATTTTGGAATAATTGCATACCATAATGAGATATCATGGTGATGGGACCTAAGTCTAAACACAGAATGCATTTATGTTACATATACACCTTATACACCCAGCCTGAAGGTAATTTTAGCCAATATTTTTTATAACTTTGTGCATTAAACAAAGTGTGTCTACATTCACATAATTCATTTATGTTTCATATACACATTATACACACAGCCTGAAGGTTATTTAATACAATATGTTTAATGACTTTGTGCATTAAACAAAGTTTGTGTACATTGAGCCATCAAAAAACAAAGGTTTCACTATCTCACTCTCACTCAAAAAAGTCCGTATTTCGGAATATTCCGTATTTCGGAATATTTGGATATGGGATACTCAACCTGTAATTGGAAATCCCCCATAAGGGGAGTATATGAATTAATAATATATTCTGTTAAATGAATTGTGATTGGTTTATGTATATGATTGGTCTGCAAATTTGATTGGATCATGTAACACTGTAATGACAAGTATATAAGATGAAATCAACGTGTCAATGTTCAGTTCATGATATTCTTTTATCGTGAGCTCTGTGAATTTCACATGCAATAAATCTACCAAAAAGACTTAATTGTTCTTCAATTATTTTGAACGGCTATGTCATTCTGGAGGTCCCACCGAGATCATTCCAACATTGATAAACGAAGAAGGAAGGTGGACTGGTGCCGGGGTACCTGGATCAACCGTGGCCACAGGTAAGAGCTGTTATCTTACTTCTGCTCCATGTGTCCCTGCCTCGATCCGCTGCCTTTGTGAGTTATTGTTGGTTTGTAACTCTTTGAAGTCTTTTTGGAGATTGTGAGTATGGACCCAAATTGAATTTATCTGCATTTTATTACCAGTTACAGTGATGTGTATAAAGTTTTAGGATTGAAATTTCTGTTATCATAGTTACAGATCACAGTGGGATCTTTTGTCTGCCATATCTTGCTAAGTTCAGAGTGAAGTCTGAGAGTGATTGTAAGTGTGATTGGCCGAGGCTTCACGCCGGCAGAGTCTGGACAGGGCCCAGGTAGGAGAGAGGCTCCGGTTAAACTCTCCTATGCTGGATAGTATCAGGGATACTCACCCACTGTGAAAAGCACCTTGTACACAAAAAGGCCAAGCTTAGCAGAGTGTGGAACATGTGTGCCTGTTCAGAGCCGTGGCACCTGACGAGGTGGTGAGGTTTCCTAAGTGTAGTAATATCTCTATAAACAAGGGGAGCGTCCCTGTTTACCATTGTATTGGACATTGAGGCTGGACTTTAAAATAAAGATTAGCCATTACAATGGGTCAAGAGATGTCCACACCGAAGGGCTCTTCTATGTTAGAGATCCCGCACGGCAGTCCAGCAAGTGTGATGTATCAGAGACATGGAAGTGTGGCTGTGAAATTTCTCAGGAAATGGCATACAAAACAACCTGAAATACCTGTGATAGGAACCTTTGATATGCAGAAATGGACAGATTTAAGGGGTAAAATAAAAAAAGGGAGGAGTGGAAAGCTTACACACTATGGCTGGAGGCATCCAATGTAACCCCGCCACCAGCCTATGTTGCACAAATGTCCTGTCATGTAGATAATGGAGGGACGTTACAATTACAACCCAGGCATGCTTCCCCACGGGTAGTGCAGGCAATGCCAGTAAAGACACTAGAACAAGAAAGCCCAGACCCACTAGAACACATACTCCCAGCAATGATGGCACTGGCTGATGCCCCAAGTGCTCCTCCAGTACAGGAGAAGAAAAAGGTAATAAAGGCTCTAGTAAACCCCAAGACTGGGGAGCATGACACTTACTTGGTGGGAGAAGATGGGATTTGGGTAGCGCAGATGGATTTGTTTGATGGGGATGGCGACTCTGCTGGAATTTATGTTTATAACCCCCTCAGTCAGACATACAAAGCTCAGTATAATAACATGAATGGTGAAACTGTCACACACACTTTATGTAAGAACAAACAGGGAAATTTAGTTCCCTATGAAGATAAATTACCAGTGATGGGAGCACATTTTGCAGACATACACCCATCGAACATTGTGGCTTCTGGCACTCGTAGCACATCCACCCAGGGCAAACCACTTGCAACAATGCCTCTGAGAGTGGTAACTACAGATCGGGGTGCACAGTGGTCCATACATGTTCCTTGGTCAAAGGCTGAATTACACCAAATTTGCACAGAATTAGCAGATTATAGATCAAAGCCAGCAGAAGTCAAAGCCAAACTCCAGCGCTTGTACAAAGTACATCAACTAACACAAAGTGACATGGCAGAATTATTTACTGCTTTGCTCACAACTGAAGAATACAAGAAGATCGCAACGGACCTAGGGTGGGATAAATCAGGGTTTAAGCCTCCCGTAGACGTTGCTAGAGAAGCCCTGGACCAAGAGTGAAAACATTTAATGAGAGCTTTTACAGAGCAGTTTCCTTGCCAGCCCAATTGGGGAAAAATAATGATGATTAAACAAGGTCCTACGGAAACAGTTAGAGATTATTGGGGCAGATTTAAAACTGAGGTCCAAAATTATGGAGGCATTGAAGATATATTTAAGGAGGATGTGCTTCAGCCCATGTTATCTGGAGCTTTCGTGGAAGGTCTTAAGCCTCAGGTAAAAACCCGCTTGACCATCAATGATCCTCTATGGCGCAAAAAGGGTCCACAAGATCTGGTCACTCTTGCAATATACCATGAGGACAATTTGGTGGTCAAGAAATTGAACACAGAAACCAAGCTCATGAACCTACAGGTCAAAGCTGCACAAGCCACCTGTGACCTAGCTAACAGACCAATAGATTATAGCATGGGTGCGAGGCGATCATCAGACAGATCGCAGCGTACTTGTTACAATTGTCAGAGGAAAGGACACTTTGCAAGGGACTGCAGACGCCCTAAGAAACCAAGGCAGTCCCAGGCAAAGAAGGGCACCACAGAAAGTGATGAGGATTTACAATGACAGGACACCGCAGCCCCCGTGAAGACCATGACTGTAATATCTTGTAACTCTCAAGAACCTACTATTGATTTAAAAATTGGAGATTCTAAACATTCTTTCCTGATTGACACGGGTGCTGCACGATCCCTGATAGCGGACAAGGTCACTTTGCCTACCACAAACAAAGTTGTACATGCAGTAGGTGTGGCAAAAAAAGTAATCCCCTTAAGGGAGACACAAGATGTAAAAGTAACAGTTGGACCCTTAACAAGTGACCACTCCTTCTTGTTAGCAGCTGATGCCCCAACAAATTTATTGGGGAGGGATTTACTGTGTAAATTGGGATGCACAGTATTTTGCACTCCAGATGGGGTATACCTACAGGTACCAGATTCCAACAAAAACTTGGTCACCGATGCACTGCTCAGTGACCCTCCTTCAACAGAAAGGGTGGAACTGAATACCTTGGGTGTACTCCCCCCTGAAGTGTCTGAAATGTTATCAACAATTCCAGACCAGCTGTGGACCACGGGCTCCAACAATGTGGGGAAAATCCTAAATGCCCCACCAATAAGAGTCAAGCTTAAAGCAGGAGCAATAATTCCCAGTAGACCACAATACCCCTTAAAGCCAGAAGCTGAACAGGGGGTGTTCCCAGTAATCCAAGAATTACTACAACAGGGGGTGTTGGTTAAAACCCAGAGCCAGGCCAATACGCCTATCTTCCCTGTGACAAAGAGTAATGGGCGTGGTTATCGATTAGTTCAGGACCTAAGGGCAATTAATGCAATTGTTGAACCCTTGCACCCAGTGGTACCAAACCCAGCTACCATATTAATGCAGATCCCCGCAGACAGCACTCATTTTTCAGTGGTTGATCTGTGTTCAGCATTTTTCTCCATACCAATACATCCAGACAGTCAATACCTTTTTGCATTTACCTATAGAGGTAACCAGTACACCTGGACAAGGATGGTCCAGGGGTATCTTAATAGCCCGACAATTTTTAGCCAGTCCCTTGCTGAAAACCTCCAAAAACTCATCCTACCAGGTGGATCTACATTAATTCAGTATGTAGATGATTTGTTACTTTGTTCCCCAGATTTTGAAACATCAATTAAAGACACAGCTGAGCTCTTAAGGTTCCTTGCAACAAATGGACACAAGGTGTCCAAAGACAAATTGCAGCTATGTCAAACAAAGGTGTCATATATAGGCCACTGTCTATCTGAAGGCCTCAGACACCTGTCCCCAGATAGGATTGCAGCCATCCAAAACATAAGGCTGCCCATCAACAAAAGGAAGCTAAGGGGTTTCCTAGGAATGGTGGGTTACTGTAGAAACTGGGTACCTAACTACTCACAGCTAACTGCACCCTTGTATGATCTGACCAAGGCTTCTGTGCCAGAGCCCCTCATACATACAGAACAAACAACTATGTCATTTCAAAAACTTAAAGATGACCTGACAGCGGCCCCTGCCCTGGGGCTGCCTAACTATAAACAAGTATTTTCTCTCTTTTGCCATGAACACCTAGGCCATGCCACAGGTGTCCTTACACAGTTTCATGGGGAAAAGCAAAGACCTGTTGCTTATTACAGTGCCCAATTAGACCCAGTAGCACGTGGCCAACTGTTTGCCTGCGAGCCATAGCAGCAGCTGCATTGCTGGTAGACAAATCAGCAGACATTGTATTGGGCTGTGATCTAAAAGTTTATGTTCCCCATGCCGTAGCAGCCCTGCTTACCTGCCAAAAGACAAGACATGTCACTGCAGCACACCTGACAAAGTGGGAATTGGCCCTCATAATGCCCACAAACATCACCCTCATTAAGTGCAATATTTTAAACCCTGCAACACTTTTACCGGTAAATGAAACTGATGAGTTTCAGAGAGAGGAATGGGGAGTAGTGGAACAACATGTCCCACATGATTGCTTAAAATATGTTGATGAGCAATCCACCCCTAGGGTGGACCTGGAGGAAACACCACTCGAGAATCCTGATGTGGTTTACTATGTTGATGGTAGCTGCCACAGACAAACAGAAACGGGTGCTACTCAATCAGGATATGCTGTGGTGGATGATACACAAACTGTTTTTTCCTCCCCACTTCCACCACCACACTCAACCCAATTGGCAGAGCTCAAAGCTTTAACTAAAGCATGTCAACTAGCTGAGGGAAAGACTGTAAATATATATACAGACAGCAGATATGCGTTTGGTGTTACACACGATTTTGGTGAACTGTGGAAACACAGAGACTTCCTAACAGCAACAGGCAATCCAATTGCACATGCTGAGGCAGTAAAAGAATTACTAGATGCTATACAACTGCCCTCACAAATAGCAGTTATTAAATGTCAAGCTCACATGACTGGCCATGATGAAGTTACAAAAGGGAACAAAAGGGCAGATGCTGCAGCAAAAGTGGCAGCCCAACAAAAGGTTACAGTTGAAAATGTTTGTATGGTAACTGATGTATGTATACCAAGTGAGCAAACATTAATTGACATGCAAAAAGTTTGTGATTTACAGGAAAAGACCAAGTGGAAAAGTGCAAAGTGTACCCAAGACAACAAAGGCCTGTGGCACGGCTCTGAAGGTAAGCCTGTTGCCCCTTAATCACTCTTGCCAGCATTGGCACAGATGTCCCATGGACTGACCCATGCAGGTAAGACAGCCATGATAAGTCTAATCAAGACTTATTGGTATGCACCTGGCTTTGCGCCAGTGGCAACCAAGTACTGTGCTTCTTGCATCACCTGCTTGCAGAAGAATGCTGGAAGAGTAGTCAAAACAATGCCTTCACACATTCCCCAAACAACTGGTCCCTTCCAAATCCTACAAATTGATTACATTCAGCTTCCAAAGGTTAGGATGCTTCAGTATGTTTTGGTTTGTGTCGACACATTTAGCGGTTGGGTAGAGGGTTATGCTGTGGCCAGTGCAACAGCAGCAATCACAGCAAAGAAACTGGTACAAGAATTTGTATGTAGGTATGGCATACCATATGTGATATCATCAGACCAAGGTACACACTTTACTGGACTAGTGTTCAAAAAGATGTGCCAGCTTCTTGGCATTAAACAACAGCTACACACTGCATACCATCCGCAATCGAGCGGCAAGGTGGAACGCTATAACGGGACCATTAAAAATAAGCTGGCCAAAATATGTAAAGAAACCAGCTTGCAGTGGCCAGAAGCTTTGCCATTAGTGTTGCACTCAATCAGAACAACACCAAGGGGGGAGTTGAACATTTCTCCGTATGAAATACTGTTTGGAAAATTGCCCAATGTTGCTATTGCACCCGCATATGAACTCAGTAAAACAAATGATTTAACTGTGAACTATCTTATTTCATTAAGCAACCAGCTAAAGAAGATCCAAGCTAATGTGACCAGCACACAACCAATCCCTGTGGAAGGTGCTTGTCATAATCTACAACCTGGTGATGAGGTGATGGTCAGAAATTTCCTGAGATCGGGCTCGCTAACAGACCGGTGGGAAGGACCTTACCAAGTCTTGTTGACAACCCCAACTGCTGTTAAGATAAAGGAGAAGACTTCGTGGATCCACTCCACCCACTGCAAAAAAGTCACGCCTCCTGAGACAGCACATGTGGAAGATATTCTCCAAGACTCCTCTGCACTTCACCAATAAAACCAGCAAGTGAGTGGTTCGGGCATAATAATCCCTTGAGCCACTTGCCAACGCAGTATCTCTGTGGAGGGTACATAACTCCTAGAAGAGTACTGTGAAGATCAAGGACAACAAAGACAATGATAAACAGGATGATGCTGATAGGCCAAAGGCCAGACCGTGGACTATGGGGGTGCATTCTCTCATGGGCATGTCTGATTACAATCATACTCATTGTGCTTGAGTGTTGTATATACATTCCAGGGTCTGTTAACAATGTGACCAGTCAAACAGGTAATGTAACATCTTACAATGAAGCGTTATTCAAGACACGTGTGTGTAGGGCCTTACAAAAGAATAATTATGGAGGAGAATTTACAGGTAATTCCATGATAGCAATGCACAGTAAAATTGCAAAGGCTCTCAACACAAGCAAATGTTGAATTTGTACTCACCTATCCATCAGTGTAGATGCAGGTATACCCCTCCTGGCTCATTACATAAGCACAGCAGACATGATAGACAGAGATTGGTCCTGCCATAGGCGAAAGAATGGTAGTCGCATTTGTGCCAATAAGACACCTAAAGTACAGAATATAGAAGACTTCCCATATTTGGATGTTTCAAACAGAAGTCTGCTGCATTCACCTGCTCTACAAGTAACCGCAGCCACAGGGAGGCCTGAATTTTGTTTAAGTGTCAATTCAAAGCCAGGCAAGTACAAGTTAAGAAGGAAGAAAATTATAGTCAGGGCGAAAAGACAAAACCTGGGATATACTAACTGTACTGGAGCCACATTTGTAGTTCAAAGGTCAAATAAGTGTACACTGACAAACCTCAAACAATGTTGGCACTCAATAGATACAGATGGAGTACTAACACCTAATAACACCCTAGACCAGTTACTGCATGATGGGTGTACTCTTGATAACAGCACGTGTAATGATGTCAATGGCAATAACACCGGGTATTTCATGATATACATAGGACTCATTTACACTAAAGTATTTGAAATGCCTCTGCCTAAGGGTATGTATTGGGTTTGTAACAAATGGGCATATTCATGGATTCCTTTAGGTGCCAAAGGACAGTGTGTGCTCTCCTATGTAGTCCCCTTAGTGAGAGCCACTACTAAGCTGGATCAATACCCAAGAAATATCCCTGTAGAACATGATTTTGTTATGCACACCAGTGCCTGCAGGAATGTACTGGTGTCTGAACTGTTATGCACACCAGTGCCTGCAGGAATGTACTGGTGTCTAAACGGAGAGGGATGCAAAACAAATGAACTCACAGACAGACTGGGGAATATGACATTACATACACAGAAGGTGATAGGGTAACAAAATAAACACAAAGTGAACAGAGAAGCCCAGAGGCTAAGAAACTGGGTGTCTCCCTAGTATTAGGAATGCTCAGATGGGAAAAAGCAAGATGTTGTGTTTTAATACGTAGAGAACCCGAAATGCTGTTGCTAAGGGCAACAGCAAAACCCTAAAGGGTTACCAACGGGTGTGGCAGTAAACTCCTTGGTCAGAGATGGAATAATAGACACAAGGAGAGTCTCCACAATCCTAATCCTCACTTGCAGTGCACAGGTTCATCTTACTGCCACTAAACTGACACCTGAACACCTTGCACAGTGAGAAAGGATTTTGGCAGGCAAGTCTGAGAATACAGCCGCAAACTTGCTAAGTTCACAGAGTAGCAAAAGAACCCCAGCAAGTTAAACGACGGACTCCAGTCTTACTGCTAGGTCTGGATTGGCAGAGTGTAGTACCAAATCCCCAGGCCTATTTGCAGTAAGCAACAACAAATACAAAGCTACACAGTACTGGCTAAATTTCAGGAACTGACTAACCAACAAAGATTCAGCAGCATCTGCTTAACCTGAGAAGAGGGTTTATAAAGCAGGTGCTGTCCACGCCCCACTCAGACCTCACAGACTGTGAGCACAAAAACCAGCACCGGATCCCCTGCCGTGCACAGAGCCTGTAACCACTGCACAGCAAAAGACCCGAACCGGAGTATCAGCTGCGCTCAGGTTACTCCGCTAGCACTTGTCTCCCGGTTGCCATGACGACGTGGCAGCACAAGGCAGGAGACCCTAACAGTACCCCCCCTCTGACGAGGGGTCAAAGAACCCCTACCACCGGGTTTATCGGGGAACTGCGAGAAGAAAGAGCGTATCAGTCTGGGGGCATGAAGATCACAACTGCGCACCCACGACCGCTCCTCCGGGCCATACCCCTTCCAGTGCACCAAAAATGACAGCCGACCCCGAACCATCTTGGAGTCAAGAATCCTTTCAACAACAAACTCCCTCTGGCCACGTATCAGAAATGGGGAAGGTCTTCCACTGGAAGAAGGATTACTAATCGCCCGTTTTAAAAGGGAACAATGAAATGTTTTATTGATACCCAAAGAACGGGGCAGATCTAACTGAAATGCCACCGGATTGATAACCCTGGTGATCTTATAAGGGCCGATGAACCGGGGGCCTAACTTATGAGATGGCTGTCTCAACTTCAAATTCTTGGTAGACAACCAGACGAAGTCTCCTAATTTGAAGCTGCAGGGTCTTTTCCGCTTATCAAAAACCCTTTTGGTCACTAATGACACAGACACAAGGGCTTTCTTCACTTTCCTCCAAATACCTCTAAGGACCGAAACCACAGAGGAACCACCAGGCGTGGAGTCCAGGGGGTCAAAAGAATTGGCCTTAGGATGATGCCCATACACACAAAGGAAGGGAGAGATCCCTGTAGCAGAGTGAGCCGCGTTGTTATAGGCAAAC
Organism: Pseudophryne corroboree; assembly: GCF_028390025.1. Lineage (NCBI taxonomy): Eukaryota > Metazoa > Chordata > Amphibia > Anura > Myobatrachidae > Pseudophryne > Pseudophryne corroboree. The sequence goes on along the minus strand of NC_086447.1, from coordinate 623,856,901 downwards.
TCCGCCATGGACAGATGAGCAACCCAGTCAGTCTGACACTTGGAGACATAACACCTGAGGAACTGCTCCAAGGACTGGTTCACCCTTTCAGTCTGCCCATTAGATTGCGGATGGTAGCCTGACGACAAGCTGACAGAAATCTGGAGATCGGAACAAAATGCCCTCCAGAATTTGGCCACAAACTGGGATCCGCGGTCAGAGACCACATCAAGTGGCAACCCGTGGAGACGCACAACATGCAGCATAAATACTTCAGACAGGCGTCTGGCCGATGGCAGCCCAACCAGTGGAACGAAGTGCGCCATCTTCGAAAACCTGTCAACGACAACCCAAATGGCTGTCATCCCCGAGGATTTGGGCAAGTCCACCACAAAATCCATTGAAATGTGGGTCCATGGCTTAGATGGAATAGAGAGTGGATGTAATGGGCCAACAGGAACCCCTCTAGGAGTCTTATTTCGGGCACAGATGTCACATGCCCGAACCCACTGATCCACATCCTTAGCCACCGAGGGCCACCACACCGCCCTAGATAGCAACTCCCGAGTTCTGGCAATACCTGGGTGACCTGCCGACTTCTTGGCATGGAATTCCAGGAACACTCGCTGTCTTAACCTAGGAGGCACAAACAAAAGACCTACCGGAAGGTCTGGAGGAGCCTGCTCCTGTGCTCTAAGGACTAATGACAAGAGGTCCTGGGTAATGCCCACTTTAATACATGATGGGGACACAATGGGCAACGGCTCCTCGGTGGTCTCCTGGATTGGAGCAAAACTCCGCGAGAGCGCATCAGCCTTGATGTTTTTTGACCCAGGGCGATATGTTATCAAAAAATTAAAGCGAGCAAAAAACAAAGCCCATCGTGCCTGCCTGGCATTGAGACGCTTTGCTGACTCTAAATATGCCAAATTCTTATGGTCGGTGAGAATTGAGACAACAAACTTAGCCCCCTCAAGCCAGTGTCTCCACTCCTCGAGTGCATCCTTAATAGCCAACAATTCCCGGTTACCCACGTCATAATTCATCTCGGCAGGCGAAAATTTACGGGAAAAGTAAGCACAGGGATGAAGGCGATTATCAGACACTCCCATCTGAGAGAGCACTGCCCCAATACCCATCTCAGAGGCATCCACCTCCACCACAAAAGGACGCTTTGGATCTGGGTGTCGCAGCACCTTGGCCGAGACAAATGCCCTTTTGAGACGGGCAAAAGCCGCTTTGGCCTCACAAGACCAGTGAGCAACATCCGCCCCTTTCTTAGTGAGTGCCACCAAGGGCGCCACTATAGACGAAAATCCAGCGATAAATCGTCTATAAAAATTCGCAAAGCCCAGGAAACGCTGAAGCGCCTTCAAACTAGTGGGCTGCACCCAATCCAGGACTGCCTGTACCTTGGAACCCTCCATTTGGAAACCTTCTGGGGAGATAATATATCCTAGAAATGCGATTTGCTGAACTTCAAATTCGCACTTCTCCAGCTTCGCCCCAAGCCGGTGGTCTCTGAGTTTCTGGAGGACTAAGCGTACATGCTTCCGATGTTCCTCCAGGGAATGGGAGAAGATTAGGATGTCATCTAAGTATACAACTAAGAATCTATCCAAATATTCCCTGAGCACATCGTTCATGAAATCCTGGAAGACTGCCGGGGCATTACAGAGCCCAAAAGGCATCACCAAATATTCATAATGCACTGAGTGGGTATTAAAGGCAGTCTTCCATTCATCCCCCTCTCTTATTCGGATTAGATTGTACGCACCGCGTAGGTCAATCTTAGAAAAAATGGTGGCAGTACGAAGCTGGTCAAACAAGACCGAAATGAGAGGCAGTGGGTATGAGTTTTTAATCGTGATACGGTTCAATTCCCTGAAGTTGATGCAGGGTCGCAACGAACCGTCCTTTTTACCCACGAAGAAGAACCCCGACCCAACTGGAGACTGTGAAGGTCTGATAAATCCCTTAGCCAAGTTCTCCTGAATGTACTCTGCCATAGCCTGAGTCTCAGGACGTGACAGGGAGTACAACCTGCTCTTGGGAAGCTTAGCATTCGGCAACAAATCAATGGCACAGTCATAGGGGCGATGGGGAGGTAGTACCTCTGCAACTTTTTTGGAGAACACGTCCGCAAAATCTGCATAACACCCTGGCAATCCTGGCAAACTTAGCTGCGATAGCCTGACTGGAAGGCTCAAGCAACTCCTGAAACAATCAGTACCCCAACTAAGAATCTCCCCAGAGACCCAGTCAAATTGAGGATTGTGGGCCCTTAACCAGGGTAACCCCAACACCAATGGGGCAAAAGTACAGACAGTTACATAAAAGGACAATTTTTCAGAGTGTGTGGCTCCAATAAACAAAGAAATCTGGCTAGTGCAAGAGGTAATTTTACCCTGGGATAATGGTTCCCCGTTTAACCCACAAATCTCAATTTCCGATGCCAAGGGTACTAAGGGAACAGAGTGCTTCAGGGCAAATTGGCAGTCCATAAAAACCCCGTTGGCCCCACTGTCCACAAAGGCCTCAGTCTTGACAGTTTGACCGAGGATCTTCAAGGTCACCGGAATGATAAAAGTCTTCTTGGGAAATTCTGACTTCTGGCCTGACAGGATATTTCCCATCACCCTCAGGCCCTGAAGTTTTCCGGCTTTTCTGGGCATGATACTACCACATGACCCTTATTCCCACAGTACAAACACAACCCCTGCTGTTTCCTCCGCGTCTTCTCACGCGAGGAGAGGCGGGTAGCCCCAATCTGCATAGGCTCCTCGGAAAATTCCTCAGAGTCTGAGGTTCCCTTGGGAAAGAAGGAAACCTCGGTCTCCCTTTCAAGCCTACGCTCTCTCAGCCGTCTATCCACCCGGATGGATAACTGCATGAGCTGATCCAAGCTATCAGGCAAGGGATATTGTACCAGTTGGTCTTTTATCTGGTTAGAAAGACCTCTTCGGTACTGGTGTCTCAGGGCTGGGTCATTCCACTGGGTATCATGGGCCAACCTCCGAAACTCCGTACAGTAAACCTCAACTGGCCTTCGCCCTTGCTTAAGGATCGAAATCTGAGCCTCGGCTGAGGCCGTCTTGTCAGGGTCATCATACAACATGCCCAGTGCCGTAAAAAAAGCATCAACACTTTTAAGTGACGGACAGTCAGGCTGCAACCCATATGCCCAGACCTGTGGGTCTCCTTGTAGCAAGGAAATCACTATGCCCACCCGCTGAATCTCCGACCCAGAAGACTGAGGCCTAAGCTGGAAATATAGCTTGCAGCTCTCCTTGAAACAAAAGAACTGCGAGCGATCTCCAGAAAAACGATCTGGGAGATTTACTTTCGGCTCCTTAACCCCTGAAGATGCTGCTGCTGCGGGAGCTCCGCCAGCGGCCTGCGAGGTGTGCATTTTAATGGATAAATCATTAAATTGTCGAATCAGGACCTGCACCTGATCGACCACCTGTTGCAAAGTATTTTGAGGGGTATGCTCCATATTCCCACAAAATTTCAACAGGAGTATTAGGCTGCTGAATATGTTATGCACACCAGTGCCTGCAGGAATGTACTGGTGTCTGAACTGTTATGCACACCAGTGCCTGCAGGAATGTACTGGTGTCTAAACGGAGAGGGATGCAAAACAAATGAACTCACAGACAGACTGGGGAATATGACATTACATACACAGAAGGTGATAGGGTAACAAAATAAACACAAAGTAAACAGAGAAGCCAAGAGGCTAAGAAACTGGGTGTCTCCCTAGTATTAGGAATGCTCAGATGGGAAAAAGCAAGATGTTGTGTTTTAATACGTAGAGAACCCGAAATGCTGTTGCTAAGGGCAACAGCAAAACCCTAAAGGGTTACCAACGGGTGTGGCAGTAAACTCCTTGGTCAGAGATGGAATAATAGACACAAGGAGAGTCTCCACAATCCTAATCCTCACTTGCAGTGCACAGGTTCAGCTTACTGCCACTAAACTGACACCTGAACACCTTGCACAGTGAGAAAGGATTTTGGCAGGCAAGTCTGAGAATACAGCCGCAAACTTGCTAAGTTCACAGAGTAGCAAAAGAACCCCAGCAAGTTAAACAACTGACTCCAGTCTTACTGCTAGGTCTGGATTGGCAGAGTGTAGTACCAAATCCCCAGGCCTATTTGCAGTAAGCAACAACAAATACAAAGCTACACAGTACTGGCTAACTTTCAGGAACTGACTAACCAACAAAGATTCAGCAGCATCTGCTTAACCTGAGAAGAGGGTTTATAAAGCAGGTGCTGTACACGCCCCACTCAGACCTCACAGACTGTGAGCACAAAAACCAGCACCTGATCCCCTGCCGTGCTCAGGTTAATCCGCTAGCACTTGTCTCCCGGTTGCCATGACGACGTGGCAGCACAGGGCAGGAGACCCTAACAGATTTAGTGTCAAGTGATTTTACATATTTGAGACATCATAGCAAAAGAGAACTGAAGAAAGGGGATGTATCTTTCAGATTTTCTAATGGTGAACGTACGGCTGGAACTTTGTTTCCTCTGTTCACTATCTATTTTGTGGAAAAAGCTGTGTCCCAAACCTTAACGGTACTAGATCAGATGGTAGGGGAATTGGTAGTTTCAATCAATCAGACAGTGGAAGAGCTGGCTCAAGTAAGAAAAGTGGCTTTACAAAATAGGATGGCACTGGACCAGCTGTTGGCAGCAGAAGGGGGCACGTGTGCAGTAGTAGGACAAGAATGTTGTACTTATATTGAGGATCACAGAGCTGAAATAGGTGCTCATCTGAGCAAGGTGGGAGAGTTGCAGCAGGAAATGAGAAGGTTAGGTGCTAGTGAAGGTTGGGATCCACTTGGATGGCTAGGAGGAAGTATTGCAAAGCTTTTCTCTGGAATATTGCAGTACATTGTGTTTGCTGCCCTGATTGTAGGAATTATATATCTTACCATCAAGTGTGGACCAGTAGTCTGTGTACAATGTGGTAAAGGATTTAAAAGGTTGAAAGTGCACCATGAAATGACCATTGTGGTGGTAAATGATGAGGTTCCACTAGAACAAGTGACTCAGGGAACTAGTCAGGGGCAGCAGGAAAGACAGGTGGTATATGCTGACATGAGCAAGTCTTATGAAAGTTTACAACTCCAGGAAGCTGAGCACATATACCAGGCTTTAGAGGAGGATCAGGCAGGTAGGGAAAGTACACAGCTTGTTAATTTTACTTATGGACTGGATAACAGGGTAGAAATTAATCAGGATTAGTATGTTAGACATAAAATACAAGCGAGTTTCACCTAACTGTGTCAAAACCCTCTTAGCCAACACTAGAAGGTTCCTATAAAAAGAACAGGGATTCCCGTCCGGTGCGGTGAGCATTGGCGCCAGGCCCATCCCCGTGAACCCACCTTTTCCCTATGTTGTGCGTCTACCTAACCCTCATTAGAAATTGTGAAACTGAACCTTCTGATTTGTGTATTAGAATGCCAAGTATATTGGCAGAGAGAGGAATGATATGGATAAGTGAATACAAAATGGAAGCTGGATGTCAGTTTGTCTATTGCTTAAAAGAAACTGTTGCTTTAAATGTGATTTTTATATGTTTGCAGAAACTTTGATTTTTAGTATAAACAAGAAGTTAAGGCCAGCTGCGCAGTGTATCACAAGACTGCGGTTAGCTAGTGTTTTGCAAAATAAGGAATTGTATTTTGCAGAATAAAGATAATTGAAAGTAGGTTAAAGGTAACATGTATTTTGATATTAAACAGTCATAATCACAAGATGTTGAGCTAATTAATTGGAAATCCCCCATAAGGGGAGTATATGAATTAATAATATATTCTGATAAATGAATTGTGATTGGTTTATCTATATGATTGGTCTGCAAATTTGATTGGATCATGTAACACTGTAATGACAAGTATATAAGATGAAATCAACGTGTCAATGTTCAGTTCATGATATTCTTTTATCGTGAGCTCTGTGAATTTCACATGCAATAAATCTACCAAAAAGACTTAATTGTTCTTCAATTATTTTGAACGGCTATGTCAGGGTTCATCAGGTCTTCTACATCTCCGGCCGGAGCAGGGTTTTTCTTCGTCAAAAAGAAGGATGGGGGGTTGCGGCCCTGTATTGACTATAGAGGTCTCAATGACATAACAATTAAGAACAGATATCCGTTACCTCTGATTCCAGAACTGTTCGACCGTGTTAAAGGAGCTACTGTATTTACTAAGTTGGACTTACGGGGGGCCTACAATCTTATACGTATTCGCCCAGGGGACGAATGGAAGACAGCATTTAATACCCGCGACGGCCATTACGAATACCTGGTAATGCCTTTTGGCCTATGCAACGCCCCAGCCGTCTTTCAAGAGTTTGTTATCTTCAGAGATCTCCTCTATGACTGCTTGGTAGTGTATCTGGAAGACATCCTCATTTTTTCTAGGGATCTGAAGACCCACCGGGAACAAGTCAAAGAAGTGTTAACTCGTTTACGAAGGAATCAGTTATTCTGTAAGTTAGAGAAGTGCACCTTTGAAGTACCCACGATTCCATTCCTCGGTTACATTCTTTCAGGGCAGAGGTTACAGATGGACCCCGCTAAAGTCCAGGCGATTCAGGATTGGGCACTTCCAGCTACCCTTAAAGGAATTCAACATTTCCTGGGGTTTGCTAACTTCTACCGAAGATTCATTCAAAATTATTCTTCTGTCATAGCTCCTATAACCGCATTAACTAGGAAGGGAGCTGATCCTGCCAAGTGGTCTCCGGAGGCTTTGGAAGCTTTTTCATCTTTAAAGGAGGCCTTCACGACTGCTCCAGTTCTTCGACAACCCGATCTCAGCCGTCCGTTCTTGGTGGAGGTTGATGCCTCTACTGTAGGAGTAGGAGCAGTATTATCCCAGCTTTTCGAGGACAAGAAGGTCCATCCTTGTGCATTCTTCTCACGAAGATTCTCCCCCGCTGAACAGAATTACGCTATTGGGGAACAGGAATTACTGGCAATTAAGCTGGCCTTTGAGGAGTGGAGGTATTTGTTGGAGGAAGCTCAGCATCCAATTTCGGTGACCACGGATCACAAGAACCTCGTGTATCTACAGTCAGCCCGATGTCTGAACCCATGCCAAGCAAGATGGGCACTCTTCTTTACCCGTTTTAATTTTAAACTCATTTACAGACCAGGTTCCCTCAACAAAAAGGCAGATGCATTATCTCGCTCCCTAAGTTCAGAAGAACCCTCTGACCGTTCAAAAGAGCAATTTATCCTGGAATCCACCTCTTTTTCTGCAACTAATACCTCTCCACTTCCTCCTCCAGGGAAGACATTCGTTGCACCAAATCTTCGCAAAAAACTTCTTACATGGGCTCACTCCTCCTCCTTCATGGGCCATGCGGGCGGTCTTAAGACACTTAAATTCATTCAACGCTCCTACTGGTGGCCTCATCTCAGGACTGACATTCAGGAATTCGTAGCTGCCTGTCCAAAATGTGCCCAGCATAAAAGTCCCAAAGGTCAACCAGCCGGGTTACTCCATTCTTTGCCGGTACCACTAAGACCATGGACGCATATTTCTATGGACTTTATTACAGATTTACCTATGTCTGGTGGGCGGAACATCGTATGGGTCATAGTTGACAGATTCTCTAAAATGGCACACTTTGTTCCTCTGGCTAATCTTCCGTCTGCATCCCAGTTGGCAAAATTGTTTATAGCAGAGATCTTTCGACTCCATGGTCTACCCCAGGAGATCGTGTTTGATAGAGGTCCTCAATTCGTGGCCAGGTTTTGGAGATCCCTATGTTCTGCTCTTGGCGTGAAATTAAACTTCTCCTCAGGATATCATCCTCAAACGGATGGTCAAACAGAGAGAGTGAACCAGGATCTGGAGACTTTTCTGCGTTTATTCATGTCCTCCTCACAGGACGACTGGCTGGACTTCCTCCCGTTCGCAGAATTCGCCCATAACAATCTTTATCACTCTGCCACAAAATCTTCTCCATTCTTCATTAATTATGGTTACCATCCAAGAGTTCCTGACTTCCAACTTCTCCCTACGCTCGAGGTTCCAGCCGCAGAGTCAACACTTCATCAATTTACTGAAGCCTGGAAACAAGTTCACAAGACTTTGCTCAAGACATCCAAGAGATATAAGACCTATGCAGATCTGAGACGAAAAGCTGTACCAAGCCTTAAGGTAGGAGATCGGGTTTGGGTTTCCACAAGTAACCTAAGATTAAAGGTTCCTACAAAAAAGTTTGCTCCCAGATTTATTGGGCCTTACCCAATCGAAAGAGTGTTGAATCCTGTGGCTTACAAAGTGAAATTACCTCCGCAGTTAAGAATTCCTAATGCATTTCATATTTCTCTCTTAAAACCACTAGTACTTAATCGGTTTAGAGCTGCTCTGCCTAAATCACCCAAGATCCAATCAGCACATGGAGATGAATTTGAGATTCACAAGATCCTCGATTCTCGCAGACGTTATGGTCGCATCCAGTACCTTGTCGATTGGAAAGGGTATGGGCCAGAGGAGAGATCTTGGGTAGATGCAGAGGATGTCCATGCTCCAAGACTTCTTCGGACATTTCATGCCAAGTTTCCAACTAAACCACATAGGTGTCCGGAGTCCACCCGCAAAAGGGGGGGTACTGTCAGCGTCCGGAGTCTTACCGGTACGCTGGGGCCGCGGGGCTGGCTTCCTTGGCGTTGTGCGGGCAGCGGCGGAGGTGGGCTGCTGCACAGGATCAGTGGGCAGCAGTAGCGGAGGTGAGGGGGTCCGTTCGTGGCGGCGGGACGCCGCTACAGCGGGTCGCTCTTGCTGAACCGTTGCTTGGAGACCAGGGGCAGTAAGCAATGTGGCTTTGCAAAAAGGTCTGCATTACTGGGCGCCGCCATGTTGGAGACCAAGTCTTAAGCATAGTTCCTGTTTCCTGTTTCTTCCAGCCAATCCAGGGGAAGCTCTCCCTATAAAAGGGGGCTGGTTTAGGACAGGGATGCCAGTGCTTCAAGTTACAACCCTGTTGTAGGTGCTTTAGCCTGTGCTCCCAGGATTCCTGCTGTATCTTGGTTCCTCCTGATCCTGCTTGGTCGGTTCTCTGTTGCTGCTGCAGCCCTGCAGTTTCTTGCCTGCTACTGCCTGTGGAAGCGCTCCTGGAAAACCCGGTCCAGTAAGACTCTTTGGGCACAGTCGGCCCCGGGTCTTCTGCCTCGTCTTTCAAGCCACACTCCACAGATCTCCTTCACCAGCCACGCCTTTGTACCACTGACCACAGCCTGCAGATTATTATCTTCAAGCCTCGTTTTCCAAACCACAGTCCACAGTCCTTGTTTCCAGCCACGTTTTCAACTACCATCCACAGTTCCACAGTTCATCATCTACAGTCTCATCTTTTCAAATCACAGTCCGCAGTTCTTCACCTCCAGCCACGTCTTTAACCATTGTGCTTCAGCCTCAGTTCCCTACCTCAGCTCTGTACATAAATACTTTCCATTGACTCTCAAACCCCGCCTACGTTCTTCATTGCTCCGTGTCCCATGCGAAGGAACTATATCCAGCCCCCTCATCTGGTTCATTCACAGCCTGCTACCTCCTCGGGCAAATCTCAGCTGCCGGATCCTCAAACCCTGCCAGACGTGACAGTAAGCACTGGCCCAATGGATTCGACGGGTGATCAGGCCTCAGGAGGGGATTCAACTGCAGATATCTGGTCTCGCTTAAGTAAGCAGGAGGCCACACAATCTCAAATCGTGCAGTTCATGCAGAGTATGTCCGAACGTCTCAATTCTCTCCGTGTTGCCATGATGGCACCTCAAGTATCTACAGCTGCTCCCACATTGGCACCTCCGGTCCTGCTTCCTCCTGTACCAGTACCACTTCCACGTTTGCATTTGCCACCTCCCAGTAAATTTGATCCTCAAACCCTGCCAGACGTGACAGTTCGTATTCAGGTGTAGGGGGTCTGTATACGTTATGTGTCCTACTGCTCCTACAATCCTGGGCAAAATGTCCTTCCTTTTTACAAATGTAACATATTCTCTGTCTTTTCCAAACAGTAGGGGTCTGGGATTTTGGCTGATGGGGTTTTTCCTGTAAGAGCCTGTATACTTACCGTCATCAGCTTTTCCCCTTGTGACTCCCTGTGCTTATTGATGTTCCGATCGTGCTCGACTGCGGACTCTCTCAACACAGCCTCCGAGATACTGTACCTCTCCAATTAGGTAGAGCAGTTTGCACCCTTGTTCTCAGTGCCTCCTTTAACCCGTCCATTAATACAGAAACAGCTACCTCTCTGTGGTGTGCATTATCCTTAATATCCTCGATCCCAGTGTATCTAGCTATATCCTGCAGTGCTCCATGGAAATATTCAGATGCCATTTCATCTTCTTTTTGTCTTATGGAGAAAATTTTATTCCATTTAACAATAGTGGGGAAATACACTCCTAATTGCAGGTTGATTTGCCGTACATTCTCCTGATTGTATTCATCAGTGAGAGGTACCTCTGCATCTAACTTACAATTCGTTATGAATTTCGGTATGTCAATATTTGAGGGTAAACACACTCGCAGCACTGTTCGCCAATCTTTATTTGTGGGCTCGTGGGCGTTACCTAAGTCTTTAATGAACCTCTGGCATCCGACTAGAACTTTTCTGGGATTGGGAAATTCTGACATAATTGACCTTAACTCTGCCCGGGACCAGGGACAATGCATGTTCCTGATAGGAGTCACCCCCTGAGTGGCAGTTTTCCCATTGGGAACTGCAATCACCCTGACAGGATTTAATTCAACTACATCATTCTGGCTTGACTCTATAATGTGGAGAGCTATTGTCTCTGCATAGTGTATGGTGCCGTACTTACCTGTGGACACGACCTCACTTATCCCTCCGCTAGGGGGCCTTGCTATAACTCTTGGTGGTTGGGCCATGCCCACCTGTGTGTCCTGTATGGTGGCTGCTAGAGAGAGTGCTGATATCGTGCTGGGCTCATCTTCCTGCTCACAGTCCTGAGGAAAATTTAGAATGGGATACAACTGGCTAGTGTTAAGGTTAGGGTTAACACATTTATCAATAATTTTCCTATCTTTTACTGATGTAGCATTGCTTGTAGCCAATTTCTCCCCATCAATATATGGTGGTGGTGGTGCGCTCAAATTGCTTTCCCGCTAGATTTGGAACTTGCTATGCAAGCCAGTTCCTTTTGCATCTCCCCCTCTTGCTGCCACAGGTCTAAACAATTTGTATGTCTGACCCTTTGTTTTATGGATTTAATCAGACATATGTTCTGCAACACCTCTGATTCAAAGCTACCAACCTTTGGGAATGGGGCCCTATCTTCCGCAGTCATATATACCCACTCATTGCAAAAAGCCTCCGTGTGTGAACCATATTTTTCACACATGATAAACCTTGCTGACCCTTTTGGCCTCAATTCTTCAGCCTGAACCCTGCATAAACGTCTCTCACTTGAGCAACTGGCTCCCATATTTGTGGGTCTTTTTAGTAACTAAAAATTCCCACAAACACCAAAATACTCAATGCAAGCAGACGGTGAAAGTTACTTGAGCGCCTTTCACTCACTCTCGCCTACGTTGGCCAGTACTACGATACACTGTTTATAGTGGATCGCAATGTACCCAACTTAGGGCTCCTATTAGACCTTACAGCACCGTAACTTCTTTCGGTGGCGGTTCTGTTGGAATATTTTCCTGAGAGAGGCAGCAAAAATTCCTTTTCGGTAACTTTCCACTGAAATTTTTTTGTAGGGTGAAAAACAGAGAAATTAGATAGCTATTGTTCACCCTTTCCAGTGGAAGCCCACCAGGGAGATTTCCCGACGTTATCAAAGAAAAAACCCTTTGTCTATACAATCACGTCTGCGTATGCCTTTCCACAGCGCATATGACACAATGGTATCACGTTGTGCTGTGTAGAACACACAGACGTGTGATTCAATTGCACAGCCTAAAGGTAGTAGTTATCTATATATGCCCTACGATTGCTGTAGACCACCTAGAACACCTAGACCACTCTAGACCACCTAGTTGTATGGGACACCTAGACCACCTAGACCACTTCAGACCACCTAGTTTTGATCACATAAGGTAGCAAACCCTACGCCACCGGGCCTCTACTAACCCAGTGTTCACCGACGGGATCCCAAATTCCCGGGTTCAGCTCCACTCACTCCACTTTCACTCACTCAAATACACCTTGTTTTTCTTTTCTGTACAGAAAATGTTTACTCCCTTTAGGTCAGCAGCTGTATTCCAGAGGTGCTCACAGTTTTTACACTAAATTTTATAGTAACCTGCTTTTGAAATCGGATAGTTATGTGCTATTGTATTAAATGTATACTATCCCACCTTTAATTGAACAAATATCGTGTACTTTGTACTTAGCGTCCGTATTCCTACGCAACCTTGCGTAAACACGTGAACAGCGTGCCTTTTACACTACGAGCGCTCCCCTGTACTTTGTCCGGACCACGTGTACAAATGTGCTTCCGCAATAAAACAAATCACACAATCTCTATAAATGTGAGCAATACAAACTATAATTACTCACTTAATACACCCCACACTTGTTCCGTATAACCCTTTTATGACTGGGCCAGAATTGCGTTTTGTGTTTTCTTATAATTACTCCCTTAAATACATTTATTTCAAATTTATCTATATAGCAAACAAATGTATCCAATTTCACGCAGGTTTAAGAATATTACTACCCTATGGCAACAATGTATGGGAGAGTCTGCAAACTATTGGTACGCTTTGTGTACGTTCTTGGCTCCAAAATTACACAGACTTTTAAATAGCTTTTTTCCTGTTTACCTTCGGGCTCTATCAGCACCTCTATAGACCAGAAAGAGCAGAAGCAATCTAATCAGCACACAAATAGGGTTTTTAGAACATCCAACAACCAGGAAAAGGTTTAACGTAGATATCTTTCCACCCTTTGCTGATAGATAAAAGTTTGCTATGACCTGCTAGCCTTTGAGTATGTGAAAAAACCGGATCGAGCTGTTGATTTACTTACAGGACTAAAAGCAACACTTTAAAAATACATTCAATACACTTTAAAATAGAGCCGCTGCGGCCGCTGTATGTAATCCTTAACCTACGTACTTATTACTCAGTTTGTGTACAAAGTCCCGTACCGTGTACGCACTTTGCGTACTAACACCGCAACAGCCGTACAGAGTACACACGGTGCATACACACACAACGACACGCCGTGAGCACTATGCAGCTTCCCATGTGTCTGGAATACACTTACAAATCTAGCAGGGAAAGGAGACACGACACCAATTGTATTTAGGAAGTTGGGATCCGACCCGCCAACATATAATTGACAAAAAGGGGTTACAACAAAGATACAATTACAATAACAGAAAAGAGGCTACAATACAATGGTACATACGTTTGGTTTCGCCAGCGCCACGCAGTCCCGGTGCTCAGGTCTATCAGGCAAGATGATCCTTCAGAGAGAGAGATTACCGACCGGCTAGGCAGCTGGCTTTTTATACAGTTGATCAAAACATAATACAATAGACACTGTGTGGGAGAGGAAGGGGGAGCAAGGAGAAACAGGGCAAACGAGATAAGCCCAGTCCAGTAGTACAAAGCTAGGCGGAACTTATAACAAGTACCAAATCTTGATGAGCAATATCAGAGCCTATGACATGCACATTAAAATATGTAGAATAATAGCAAAAGTCTCCTCCAGTCAGGAGACACATCCCTAAAGTGTTGAAGATTGTCCAGTTGTAGCCAAGAAAGTCCGCCAAAATCAAGGAGGGTCGTTGGTGTCATTGCGATGATGAGTTACCCTCGTCCATTCAGGCGGTGGGATCTGGGAGCGACGTGGCCTGGAGGAAGAGGCAGTCCCACTATCAGGTGATGGTAGAGGGAGGAGACCAAGTTTAGCTAACAGATCCTGACCCTGGGCTAAGGTTTTGACGGAGTGAGTAGAATTGTTTGCTGTCACTTGTAACATGAAGGGAAATCCCCATCTATATCGTATTTGTTGTTGGCGTAGTATCTGAGTAACAGGCTGGAGGTCCCTGAAATCGATCACCGGAGAATCTCGTAGTGACATCAGAATATGTTCCTTTGAACGAAAATAATGTAGACGAACTATGACATCCCTGGTCGGTTGTGTCAGAGTAGCTTTCGCTCGGAGCGCTCTGTGGGCTCTATCACAAAGACAATCGGCATCTGAAAGGTCAGACAAAACATGTTGAAAAAAGTCTTTCAGAAAGGACGGGAGAGCAGAGCTAAGGATTGATTCCGCCACATTGCGGATGCGCAAATTGTTATGGCGTGAGCGATTCTCTTGATCTTCTTGACGTTCTTTGAGGTCCTCCAGCTCATCATGGAATCTGGAGAGTTCCGAATCAATACGTTGTTGAGAGCGGCAAAGGTCGTCCGTCTTCGATTCAAGAGCGTCTGTACGATTACCAAGAGCCGTGAGATCAGGCTTGAACTCTGCAATAGCCATGGAGAGTTCTTGCCTGAAGGCGGATTGTACCCCTTCAAGTAGACTGGTCATAACTGCTTGGATCTGTGGGTCAATACCCGTCTCCAATGAGCAATGCAGGAGTTGGGGGCCCTTAGATTTTTGCCCAAAGAAATTAGTGGGGGCCTGCGTGTTTTTCTTGTTTCTTTGCGCCATTATGGGAGAATGAAGAGGGCAAGCGAGGTATCACAAATGTAAAAAGAGACACAGACATTGTTTGTTGGATGAATATTAAGTAGAAAAGGGAGAGGTATAAAGAAAACTATCACGGCCCAGGTAGGACAAATAGCATAGCTAGGCTGGCATCTTAGATAGTGCAGAGGGGGGGGATGAGGGCCGGTGACCCTATCACTAACCTCCCAGGAAAGCTGACCTGTAGTGAGCGGCACTTTTAGTAATTGACAGCAGTGTGACTCCAGAGCCAGGGAGAGCAAGGACCAGGCAGCGTCGGGGGCAGGGATAAGAGTGGGTGGCCCCACAATTGTATCTTGACGTCTGTGTTGGAATGTCCCCCGGAGCTGTCCGCTGTGGTGGGGCACTGAAGCCCGTCCCTTGTCAGGTCCGCCGGAAGGTAGCTTGCGGCTCCGGGAACCGGCGTTTATAACACGTCTCCAAAGGCCTCTCACTTCCCGGGCGGCTAGCAGACAGCGTGTGGCTTGAGAAGCTGGAGGCTGCACTGTGGCTCTGGGATATTAGCTTATATCAGTTAGCGAAGCCCAGGGCAAACAGGTCACCTCTCCCCAGCAGCTAGGCCACACACCCCGCTTCAGCTTTTAGTGTGTAGTATCTGGTGCCCAGGTTATTCAAATGTGGGTCCGGAGTGTGTCCCTAGCAGACCAACTAATTCCCAGTGGTGCACCTCACCTCAGGTCCCTCACGGAGTAAGGTAAGATGGCCGCCGGCTCCAGCAGCACCAGCCGGATGCCTTCTCAGGGGAGCCGTGACCCGCTCCTCAGTGCGCGAGCAGCTTGCTTCCCCGATCCTGGGAGGGGTAGTCAGGCCGGCTCCTGTCCCGCCAGTGGCGCCGTGTAGAAATCGAAGGAGGTCCCGCTGCCATAGCGGCACTTCCGGTGACGCGGGAAGGGTCCGGCAGTCGAGGTCCCGGCTTTAGGAGGTGAACAGGCCACAACGCGCGGGGACTGACCAAACAGGCCCCCGCCTCCGTGACCTGTCACACCGTGAGTCAGGGGCTTAGGCTGGCCGGGAGAAGTGGAACAGGGCCGTTGGGCACCGCAGCTAAGGCTATTTTTTTGCCCTCACTGAAGGAGCTCCTGTACAACGCGTCCTCACAGTTTGCCTGCTAAGCCACGCCCCCGTGATCTCCATTCTTATTACTTTAAAGTCCGTGAGTGACGCCTGATGTCGGGTCTATATTGCTACACAACCTGAGGAGGGCACTGGGCAAGTTGCACATGTTGCTATTCTTAGAGTGCAAAATATTTGACATATATATATATATATATATATATTGTGACAAGAACACTGGGATAGTGTTTGAGGGCAGGTATGTTTGTCCCAGGTTCTTGTCTTACATGGTTTAGAAAATGGAAACTTCTAGGAAAATGCTTTTGTTTTGTTAGAACCTTTTCAGTTTGCTGGAAAAGCTGGATAAGGGCCCTGAGAGAGAGATAGGGCAAGTTCCAGACATTGGGCCCAGTTCGGATCTTTGGCCTCACAGATGGCTAATCAGGGCTTTCAGCTGTGCAAGAGTCTTATAGGGCTTCTAGCCTGATTAATGTGTGCAGACTGCCTGGGAAGACTGCAGGATCTCTGTGAGAGAAACACGCTTCCTGATACAAGTGAGCTATACAGTGTTTACTGGAGAACTCTGTGTTTTTTGTTTAGTGATAGTTAGGAACATCTTATGTTTAGTTAGTGCTGGACAGACAAGGTATTTTCTTTTGGTGTTTGTTTTATTTTCTGTATAATAAAACTGGCTGGGGCCAGTTGTACCAGAAATTGGACTTGTGTTACATAGTAACATAGTATCTGAGGTTGAAAAAAGACAATTGTCCATCGAGTTCAACCTATTTCTGGTCTCCTATGCATGACGATTTGACTAAAATTTCTGACTGATGCTGCTGTCAGCCGTTGCATTTTATCCCTATTTATAGTAACTATAATGCATGACTATGCACCATACCCCTGGATATCCTTATCCATTAGGAATTTATCTAACCCATTCTTAAAGGTGTTGACAGATTCCGCCATTACAACTCCCTCGGGCAGGGAATTCCAAACACGTATTGTCCTTACCGTGAAAAAGCCTTTACGCCGTATTGTGCGGAATCTCCTCTCCTCTAACCTGAGCGAGTGCCCACGAGTCCTCTGTGTTGATCTAACCAAAAACAGGTCCCGCGCAAGCTCTGTGTATTGTCCCCTTATATATTTGTAGATGTTGATCATATCCCCTCTTAGTCTCCGCTTTTCCAATGTAAACATGCCTAGTCTTTCAAGCCTTTCCTTGCATTCCATCGTCTCCATGCCCTTAATTAGTTTGGTCGCCCTCCTCTGTACCTTTTCAAGCTCCAGGATATCCTTTTTGTAGTACGGTGCCCAGAATTGTACACAGTATTCAAGGTGTGGCCTCACTAGTGATTTATATAACGGGAGTATAATACTCTCATCCCTAGCATCAATACCCCGTTTTATGCATGCTAATATCTTATTAGCCTTCTTTGCTGCAGTCCTACTTTGGGTACTACTGCTTAGCTTGCTATCTATGAGTACACCTAAGTCCTTTTCCAGTACAGAATCCCCTAATTTTACCCCATTTAGTAGGTAGGTGTAATTTTTGTTCTTGTTACCACAGTGCATTACCTTACACTTGTCTGTGTTGAAGCGCATTCTCCATTTGGCTGCCCATGCTTCTAATTTAACTAAGTCGTTCTGAAGAGACTCGGCATCCTCCTCTGTATTTATAGCCTTACACAATTTGGTATCATCTGCAAAAATTGACACCATGCTCTCTAGACCTTCTGTTAGGTCGTTAATGAAAATATTGAACAATAGCGGTCCTAATACTGAGCCTTGCGGCACACCACTTAGCACTTCAGTCCAAGTTGAAAAAGATCCATTAACCACAACGCGCTGCTCCCTATTATCTAACCAGTTTTTGACCCAAGTGCATATTGTGCTTCCTAGCCCTGATTCTTGTAGCTTGTAGATAAGTCTCATGTGTGGTACAGTATCGAACGCTTTGGCAAAGTCTAAAAAGATTACATCCACGTCTTTACCCTGATCTAGGTTTGCGCTTACTGTTTCATAAAAGCCAAGTAAGTTGGTTTGACAGGATCTGTCCTTCATAAACCCATGTTGATTCCTTTTAATGACCTTATTGGTTTCAAGGAACTTCTGAATACTATCTCTTAGAATACCTTCCAATACTTTCCCCACTATAGATGTAAGACTAACTGGTCTATAATTATCTGGTTCAGCTTTACTTCCCTTTTTGAATATAGGCACTACTTCCGCTATACGCCAGTCTTTGGGAACCATACCTGATATAACTGATTCCTTAAAGATCAAAGATAGCGGTTTTGCCAGTTCAGAGTGAAGCTCCATTAGAACCCTTGGATGAATGCCATCGGGCCCTGGTGATTTATTAATCTTTAAATGTTTTAATCGGTCACAGACTACTTCCTCGCTTAAATAAATACCTATCAGTGTGATATTCCCATTATTGAGATTGTGTGTCAGTCCCTGAATCGGGTCCTCTCTAGTGAATACTGTTGAAAAAAACTCATTTAGTGTGTCCGCTATGTCATTATCATTTTTGCTTAAGACTCCCAACTTGTCTTTTAAAGGGCCTATACTCTCCTTCTTTAATCTCTTGCTATTAATGTATTTAAATAATTTTTTGGGATTCGCTTTGCTTTCCTTTGCTACTAGTTTTTCAGTTTTTACTTTAGCCGCTCTTATTTCCTTTTTGCAAATTTTGTTACATTCCTTATAGTGCTGAAATGACTCTACTTCCCCGTAAGATTGTATTTTTTAAATGCTCGCCTTTTCTTGCCCATAAGTTCCTTAATCTTTTTGTTAAGCCACATCGGTTTATGATTTTTATTCCTTTTTTTGCTACTCATAGGAATACATTTGAGTGTATTTTTAGCTAGCAGGAATTTTGTTCCTCAGCTGCTGCGTGCTGCCATATACCCCAGGAAATGGCACCTTGCACCCTTACAGTGTTACAACTTGGTGGAGAATGCGAGCAGTCCGTTCTGCGCATAAGTGAAAGCAGCAGCTTTATGAGGCCTGCAGAAAATGGTGGTTTATGCAGATACAGCCCAGTGTGAAGCTGCTGAGACTCACCCCTGAGGGTTTGATATATGTCCTGGGTGAAAGCAGCTACAAAGCCGCCTGAAAAATCTGTCAACATGGAGGAACTGCTTAAAGCCTTGCTGCAAGCTACAGCGGCTCAGCAGGAGGCCAACAGACAGCAGCAGGTGGCAATGGAGGAAAATAGGAGACAGCAGCAGGTGGCAATGGAGGATAATTGGAGACTACAGCAGGAGGCCAACAGACAGCAGCAGGTGGCAATGGAGGAAAATAGGAGACTACAGCAGGCAGCTGTTGACGAACTTTACAGGCAACAGCATCAGGATAGAGAGGCCTTAACAGATTTGGTGCAGAGCCTTGCAGCCCGGATTGGAGATGTGGCCGTCAGTGCTCCGACCAGCTCTAGTTCTATACGGGCCAGTCACTTCCTGCAGAAAATGACAGAGGCTGATGATGTGGAGGCCTACCTGACCACGTTTGAAAGGACTGCCAAGCGTGAGAACTGTCCGAAAGCACAGTGGGCCAGTCTGCTGGCACCCTTTTTGTCAGGTGAGCCCCAAAAAGCGTACTTTGATTTAAGCCCTGCTGAGGCTCGGGACTATGATAAACTAAAGACTGCGATCCTGACCCGCCTGGGAGTCACGCTGTCAGTACGAGCACAACAGGTGCACCGTTGGGTGTACGCCATGGAGAAGCCTCCTCACTCCCAGATGCACGACCTTATTCAGCTAACAAAAAAATGGTTACAGCCAGAGACATTAACTGGTCCCCAGATGTTTGAAAGAGTCGTTATGGACCGCTACTTGAGATCTTTTCCCATGGTCCTGTGCAAGTGGGTGAGCCATGGAAACCCGGGTACTGCTGACCAATTAGTGGACATGGTAGAGAGGTATTTGGCAGCAGAGGAACTACTGATGACCACCCAGCAACCTATAGATCCTCGACAGCGCCCTTCAGTAAAGGCTGGTAAGACTGTTCCGTGGGAAAACGTTGCTGAGCGGTTAAGAGAACGCAAGGCTGGAGAGACTGTAAACACTGGCCCTGGAGACAGGCCAATGGGGCTAGAATGGTCTATGCTGCCCAAACGGGCTGATAATCGTGTGGTTAAATGTTTTAGGTGTGGTATGCCAGGTCATGTTATTGCCAATTGCCCAGTCATGCAAGAACCCATGCAATGTGATGCTGCCTTTGAATGTCGCAGAATGTCTTTCTTTGCTAGGTTAGCCTGTACTGTGGTACCTTCACCTGAGCTGGAAAAACAAATGTGTGATGTGTTCTTAGAGGGTAACCGGGTAGAGGCCTTGCTAGATTCAGGATGTTTAGTTACCCTAGTGAAAGCTGGGTTAGTGAACCCCTTAAAGGTCCAGCAAATACCTATTGGGGTAACTTGCATACATGGGGATACCCAACATTATGTCACTGCTGAAGTGAATATTTAAACTTGTTGTGGGTCAGCAGTTGTTAAATTGGGACTGGTCCCCACCTTGGTGCATGAGGCCATAATAGGGAGGGATTTTCCTCATTTTTGGAAACTGTGGGAATCACGGTTATCAACAGATGTGAGAAGTAAAGAGCCAGTTGATAATACCGGTGATTTTATGGATGTACGTGTGTCTTCGGAACTTTCTGACCCTCTGCCTTTTGCTAGTTTGGCTGGGGGAGTGACAGATGGGGAGTCCAGTGAGGACCCTCTTGCTGGGAACAGAGACATAGTAGTTAGAACTGAAAGCGTGCCTGACCTGGAGGTAAAGAAGGATCTGTTTGCGTCTGAACAGTTAAAGGATCCTACCTTAATAAAGGCTAGAGAGAATGTTAAGGTTGTTAATGGGGAACCTGTGGTACCAGGTGACAGGGTTACGTATCCCCACATGACCATCTGTAATGAGCTCTTGTACCACATTGTCAAAAGGGGTGAGGATGTGGTGGAACAGCTGGTAGTTCCCCAGCCTTATCGGAGAACGGTACTAGATTTAGCTCATAGTCACGTTACAGCAGGACATTTAGGGGCAGAAAAAAACTACTGAAAGAGTTTTACAAAGGTTCTTTTGGCCAGGGGTTTATAAAGAAGTGTCTGAATATTGTTCTTCCTGTCCTGAATGCCAGTATCATGCCCCTAGACCCCATTTCAGGAGCCCACTAGTTCCCATGCCTATTATAGAGGTCCAGTTTGACAGAATGGCCATGGATCTCGTGGGGCCCTTGTTAAAATCTGCTCGGGGCCATCAGTATATCCTGGTAATTATGGACTATGCCACTCGATATCCTGAGGCTGTCCCTTTACGCACTATCACAACCAAGGCGATAGCTAGGGAGCTGGTGCAGGTTTTTAGTAGAGTGGGAATACCAAAAGAAATTTTGACTGACCAAGGTACTCCATTTATGTCAAGGATCATGAAAGAATTGTGCAAATTATTTAAGGTCACTCACCTCAGGACGTCCATCTACCATCCCCAAACTGACGGGTTGGTGGAAAGGTTTAATAAAACATTAAAAAGTATGTTAAAAAAGGTTGTTGAGAGAGATAGGAAAAACTGGGATTGTTTGTTGCCCTACTTGTTAATGGTCATCAGAGAAGTTCCTCAGTCCTCTACGGGGTTTTCTCCATTTGATTTGTTGTATGGTAGACACCCCAGAGGGCTGTTGGACATTGCCAAAGAGACGTGGGAAGGACAACCCACTCCTTATAGATGTTAGGAATGTCTGTTTGTGTTGCCCTGCATTGTCTCATTCCTGCCTCTAGGGGTCTCACTAGCTTGGGTCTGAATGGCAGTTGCACACTCTGTCCCTGCAGGTTGATTACCTGATTGTGAGCAGCTGTGGCCAACACCTGGTGCTGCTATTTAGCTCCAGCTCACCAGCATCTATGTGCAGATCATTGTGGTTACATCTGGAGTTCGACTAGGCTCTCTCCAGTAATCCTGTCCTGATTCTGCCATACCTACATCTTGGAGACATTTCCTGCAGTTTGCCGTTACATATGCCTTGCTACAAGACTTCTAACCCTGCTGGATCAACATCTGCATTCCTGAACTATTATTTGCAGTCTGTTTCCACCCCTGCCTGATTACTATGTTCTGGTATGTTATTTTTTCCCTGCTTGGTTTAAACCCGGATATCTTCATGTTTATCACCTCTGTAATTAACCTGGACTATATCTATACTTGAGCATAACCATCCTCCCTGTTTCTATTAATAGCCATTACTATTATCTGGGAATATTGTGCTCTGTTTCATGCTAATCAAGGATCCAGATTCTTTATGCTTATATTTTGCTGGTTCTTTTCTACAATAAACCTTGTTTAATTTTTACCTGGCTTCAGCTGACCTCATTTCAGGTATGCACACACAGAGAAACCTAGTAATCCTAACAATAGAAGTGTGATTGAACGTGTAACACAAATGCAGGAGAGGATTGCAGCCGTGGTACCTATTGTCAGAGAGCACATGGAACAGGCCCAAAGTGCTCAACAGAGGGTATATGACCAGAGTGCCAAGATACGGGAATTTGTTCCTGGAGATAGGGTTCTTGTTTTGGTACCCACTGTGGAAAGCAAATTCCTAGCTAAATGGCAGGGTCCATTTGAGATTAGGGAAAAAGTGAATGAGGTTAATTACAAAGTATAACAGCCGGGAAAGAGAAAACCCGAACAAATCTACCATGTTAACTTAATCAAACCCTGGAAAGATAGGTTGTCTCTGTCAGCAGAGCCTTGCCCTTCGGTGTCTTCACCTCGGTTGCTTCCCGCAGTAAAGGTGTCAGAGACATTATCAGCTGATCAGAACAATCAGGTTAAAGAATTTCTCATCCAAAATAGGGAGACATTTTCAGAGCTGCCTGGCCGAACGACCACAATAAAACATGACATTGTCACAGAACCAGGGGTTCATTTAAAGCCATATAGGACTCCTGAAGCTCAGCGAGAAGCTGTTTCTAAAGGAGTTAAAACCATGTTAGAACTTGGAATCATAGAGGAATCTAACAATGAGTGGTCCAGTCCCATAGTTCTCATCCCGAAGCCCGACGGTAGCATACGCTTCTGTAATGACTTTCGTAAGTTAAATGAGGTGTCCAAGTTTGACGCATACCCCATGCCCCGTGTGGATGAGCTTATAGAAAGGCTGGGAACAGCCAGGTTTCTCACCACATTGGACCTGACCAAAGGTTACTGGCAAATACCTTTAGCTGATAGCGCAAAAGAAAAAACAGCCTTTTGGTTCCGGAGGGGCTGTACCAGTATAAGATGTTACCCTTTGGGTTGCATGGGGCTCCAGCAACCTTTCAACGGGTGATGGATAAAATTTTGAGGCCCCATAGAAAATATGCAGCTGCCTATTTGGATGATGTGGTAATTCACAGTACAGACTGGGGGTCCCATTTGGTAAAAGTACAAGCAGTACTGGACTCAATCAGAGAGTCAGGGTTAACTGCTAACCCAAAGAAGTGCTGCCTCGCAATGGAGGAGGTCAAATACTTGGGCTTCACCATAGGCAGAGGTCTGATTAGGCACCAGTTGAATAAAATTGATGCTATTCAAAACTGGCCTCATTCAGTGAATAAAAAACAGGTAAGGGCTTTTTTGGGAATAACTGGGTACTATAGACGGTTTATTCCCAATTTTGCGGCCAAAGCGGTGCCATTGTCAGACCTTACCAAAGGGAAGCAGTCAAATATGGTGAAATGGAACCCTGATGCAGAAAAAGCGTTCCAAGCGTTAAAACTGGCTTTGTGTTCACAACCGGTATTGATAACACCAGATTTTTCAAAAGAATTTGTTGTACAGACAGATGCCTCAGAGGTAGGGATAGGGGCTGTGTTGTCCCAAACCAGAGATGGGGACGAACACCCTATCATTTATTTGAGTAGGAAACTCAATGAGCATGAAAAAAGGTATGCCATTGTGGAAAAGAAGGCTTTGGCCATTAAGTGGGCACTAGATACCTTGAGATATTACCTCTTGGGTAGACAATTCAGACTAGTGACAGATCATGCCCCTTTAAAATGGATGTATGTAAATAGAGGCAAGAATGCTCGTGTAACTAGATGGTTTCTAGCGTTGCAGGATTTTAAGTTTACTGTCGAACATAGACCGGGTACACAATTGGCCAACGCAGATGCATTGTCCCGCATCTTCTGTTTGGGGGCTACAAGTGTTCCGGACCCTAGGTCGAAACAGGGGAGGGGGATATGTGACAAGAACACTGGGATAGTGTTTGAGGGCAGGTATGTTTGTCCCAGGTTCTTGTCTTACATGTTTTAGAAAATGGAAACTTCTAGGAAAATGCTTTTGTTTTGTTAGAACCTTTTTTTTAGTTTGCTGGAAAAGCTGGATAAGGGCCCTGAGAGAGAGAATGGGCGAGTTCCAGACATTGGGCCCAGTTCGGATCTTTGGCCTCACAGATGGCTAATCAGGGCTTTCAGCTGTGCAAGAGTCTTATAGGGCTTCTAGCCTGATTAATGTGTGCAGACTGCCTGGGAAGACTGCAGGATCTCTGTGAGAGAAACACGCTTCCTGATACAAGTGAGCTATACAGTGTTTACTGGAGAACTCTGTTTTTTGTTTAGTGATAGTTAGGAACATCTTGTGTTTAGTTAGTGCCGGACAGGCAAGGTATTTTCTTTTGGTGTTTGTTTTATTTTCTGTATAATAAAACTGGCTGGGCCCAGTTGTACCAGAAACTGGACTTGTGTTGTTCCTCAGCTGCTGCGTGCTGCCATATACCCCAGGAAATGGCACCGTGCACCCTTACATTGTTACAATATATATATATATATATATATATGTATAAATATATGTGTATATATATATATATATATATATATATATATAAACTGATAGCATGGACCGCCACTCCCACAGATGGGGGTATATGCCCCAGTGCCCTCTGGTACAAATGTGGTAGACTGGAAGCAATGAATAATCAGCGGCACTCAGGGTCTTATTTCAGCAAGCAACTGTATTGAAAAATCACGGCATGAAAACCTAAGGTTTTCATGCCGTGATTTTTCAATACAGTTGCTTGCTGAAATAAGACCGAGTGCCGCTGATTGCTTCATTGCTTCCAGTCTATGTATATGTATATACATTTTTATTCTACGCTACTCCATGGCAGCCATTACTCTGGGATTTATCCCTACTCCTAGATTTTAGACAGGAAGTTTTTTCTATTTTAGGCTCCGCCCCTCTGTGAATATAGGTCCGACCGCCCCTGGCTTCCCCAGTCTTTTTCCCGTCTCCTTAGGTAGTGACAGAGTAGTCGTTTATTGGTCTCCTTAGGTAGTGACAGAGTAGTCGTTTATTGTTTTTTAAAATATGAGGCTTACCAGGATTGTTCCCGGCCTAATGCGCCTCTGTGAGCCGCGGCTGGAAGGGGTTTGGCACCCGGTGTAGGGACCCATGGAGGAGCATTGTAATAACTGCCTGTGGCAGTACAAATGCTGATTGGCACCACTATACTTACTGCCTGTGGCAGTAGAAATGCTGCTAGCCACTGATAATGGATACTGCCTGTAGCAGTGGAAGTGATCCTCACCACTGTGGATTACCTGTATATGGCCAGGATGACTGTTATGGCTGGACGCAGCGGGCGCCGTGAAGTGATAAAGTGTCTCCGGCTCTCATTGCTGTTACTGCTGAGACGCTGGAGCCTGGAGGGCGGAAGCATCGCTAGACGCGGCGGGCGGAAGTGCGTGTCCAAATCCCGGAAGTTGCCGCGGATCGGTCTGCGCATGTGCCGGCCGGCAACTGGAGTGTAAAGGTTGCCAAGATGGCGTGGTCCACCGCTGAGAGTGAGATTAAGGCCCTCATTCCGAGTTGTTCGCTCGCTAGCTGCTTTTAGCAGCATTGCACACGCTAAGCCGCCGCCTACTGGGAGTGAATCTTAGCATAGCAGAATTGCGAACGCAAGATTAGCAGAATTGCGAATAGAAATTTCTTTGCAGTTTCTGAGTAGCTCAAGACTTACTCTGCCACTGCGATGAGTTCAGTCAGTTTCGTTCCTGGTTTGACGTCACAAACACACCCAGCGTTCGCCCAGACACTCCCCCATTTCTTCAGACACTCCCGCGTTTTTTCCAGAAACGGCTGCGTTTTTTCGCACACACCCATAAAACGGCCAGTTTTCACCCAGAAACACCCACTTCCTGTCAATCACACTCCGATCACCAGAACGAAGAAATTTATCCGTTAAGCCGTGAGTAAAATACCAAACTTTTTAGCAAATTTACTTGGCGCAGGCGCACAGCGAACGTTGCGCATGCGCAGTTTGCGACTAATCGCACCGATGCAAGGAAAAATAACGAGCGAACAACTCGGAATGAGGGCCTAAGTTCCCAAGTATAAGGTACACTGCTGCAATTAAAGGAGAAGTCTGCAGGAGGATTGTAGAGACCATGGATAAAGAGATGTCTCCCTCTACGCCTACATGTGCCCAGGAATGGTAAGCAGTCTCATTTAGGGCACTTATTATATTATGTAGTTAGGGTGTTTAAGATACTGTTTTGCTTTGGTTGCAGTGTGTCTGAAATTTCTAGGAAAAGAACATGTAAAAAGAAACATCATTTGACTTGTTCTGGATGTAAAAAGAGCTTTTCGGGAGATAAACACAGGGCCAATCTAGGCAGAGCCAGGATCTTATAGAATGGATGAAAAAGTCATTTGTAACAAAGGATGAATTAAAGGAGCTGCAGGGGGCTAAAAGGTCCAGGTCACAGACAAGTCTGGACGCTGCAGAGGATTCGGATAGTCTCGTTGTGTTGGATTATGCAGATAGTCCCTCTTCGGCAGAATATGAGGAGGCTCAGGAGCCAGATAGATCATTTAATTTGGATATAGTTGATAGCTTACTTAAGCATATGTATAGAGCATTAAATATTAAGGATGAAGCACAGGAGGATGATGCTCAGGATCCTTTGTTTGAAGATAGGATTAAGAAAAGACGATGTTTTCCGGTGCATAAGGTACTGAAGGAGATTATGTCAGTGCAGTGGCAGAGTGCGGACAAGCGTCTCAATTATATGAAAAGGTTGGATCGCATGTTTCCGGTACAGGATGAAGAATTCATTAAATGGTGTGAATTGCCTAAAGTGGATGCTGCAGTAGCAGAAGTTGTTTTTAAAACCACTATCCTGTTCGAAGATGGTGCGGTGCTTAAAGATGCAATGGACAAGAAGGTCGAAAGTTCCTTGAAGAAAGTCCATAAAGCATCAGCGGTGACGCTAAAAGCTGGGGTAGCGATGGCGTCGACAACCAGAACCCTGAGGTTGTGGGGGAACAACCTGAATCGTGATTTGGAGGATCAGGTATCCAGACATCACCTGCAGAAAGACCTGGCTGTGATAATGAAGGTGGTGGAATACCTGTGTGAGGCCTCTCTTGAGGTAGTCGAATATGCAGCAAAATCATTAGCAGCAGGTGTAGCGGCTAGAAGGTCACTGTGGCTGCGTACCTGGACGGCAGACGTCCACTCAAAAAACAGATTGGTAGCTCTTCCTTATGACGGCTCTCGCCTTTTCGGAAGTAATCTGGAATCGATAATCAATGTCATGTCAGGCGGTAAGTCCGCGAAGCTGCCATATGATAGAAAATCAAGGTTTAGAGCTTCTTCATCCAAGCAACAGTTTAAGGAGGCCAGGTCATACAGGCCAGGTAGACAGTATGGTAGATATACTCCAACAACTACCAGGCAGTCCTTTCGTCAGTCTGGCAGAAGAGGCAATAGAAAATTCTGACTATATGATGCCCCAGAGTGCTGCTCCCGTAGGGGGCAGATTAATTAAATTTGCAGATCAATGGCAAGAGTCAACTCAGGACGCCTGGGTGTTAAAGATAATCTCCCAGGGTTATCATATAGAATTTATAAAGAAACCGACGGGAAGGAATTTTGTAAAATCAAAGATTCCAACGTCAGAAGAACAGATAACAGCTTTTCAAGATATTATAAAAAATCTTCTCAAAGCACATGCAGTCAAAAAGGTACCGGTGGCAGAGGAGAGAAGAGGTTTTTATTCTAGGATGTTCTTGATTCAGAAACCATCGGGAGAATTCAGAGCAATTCTGGATTAAAGGAGATTAAACAAATTCCTTATAAAAAAACGGTTTCATATGGAGACACTGAAAACCATACTATTAGGGATAAGGCAAGGAGACTTTAAGGCCTCTATAGATCTGAAAGACGCATATTTTCACGTGCCAATTCACAAAGACGACCAGAGGTTCCTAAGGTTTTATGTCCTCGGAAAACATCTTCAGTTCTCCTGCCTACCGTTCGGCATGTCTTCCTCACCAAGAGTTTTCACGAAAGTTCTCCTAGCTCTAGTAGCAGATATGAGAGTAACGGGCATAGCATTGTGGCCGTACCTGGACAACTTGCTGATCTGTGCGAATACGAAAGCGACTCTAATAGCAGCGGTACAGAAGACTCTTCAGATTCTTCAAGCTCATGGTTGGCTAGTGAACTGGAAGAAGAGCAAATTAGAGCAAACTCAAGACATACAGTTCCTAGGAGTGCGGATAAATTCAAAGAAATACAATGTGGCATTATCGGAAGATCGATGCAAAAAAATTCAGGATCTTTCGTCCCTAGTTCAGGTAGAGGACAGCATTTCACTCCACCTAGGCCTTCGTCTTGTGGGGATGTTGTCTTCTACGATAGAAGTAGTACCCTGGGCCAGGTGGAAAATGAGAATGTTCCAGTGGGACATAATCAGAGCGGTCCGTATAGGCACAGACCTAGACCAAAAGATAATCCTCACTCAAGGAGCAAAGGAGTCCCTGGATTGGTGGATAGACCAGAGCCTAAGCCAGAGGTCAGTGTCCTTGGTACAGCCCAAGTTCGCTGTCTTGACAACAGATGCAAGTGCCACAGGTTGGGGAGGTCATCTGTTAAATCACACCTGCCAGGGGTCATGGTCCACCCAAGAAAAACTCATGTCTTTCAGCAAACAAGAAATGAGGGCAGTGTGGAACTCGATACGTTGTTTTCAGATGTGGCTGGTGCAGTCTCATCTGAGAGTATTCTCGGACAATGTGACAGTAGTGGCATATTTAAACCAGCATGGAGGCACCAGAAGTCGAGGGTGGAAGTAGCAAAAATTTTGGATTGGGCAGAACAGAACCTAAAGTTCATAACAGCTCTTCATGTCCCAGGAGAATCCAACTTAGTGTCGGATTACCTGAGCAGACACGATGTATTACCGAGAGAATGGGAGCTAAATCCTCAGGTGCTCCACTTAATAACACAGAGGTTTGGGTACCCTCAGATAGACCTGATGGCCACATCTCAGATACGAAAGTGAAACATTTCTTTTCAAGGTACCAATCCCCACATTCCAGCGGGACAGATGCTCTCTCCCAGGGATGGAACTTCAGCCTCAGTTATGTGTTCCCTCCACTACCAATGATACCTCGAGTTCTACAGAAAATCAGAGAGGAGAAAGCGGTAGTTATAATAGTTCTACCCCATTGGCCAAACAGAGTGTGGTTTCCCACAGTCCTCAGAATGGCGATACAGGTTCCATGGACCTTACCAATAGAACCAGAGTTACTGCGACAAGGACCAATCTGCCATCCGAACCCGCAGAGTCTCCATTTGACGGCGTGGAAGTTGAGCGGTCAATCCTGAGAAGTAAAGGCCTTTCAGAACAGGTTGTTACCTTACTTATGAAAGCAAGGAAGAATATCTCTTCAAAGTCCTATTACAGAGTATGGAGAAAGTTTGGCGATTGGTTAGGAAATGACGCCGAAATCTCTAAGGTTGAAGTCCCGCAGGTACTGCAGTTTCTAAGCGAAGGTTTTCAGATGGGTCTTGCAGTATCAACCATCAAGGTGCAAATATCAGCCTTAAGTATATTGCTGGATAGAAAGTTGTCGGAGGATAACCTGGTGCAGAGATTCTGTCAAGCCATCAAGAGGGAACGTCCTAGAGTCAGATCAGTTATACCAACCTGGGATCTGAACCTTGTTCTGAATACGATGATGGATTCGCCTTTCGAACCTCTGTAAGAAATCTCTTTAAAAATGCTAACCTGGAAGGTAGTTTTCCTCACAGCAATAACTTCAGCGAGAAGGGTTGGAGAACTACAGGCTCTCTGGGCTGAGGAGCCCTATTTGAATATTCTTCCAGATAGAATAATATTAAAAAATAATCCAGAATTTCTGCCAAAGGTAGTTTCAAACTTCCATATGAGCCAAGAGTTCATTCTTTCATCTTTCTTCCCATACCCAACGGATGATTACGAAGACAGGTTGCATATGTTGGATGTCTTACGGGCAGTCTTCATATACTTAGAGAGAGTGAAAGACTTCAGGAAAGTTTAAAATCTGTTGGTTTTACACTCTGGAGTCAAAAGAGGTGAATCGCCTTCTAAAAACACGATTGCTAGATGGATTATGGAATTGATTGCGTTCGCATATCAAGAAAATGGCAGACCAGTTCCAGACCACATTAAGGCACACTCTACGAGGGCTGTGGCTACATCCTGGGCAAGAAGAGAGCAGGTGTCAATAAAAGAGATATGTTCGGCAGCAACATGGTCGTCCATCCATACATTCACCAGACACTATGGCTTAGAAGTCTCTGGTGGTCACTTTGGAGAAGCAGTACTGAAAGAAGCAACTGCATAAAAAATTCATGGAGTATCTTGAAGAAATGAAATTATCGGTAAGTATAATTTGCTACTATATATATGTATGTATACATATATATATATATGTGTATATATATATATATATATATATATGCTAGGAAATTAGGAGAGCGCACTGGTAAGTTAAAATGTAATAGCTTTATAGATAAAATGTAATAGTAACGTACATCCACGGTGTGTAACCACTATTGGTTGAAACGCGTTGGGCGTGGTTACACACCGTGGACGCTGTGACGTCAGCTGCTGGAACCAGAGCCGGTGTAGTGCTATCAGCGAGACGGAGTAGAGCAGAGCCCTGACGGTATTTAAATACATGCTGTATTTGTCTTCTAAAACTGAGATGTACGTTACTATTACATTTTATCTATAAAGCTATTACATTTTAACTTACCAGTGCGCTCTCCTAATTTCCTAGCAACAATACCCTTCTGCTCCATTGGCTTGGAGCTGGGTGTAGCTGCACATGGAGGAGTTTTAAAAGCAGGAGAGGAATTAACTCTGGGAACATTTGGACTGTTTGCGCAGAGACTGAGTATTTTACATCATCTGTTATATATATATATATATATATATATATATATACATTTTGTACTGTGTGCTCGGCACTCACTCTTGTCAAGTGGTATATGCTGCGGTGCCCTCCTGGAAGCAGGTACCTCTGGATACTGGTAGGTAAAGAAGGCGGCACTCAGGCAGACGTTTGTTGCAGTTAAAACTGTGGTCAGTTTATTCCAACATGTTTCGGGGTAATCACCCCGTCCTCAGGGTCATCATAGCCCAAACTGAACCATAAGACATACATATATACACACACAACAATTAACAATCAAGACTCTAATCCTACTCACCTGCTCCCCCACGCCATTCTGATCCGCCGGACGCTCAGCAGCGCTTCCGCGTCGCACTCCGGTGACGTAATTAAGCTGCGCCAGGACCCGGTTCCCATAGAAACCGCCGGGCACGCTCTCTGCTCACACTGGATGCAAGTACAGGCTTCGCGCTGCCGGCCCGTAACGACATATGGCTGCGCGGTGCAGGATGGTGTCTAGGCAACAAAAACAAACACAATTAAGGAAAAACACTAACAAATACAGTGCAACATATTAACCAACCCAATCCAACCCACACTATCCACGGTTCAGACAGCAATCCCAAGGCTATAGTGAGTAAGCTAATATGCAATAAATTAATAGGGGCTAAAGAAAATGACAGTAACATGATCTCAATAAAACGTTAATGATCACATGTAGAAGTTATTTACATAAAGCACTGCAGGCCTAGATTTTCATTAAGTCCCCGTGGTCCCCAACTTAAAAATCCACCTGGATTCTCGCTGTAAAAGGACTTTATCTCGATCACTCCCTCTGAGGCTTCTGGGAACGTGGTCAATTAATATGGCCCTGATACTAGGTACCCCATGTTTAAGCAACAAACAGTGTCGTGCAAAGGGTTGGTCACTACTACCCTTTTCAAACGCTTTTTTTATGGCGCT
Organism: Pseudophryne corroboree; assembly: GCF_028390025.1. NCBI lineage: Eukaryota > Metazoa > Chordata > Amphibia > Anura > Myobatrachidae > Pseudophryne > Pseudophryne corroboree. The sequence continues at coordinate 623,824,989 of NC_086447.1, read as the reverse complement.
TCTATGTAATGCCATACGTTCCCGAAACTGACGAACTGTTTTGCCCACATAGGCTAAGCCACATAGGCAAGTTAGTAAGTACACTACGTGGGTGGATGTGCAAGTTAAGCGATGACGAATAGGTAACTTCTTACCCGTAAGGGGATGGTTGAAGGTGTTGCCAGTCATTAACGTGTTGCAAGTGGCGCACCCCAAACATCTAAAACACCCCAGTTTGGTTCTTAAGAAATGGGTTTTCTGTGTGCCTGTCATGTTGGAAACATCCAGTTTAACAATGTGTTCCCCTATATTTCGTCCCCTAGTGTGACTAGGTAAAAGTGAGGTATTGGCTAATGATGATAACGACCCCTCTGTCTGGATGATGGGCCATAATGCTTTAGACCGACGTACCCTCCTGGTACTGGCTACATTGTATCTATTCACCCAGGGGAGTTTGGGGCTGCTATTGGTATGGCAACGATTTGAAGGGTTAAGTGCCTCAGCTCGTGTGATGCTGAGGGCCTTAATCCTGGCTTGGTGTAGTGTGCCTAAGGGATAACCCCATTCTGCAAATCTAGCCTGCATAGCATCCACTGCTACCTCAGTCTCCATAGGATCTGACGTTATGCGCCGTACGCGCATAAACTGGGAAAAAGGTAGGCCGCTTCGCAATGGAGCCGGGTGAAAACTGGAATGGTCAAGTAACATGTTCCTATTGGTCTTTTTGATATACAAGGAAATGGACAAATGTCCCTCCTTGGCTGTAATCGTAACATCCAAGTAATTAATGGTAAAACTATCCACTGTATATGTGAACTGTACGGGATGTTGGGTAGCATTATGCTCCTCCCACAAAGCAATCAGGTCATCTCTAGTCCCTAACCAAAGGACTATCAAGTCATCTATATACCTTCTAAAGTACAGTACCGGTGACATGATTATGGGATCAAGGTAAAACATGTGCTTCTCTACCTGATGCATGAAGGCGTTGGCGTACGACGGGGCCACTGCGGACCCCATCGCACACCCCGCCAATTGAAGCATGAAATGACCATTAAACACAAAGTAATTGCGAGTGAGGACCTTTTCCAATAATCTTAAATAAAAAGAAATCTCAGGCCCTTGATAGGAGTCATTGCCATCAAGGAGGCATCTCACTGCTTCAATGCCTGCTGCGTGAGGAATACAAGTGTACAGACTGGTAACATCGGAGCTACACAGCAACGTACCCTCAGGGATAGGACCCAAGTGTTGGAGCTGTTGCAGCAAGGATGTGGTGTCCTTGAGGTAGGAAGGAAGGGATTGGATGCAAGGGTTTAGATAAGCATCAAGATACACAGACACTGGGTGATAGAGTGACCCTCTGGCAGACACTATGAGCCTGCCAGGAGGGTCCACCAGTGTCTTGTGGACCTTGGGCACCGTGTAAAATAGTGGGGCCCTAGGGTGATCAATCGTGAGTGCTCGGACCACTTTGCTAGAAATGGTACCTGATTCATTAGCCTCTTGCAATATTGAGTCAAGTTCAATTTTATACTCTTTGGTGGGGTCCCTCGTGAGCTTTTTGTAAACCTTAGTGTCATTTAACTGCCGTTCACATTCTCTAACGTAATCAGATAAATTTAAGACCACGATAGCCCCTCCCTTATCAGCCTTACGTATAATGATGTCGGTACTGTCACGATCCGGGTATCTGGACGCCATTACTTGCCTTTCAGATGTCTCCTGAGGCTGGCTCAGCGTTCCAAGGCCGGATCTTATCTGTGTCCACATACTGCATATCCCTCCTGTCACGCTGAGATGCTGTCACAGCGGCGCCATGTTTAAATCCTGCATGGCGTCTCCCGTTCTCCGCGGCCTCCGCCACCGCTCCTGTGTTATTAGTGCAGGTTGTCAGTGTGGTGTTCCATGCCTGCCGCGGCCTCCGCTGTCATCCATGAGTCTCAGCATACATTATCAGTCTGGCGTCTCCTGTCCTCTGCGGCCGGCACCGCCATTACAGTTATGTTTCCACATGGATTCCCAAACCAGTTTTCCCTCCAAGTTCTAACATGGGCGCAGCCATGTTGGATTCAATCACATGCTTCAGTTCCTCCAATCCACTGCCTGGAAATCTGCATAATTGCCCAGCCAATACCTGCATTGCTGCAGGTATAAGTATCCTGTGCCTGGGCCAGGAAGTCGTCAGTGCTTTGTTTGTCATATCTTGTTCCAGTCTCTCTCCTGTGGTTGTTTCTCCAGGTTCCAGCTCCTGTCTCCAGCATCCACTAAAGAGACCCGCACCTGCCTACCATCCTGCGGTGCAGCCTGACTCTGCAGTCCTCCATGGCTGATCCAGTTTCCAGCTTCCAGCTATTGCATCTGCTTCCAGCAGTATCCACTACCACCGGTAATCATCCTTCAACTCCTCTATTTCCACGCTCCCTAGCATCTTACTATATTCACTCCGTGTTTCATCACCTGGCTGGTTTCACCCAGCATTCATTCAGTGACTTTATCATCTGGCTGATCCCATTCCGCATCCACTCCGTGTCTTACCACCTGGCTGGTTCTAACCAGCAAATACAACAGCTGATTCAAGTTACCAACTTCATCTGTTCCATCTACTGGCATGTTCCTCGGATATATTCACTACTACAGCCAGGCCTGGTAAGGTTATTCCATCTAAGGACTTTAACAGCTGTTCTTAACTTACCAGTGCCCTGTGAAACCATTTCATGGTCAGAGTGCTCCAGGAATTATATTATTTATTATTGCCATTATTTAACCTTGAATGCTGTCTGTTTACACGGAGTCTGTAAATAAACTTTTATTTTGACTTTTACCTGGTTGTCATGGTCACACCTTCGGGTTTCATTTAAACACTTACATGGCCAGGGGTCTGATTAAACCTCCCCGGTTTAAGTTCCTCTCAGCCCCTACAACTGAGGCTTTCTCCTGTCAGCCAAAACCCTCAGTTGTGACAGTAAGCACTGACCATATGAATCCAGCCGGAGACCAGGATCAAGCGGCTAGGCCGATGCAAGAACTGGCAGCCAGACTCGAACATCAGAAGGCTGCACAAGGCCACATCATCCGCTGTCTCCAGGATCTCTCTACGTGGCTGGATGGGATTCAAACGACCCTCCGTGGACCTGGCACGTCCGGTGCGTCCACTACAGTGACACCAGCTGTAACCCCACCCACCTTACCCATTTCTAGTCCACGTCTTCATCTTCCAACGCCAGCAAAATTTGACGGATCTCCAAGGTTTTGCAGGGGATTTCTCAACCAATGTGAAATACACTTTGAGCTTCAACCTAGCAATTTCTTCAGTGACCGTACCAAAATTGCCTATATCATCTCCCTTCTCAGTGGCTCAGCCCTTGACTGGGCATCACCTTTATGGGAGAAGTCTGATCCCCTGCTGTCCTCCTATACTGACTTTGTAGCTACATTCAGGCGCATCTTCGATGAGCCAGGCCTGGTAACCTCTGCTTCATCTGAGATTCTCCGTTTACGCCAGAGAACACGTACTGTGGGACAGTATCTTATACAGTCCAAAATCCTGGCATCCAAACTGGCATGGAACGACGAGGCCCTGTATGCTGCATTCTGGCATGGCTTATCAGAACGCATCAAGGACGAGTTAGCTACCAGAGACTTGCCCTCTAAGTTGGATGAGCTAATTTCTCTTTGCACGAAGGTTGATCTACGTTTCAGAGAGAGAGCAACCGAGCGAGGAAGATCATCCACTCCTAAATCTTCTGCTCCTCCTCCTCATCAACCATCTCCATCCAAGGATGAGCCCATGCAAATTGTTCGTTCCCGTCTATCTCCCGCTGAGCGCCGAAGACGTCTCTCTGAGTCTCTCTGTCTCTACTGTGCAGCTCCGTCTCACACTATCAATGCCTGTCCCAAACGTCCGGGAAACTCCAAATCCTAGCTCGCCAAGGAGAGGGCCGGCTAGGAGTAATGATCTCCTCTCCATCTTCTCATGATTGTAATCTCCCAGTCTCGCTCCAAATTGCTCAACGTTACAGGAATGTCATTGCCCTCCTTGATTCCGGAGCAGCTGGGAATTTCATAACCGAAGCTTATGTTAAACGGTGGTCCCTACCCACCGAGAGACTTCCTTCGTCCATCTCCTTAACTGCCGTGGATGGCAGTAAGATTTTTGACGCAGTTATTTCTCTAAGGACTCTACCAGTTCGTCTGAGAGTGGGAGTTCTTCATGCAGAATTTATTTCCTTTCTTGTGATTCCAAGAGCCACACATCCAGTGGTTTTGGGCCTTCCATGGCTCCGTCTCCACAATCCGTCGATTGACTGGACGACTACGCATATACTAGCATGGGGTCCCTCCTGTGCTGAGACTTGTTTGTCCAAAGTGCTTCCTGTTTGTTCTTCTTTCCCCAGGTCGTCTGATGTTCCACCTCCTCCCTATCAAGACTACACGGACGTGTTCAGTAAGGCTTCTGCTGATATCCTTCCTCCTCATAGAGAATGGGACTGCCCAATTGATCTCATTCCAGGAAAGGTTCCACCTCGAGGCAGAACTTACCCGTTGTCTCTGCCTGAGACGCACTCCATTGAGGAGTACATCAAGGAGAACCTGGCAAAAGGTTTTATCCGACCTTCTTCTTCTCCAGCCGACGCAGGCTTCTTCTTCGTTAAGAAGAGAGACGGTGGTCTGCGACCATGCATCGATTACAGAGGTCTGAATGACATTACCATCAAGAATCGATATCCTTTACCCTTGATTACAGAGCTCTTCGATAGAGTCAGCACAGCAACCATCTTTACTAAGTTGGATTTGAGGGGTGCCTACAATCTCATCTGGATCCATGAGGGTGACGAGTGGAAAACCGCCTTTAACACCCGTGATGGACATTATGAGTACCTCGTCATGCCCTTCGGATTGAGCAACGCTCCAGCTGTCTTCCAGCATTTCGTGAATGAGATCTTCAGAGACATCTTATAACGCCATGTCGTGGTATATCTAGACGATATCCTCATCTTTGCCAATAATCTAGAGGAACATCGTTACTGGGTAAAGGAGGTTCTGTCCCGTCTCCGAGTCAATCATCTCTATTGCAAATTGGAGAAATGTGTTTTTGAAGTTAAATCCATTCCGTTTCTAGGTTACATTGTGTCCGGTACCGGACTAGAGATGGATCCTGAGAAACTACAAGCAATCCAGAATTAGCCGATACCCTTAACCCTCAAAGGGGTCCAGAGGTTCTTAGGGTTCGCCAATTATTACAGAAAGTTTATACGAGACTTTTCCACCATTGTGGCGCCTATCACTGCATTAACCAAGAAGGGTGCTAACCCGTCCAAGTGGTCTGAAGAAGCTACGCAAGCTTTTCATCTTCTAAAGCAACGTTTCATCTCTGCACCAGTTCTGAAACAGCCCGACATCGACTCTCCTTTCATCTTAGAGGTGGATGCCTCCTCCATTGGAGTAGGAGTGGTGTTATCCCAGAGGGCTAAAGATGGCCATCTACATCCTTGCAGTTTCTTCTCACGGAAGTTCTCCCCAGCTGAGCGCAACTATGCCATTGGCGACCAGGAGTTGCTAGCCATCAAGCTCGCTCTAGAGGAGTGGAGATATCTGTTGGAGGGAGCTTCTCATTCAATCACTATACTTACCGACCACAAGAATCTTTTATACCTGAAAGGCGCACAATGTCTTAACCCTCGTCAGGCCAGATGGGCACTATTCTTTTCCAGGTTTGACTTTAAACTCCAGTTCTGTCCGGGCTCTCAGAATCGCAAGGCCGATGCCCTTTCCCGCTCTTGGGAGCAAGAAAATGAGTGAGAGTCTTCAGACAAGCATCCTATTATTAATCCGTTGGCATTCTCCACGGTAGGGATGGACTCTACGCCCCCACCAGGGAAAAGTTTTGTGAAGCCGGTGTTGAGGAAGAAGCTCATGCATTGGGCCCATGCTTCCCGTTTTGCCGGACATACAGGCATTCAGAAAACCCTCGAGTTTATCTCTAGGTCCTACTGGTGGCCAACTCTGAAGAAGGACGTCAAGGAGTTTATTGCCTCTTGCCCAAAGTGTGCCCAACAGAAAGTCCCCCGTCAGTCGCCTGCGGGGCAACTGGTTCCATTATCTGTTCCCAGTCGACCGTGGACCCATTTGTCGATGGACTTTGTTACAGATCTGCCTATATGCAACAAGTTTAATACCATCTGGGTGGTAGTTGACCGGATCACCAAGATGGCACATTTCATACCCCTCACCGGTCTTCCGTCAGCTTCCAAGTTGGCTCAAGTGTTTATCCAAGAGATCTTCCGACTTCACGGTCTTCCTGAAGAGATCATCTCTGATTGTGGAGTACAATTTGTAGCCAAATTTTGGCGAAGTTTGTGTCAAGCCCTCCAAGTCAAGTTAAAGATTTCTACAGCTTACCATCCTCAGACCAATGGTCAAACCGAGAGGGTGAATCAGGACTTGGAGGCCTTCCTCCGCATTTATGTGTCTTCCTCCCAAGATGACTGGGTTCAACTCCTTCCTTGGGCCGAGGTTTAGCCACAACAATCAATACCATTCCTCATCTCCTTCAACACCATTCTTCATCAACTACGGATTCCACCCTAAAGTTCCAGAATTTCAACCGCTTCCAGCAACTTCTGTTCCAGCAGTGGATGTCAGTTTTCAAATAACTGGAAGAATGTCCGCGCGGCCCTGCTTAAAGCCTCATTCAGGTACAAGAAGTTTGCCGATAGGACGCGTAGAGCGGTTCCTGCTCTCAAGGTGGGTGATCTTGTATGGTTGTCCACGAAGAATTTGAGGTTGAGAGTTCCCAGCATGAAATTTGCACCTCGTTTCATCGGTCCTTTTACAATTGAACAGGTCATCAATCCCATTGCTTACAGGCTTCAGTTACCTCCCTTCTTGAAAATACCCAGGACATTCCATGTTTCCCTGTTGAAACCGTTGATCCTGAATCGGTTTCATTCTGCACTTCCTCCAGCTCCTAAAGTTCAGACTCAACGGGGAGTCGAGTATGAGGTGGCCAAGATTCTGGACTCACGTTTCCGTTATGGTCAGTTGCAATATCTTATTGACTGGAAGGGCTATGGTCCTGAAGAACGCTCTTGGACCAATGCGTCAGATGTCCATGCTCCTGCCTTGGTCCGTAATTTCCATTCGAAGTTTCCTCTAAAGCCTAAGAAGTGTCCTGGGGCCACTCCTAAAGGGGGGGGGGGTGCTGTCACGATCCGGGTATCTGGACGCCATTACTTGCCTTTCAGATGTCTCCTGAGGCTGGCTCAGCGTTCCAAGACCGGATCTCATCTGTGTCCATATACTGCATATCCCTCCTGTCACGCTGAGATGCTGTCACAGCGGCGCCATGTTTAAATCCTGCATGGCGTCTCCCGTTCTCCGCGGCCTCCGCCGCCGCTCCTGTGTTATCAGTGCAGGTTGTCAGTGTGGTGTTCCATGCCTGCCGCGGCCTCTGCTGTCATCCACGAGTCTCAGCATACATTATCAGTCTGGCGTCTCCTGTCCTCTGCGGCCGGCACCGCCATTACAGTTATGTTTCCACATGGATTCCCAAACCAGTTTTCCCTCCAAGTTCTAACATGGGCGCAGCCATGTTGAATTCAATCACATGCTTCAGTTCCTCCAATCCACTGCCTGGAAATCTGCGTAATTGCCCAGCCAATACCTGCATTGCTGCAGGTATAAGTATCCTGTGCCTGGGCCAGGAAGTCGTCAGTGCTTTGTTTATCATATCTTGTTCCAGTCTCTCTCCTGTGGTTGTTTCTCCAGGTTCCAGCTCCTGTCTCCAGCATCCACTAAAGAGACCCGCACCTGCCTACCATCCTGCGGTGCAGCCTGACTCTGCAGTCCTCCGTGGCTGATCCAGTTTCCAGCTTCCAGCTATTGCATCTGCTTCCAGCAGTATCCACTACCACCGGTAATCATCCTTCAACTCCTCTATTTCCACGCTCCCTAGCATCTTACTATATTCACTCCGTGTTTCATCACCTGGCTGGTTCCACCCAGTATTCATTCAGTGACTTTATCATCTGGCTGATCCCATTCCGCATCAACTCCGTGTCTTACCACCTGGCTGGTTCTAACCAGCAAATACAACAGCTGATTCAAGTTACCAACTTCATCTGTTCCATCTACTGGCATGTTCCTCGGATATCTTCACTACTACAGCCAGGCCTGGTAAGGTTATTCCATCTAAGGACTTTAACAGCTGTTCTTAACCTACCAGTGCCCTGTGAAACCATTTCATGGTCAGAGTGCTCCAGGAATTATATTATTTATTATTGCCATTATTTAGCCTTGAATGCTGTCTGTTTACACGGAGTCTGTAAATAAACTTTTATTTTGACTTTTACCTGGTTGTCATGGTCACACCTTCGGGTTTCATTTAAACACTTACATGTCCAGGGGTCTGATTAAACCTCCCCGGTTTAAGTTCCTCTCAGCCCCTACAACTGAGGCTTTCTCCTGTCAGCCAAATTCCTCAGTTGTGACAGGTACGAGCCGACAGTGATTTTAATGTGGCTAATTCAACTTTAGATAATATACCACACTATCCACGGTTCAGACAGCAATCCCAAGGCTATAGTGAGTAAGCTAATATGCAATAAATTAATAGGGGCTAAAGAAAATGACAGTAACATGATCTCAATAAAACGTTAATGATCACATGTAGAAGTTATTTACATAAAGCACTGCAGGCCCAGATTTTCATTAAGTCCCCGTGGTGATAGAGTTCCCAACTTAAAAATCCACCTGGATTCTCGCTGTAAAAGGACTTTATCTCGATCACCCCCTCTGAGGCTAAAAAATGAAAGAATTGCCCGCACAAAAACCACTGAGAGCTTGAAAGAGTTGGTTTTTAACTTGTCATCAGTCCCTCTTACGGATCAAGAATACCGGCTATTGGCTAGGGGCCTATCCTTTGTCCCCACAGTTCCGGCAGACCCTCTGGAGTGGAAGGTTGAGGTACACCGCCTGGGACGATCACTGAGGCGGCAGGAACATTTTAACTCTTATAAGGCTGAACTTCAGACCTCCGATATTCCTGTACAGCTGCGGCAAATAGCCCCTCGATCCCAATTTAATCCCCCAAGCCTTAACCCACCTATACGGACATTCTTACGGATGTTGGAGACAGAAGTCTTTACCCCTATGTCAGATTTGGTATATCCTAATTTATCTAAAGTTGAATTAGGCACATTGAAATCACTGTCGGATCGTACCGACATCATTATACGTAAGGCTGATAAGGGAGGGGCTATCGTGGTCTTAAATTTATCTGATTACGTTAGAGAATGTGAACGGCAGTTAAATGACACTAAGGTTTACAAAAAGCTCACGAGGGACCCCACCAAAGAGAATAAAATTGAACTTGACTCAATATTGCACGAGGCTAATGAATCAGGTACCATTTCTAGCGAAGTGGTCCGAGCACTCACGATTGATCACCCTAGTGCCCCACTATTTTACACGGTGCCCAAGGTCCACAAGACACTGGTGGACCCTCCTGGCAGGCCCATAGTGTCTGCCAGAGGGTCACTCTATCACCCAGTGTCTGTGTATCTTGATGCTTATCTAAACCCTTGCATCCAATCCCTTCCTTCCTACCTCAAGGACACCACATCCTTGCTGCATCAGCTCCAACACTTGGGTCCTATCCCTGAGGGTACGTTGCTGTGTAGCTCCGATGTTACCAGTTTGTACACTTGTATTCCTCACGCAGCAGGCATTGAAGCAGTGAGATGCCTCCTTGATGGCAATGACTCCTATCAAGGGCCTGAGATTTCTTTTTATTTAAGATTATTGGAAAAGGTCCTCACTCGCAATTACTTTGTGTTTAATGGTCGTTTCATGCTTCAATTGGCGGGGTGTGCGATGGGGTCCGCAGTGGCCCCGTCGTACGCCAACGCCTTCATGTATCAGGTAGAGAAGCACATGTTTTACCTTGATCCCGTAATCATGTCACCGGTACTATACTTTAGAAGGTATATATATGACTTGATAGTCCTTTGGTTAGGGACTAGAGATGACCTGATTGCTTTGTGGGAGGAGCATAATGCTACCCAACATCCCGTACAGTTCACATATACAGTGGATAGTTTTACCATTAATTACTTGGATGTTACGATTACAGCCAAGGAGGGACATTTGTCCACTTCCTTGTATATCAAAAAGACCGATAGGAACATGTTACTTGACCATTCCAGTTTTCACCCGGCTCCATTGCGAAGGGGCCTACCTTTTTCCCAGTTTATGCGCGTACGGCGCATAACGTCAGATCCTAAGGAGACTGAGGTAGCACTGGATGCTATGCAGGCTAGATTTGCAGAACAGGGTTATCCCTTAGGCACACTACACCAAGCCAGGATTGAGGCCCTCAGCATCACACGAGCTGAGGCACTTAACCCTTCAAATCGTTGCCATACTAATAGCAGCCCCAAACTCCCCTGGGTGAATAGATACAATGTAGCCAGTACCAGGAGGGTACGTCGGGCTAAAGCATTATGGCCCATCATCCAGACCGAGGGGTCGTTATCATCATTAGCCAATACCTCACTTTTACCTAGTCACACTAGGGGACGAAATATAGGGGACCACATTGTTAAACTAGATGTTTCCAACATGACAGGCACACAGGAAACCCATTTCTTAAGAACCAAACTGGGGTGTTTTAGATGTTTGGGGTGCGCCACTTGCAACACGTTAATGACTGGCAACACCTTCAACCATCCCCTTACGGGTAAGAAGTTACCTATTCGTCATCGCTTAACTTGCACATCCACCCATGTAGTGTATTTACTAACTTGCCCATGTGGCTTAGCCTATGTGGGCAAAACAGTTCGTCAGTTTCGGGAATGTATGGCATTACATAGAAGCGCCATAAAAAAAGCGTTTGGAAAGGGTAGTAGTGACCAACCCTTTGCACGACACTGTTTGTTGCTTAAACATGGGGTACCTAGTATCAGGGCCATATTAATTGACCACGTTCCCATAAGCCTCAGAGGGGGTGATCGAGATAAAGTCCTTTTACAGGACTTAATGAAAATCTGGGCCTGCAGTGCTTTATGCAAATAACTTCTAAATGTGATCATTAACGTTTTATTGAGATCATGTTACTGTCATTTTCTTTAGCCCCTATTAATTTATTGCATATTAGCTTACTCACTATAGCCTTGGGATTGCTGTCTGAACCGTGGATAGTGTGGGTTGGATTGGGTTGGTTAATATGTTGCACTGTATTTGTTAGTGTTTTTCCTTAATTGTGTTTGTTTTTGTTGCATAGACACCATCCTGCACCGCGCAGCCATATGTCGTCACGGGCCGGCAGCGCGAAGCCTGTACTTGCATCCAGAGTGAGCAGAGAGCGTGCCCGGAGGTTTCTATGGGAACCGGGTCCTGGCGCGGCTTAATGACGTCACCGGAGTGCGACGCGGAAGCGCTGCTGAGCGTCCGGCGGATCAGAATGGCGTGGGGGAGCAGGTGAGTAGGATTAGAGTCTTGATTGTTAATTGTTGTGTGTGTATATATGTATGTCTTATGGTTCAGATTGGGCTATGATGACCCTGAGGACGGGGTGATTACCCCGAAACATGTTGGAATAAACTGACCACAGTTTTAACTGCAACAAACGTCTGCCTGAGTGCCGCCTTCTTTACCTACCTATATATATATATATATATATATATAATGTATATATATATATGTGTATATATATATATATATATATATATATATAATGTATATATATATATATATATGTGTGTATATATATATATGTATATATGTGTATATATATATATATATATATATATATATACATATCCCAAAATCCGGCACTCCACGAGAACAAGCTTATAACTTTACCGGGTGCCCTCCAGAGATCATGTCAAATGGCGTGTCTCATACAAACTTCCAACGGCGGCACTCCGGACAGGTAAATGAATTTCAAATAGACTGCATTTCTTTGCAACGTTTCAGCTCCTTTATTGAGATTTTTTAAAGCAGGCAACATACAAAACTGTGGTACATCTCTGTTAAATACCCTCCACCTGAGCACAAACATGACGTCAGTTCAATGGTTCCGGCCCACAAATGTCACAGAATCAGAACCTGTGTCCGCCCCAAACACCTGGGATAACTAAATCATTATCCCATACATAAAACAAAATGTGAAAAAAGTAGAAAATACAAAATATAAATTAAAAACAACGACACTGACATAGACTATATAGGATGTTATCGTATTACTTCAATCGTTATAATGTTAGATTACCCAGATGACAGTCAAAAGCACATCTTGTCCTTAATTCATATCTAGCACCTAAGCTTATATTAATCCCTCAGACGTTAATAGCTGCCAATTACATAGTGCCATAACTGCAAACCTTCGACTACCCCATATAAAACTAGCTAAAAGAACCTCAATAACTAAATGAAACACTGTAGCCCCAGAGATTCATTCAGTCCCCTTGGTGACAACGTATCCAATCTTATGATCCATTGTGACTCCAAGCATAACAGTTTCTTTGCCCTATCGCCACCCCTTGGTAAGGGGGGGACATGACCAATTATTCTATAACGAAGTGTTGCTAAATTATGTTTATGAGTAACAAAGTGGCGAGCCACCGGCTGCTCACTATTACCCGCTGCCAAGGCCAGACGTATGGCCGAACGATGTTGATTCATGCGTTCCTTCAGAGTGCATTCTGTTTTACCAACATACATCTTGGAACATGGGCAAGTGATAACGTAAATGATAAATCTACTTGTACAGGTCAGATGAAACCGAATATCATATTTCACCCCCGAATAAGGGTGACAGAAAGAAGGACCTGTTTGTAAGTAGCTACATGTCGTACAGTTCGGGCATCTATAACAACCGTTCTTGGGTTTCCCCAAAAATGTGTTGCCCCCTGGATGCCTTTCCTAGCTGAGAGATGTCATTACGAACTAAATAATCCTTCAAATTTTTACCTCTTTGATAACATGACATCAATGTAGAATGTTTCAAAGGTTTCAAATCCTTGTCTGAAGTAATAATTGGCCATAGGGATTTGGCTTTACCATTAATTGTAGAACTCATATGATTGAATTTATTAACCCAACAATGTTTGTCCTCAATCTGTCTCTTTTTCGATTTGTATTTTTCATATACTTTATACAGTAAAAATTATAGCACAAATGTTAGTATGACAGAAAAGGCTCTGCCTCACCCCACCGCACGTCACTGCTAGATATGAATTAAGGGCAAGATGTGCTTTTGACTGTCATCTGGGTAATCTAACATTATAACGATTGAAGTAATACAATAACATCCTATATAGTCTATGTCAGTGTAGTTGTTTTTAATTTATATTTTGTATTTTCTATTTTTTTCACATTTTGTTTTATGTATGGGATAATGATTTAGTTATCCCAGGTGTTTGGGACGGACACAGGTTCTGATTCTGTGACATTTGTGGGCCGGAACCATTGAACTGACGTCATGTTTGTGCTCAGATGGAGGGTATTTAACTGAGATGTACCACAGTTTTGTATGTTACCTGCTTGAAAAAAGCTCAATAAAGGAGCTGAAACGTTGCAAAGAAATGCAGTCTATTTGAAATTCATTTACCTGTCCGGAGTGCCGCCGTTGGAAGTATGTATATATATATATATATATATATATAACTGGTGAGGTTGGCACTCTATGAAATCCACAACTGCCCTGGTGCCCTCCTAGAATCCAATGTGTAGCAAACAATCGTTCTTGTTGGAGATGGGTATGCATCCGTCCAATCCCACTATGTAAAGAACAGGCGGCACTCCAGGGTCTGGGTGAAACATTCAGTGTATTGAAAAAAATCAATGAGAAATATGGCACATTGCGCCAACGTTTCAGCGCCGCGCAGGGCGCTTTTTTCAAGGCTATGTGCAGGTGCTGCAAAAAAAACCAAACCTTTTTTTTTGCAGCACCTGCACATAGCCTTGAAAAAAGCGCCCTGCGCGGCGCTGAAACGTTGGCGCAATGTGCCATATTTCTCATTCATTTTTTTCAATACACTGAATGTTTCACCCAGACCCTGGAGTGCCGCCTGTTCTTTACATAGTGGGATTGGAAGGATGCATACCCATCTCCAACAAGAACGATTGTTTGCTATCTATCTATCTATCTATCTATCTATCTATCTATCTATCTATCTATCTATCTATCTATCTATCCGGATAGTTCTAAATAAGTTATTTTATGTTTGTTTGTTTGTATATATGTGTGTGTGTATATATATATACACACACACATATATACAAACAAACATAAAATAACTTTTTTAGAACTATCCGGAAACCGCATAACTGCACTCTTTTTACTTTTTTAATCAGAGTGGTCCAGACCATAACACACAGCCATTGAAACACATTACTGTAAGTGGACGCCCTCGAATCCACTCATCATTCACTGTGGTCTCCTGAACTGTGGGCTTGGGATGGCCATCGACCTAGAATACTTTTCCCATTGATGGGGGAGAACCAGATGGTTTCCCGCCATCGATGGAAAGGCATAACCAATTTTTTTATTTTTTAAATGAGGTGTCGGGACACGGAGCATAGCTACGCCCCTGACATGAGCGAAGCCCCGCCCCCGTATTCTGATTGGCCCATGGGCTAGTCAGTAATAACACTGGGATGACCATCGATAGTGGAAACCATCGATGGTCATCCACTGCATAGTTGGTTGCCATCGATGGTTTCTTTCCTTATTACCATCGATGGCAACCACTCCGATGGCCATCCCTACTGCTGGCAACCCTTTTTGCGCTTACTGTACTTTAGTACTGGAGGAGGTTTCTGCTCTGCCCTCTAGTTTGACTCCGTCCGTCATTGTAATGCGACCGATAGAAGTCGCGCAGTGGTGACGTTTATAAATGGTCATTAGCGAAGCGCGACTTTCTGGCGTGTACAGTGAGTTATTGACGGTAGGGTTATTATGCTGGGCAAAGCCCCTGCAAAATTAACGGGGAGAAAACTTTTTAAAGTATGTTTATAAATGTAGATGATAACCGCTGAGTATTTTCACTCTACGGTATCAACCGTTTTAATGGATTCTAGCATTTAGAAGCTGTAATCTGACATTTTTACGTTGGCTCTTTGCCATTTTGACTGTATATTTTATATATGTTAATTTAGAATATGAAGCGATTACGGACAGAGCAGGTTCAGCTGGCTGTAAATTGCCATCTAAAACGTCGCCATTATCTGGATATAGATGGGTCTCTAAAGCAAGGACTACGGCTTTGTCAGACTGCTGAGGAGATGGCAACTAATCTTACCGGTACGTAGGTTATAATATTATATTTTTAACATGAGCACCAAAAATTAGGGATTATTTAAGTTTTTAGCAAATTTATTAGGGTTCCATATAAAATCTTGTACAGAAGGAAGAAATAAAGGGGGCACTAAACCTTGTAGAATATGTATTTATGAAATTACAATTATAAGTAGGTCAAGGGGTGAGAGTAAAGATTTTATCCTGGGAAGGGTGGGGGGTAAACACTAATAACTGCCATTGAATTAGTATTATAAGTATACTTTCTTCAACATCCATAAGGGCTATTGGGGTTCACTTAGTATGATGGGGTATAGAAGGGGTCCAAAGGAGCTGATGCATTTTAAATTTCTATTACGTCCTAGAGAATGCTGGGCTCCACATTAGTACCATGGGGTGTAGACAGGTCCCTTGGGAGCCATGGGCATTTTAAGGGTTTAATAGTGCGGGCTGGCTTCTCCCTCTATGCCCCTCCTACCAGACTCTGTTTAGAAAATGTGCGCGGTGGAGCCGGTCACAGCTAGGGGAGCTCCTAGGAGTTTTTCTAGTTTTATTGTTTTTTTAATTGTGTTAGGTACAGGGCGGCTGCTGGCAACAGCCTCCCTGCTGCGTGGGACTTAGTCGGGGGGGGGGGGGGGGGGGAGTAGGAACCAACTCTAGAAGTTAAAGGTTCTCTATCTCAGCTGATATGACACTGAGCTCCTGAGCGTGCTGATCGCAAGCCCACGAGGCGACCGCTCACTCCCGCAGCACGTCCGCCACCCCCTAACAGAGCCAGAAGATAGTGGTGAGTATGACGCCGGCGGCCTGGGAAGCGGTTCGCCGGTGGGAATGGCGGCACAAGGGTGGGAGCGCAGCTCTGACAGGCTGCGCTTCGGAAGGCTCAGCGGCACTTGGTGTACGAAGCTGTGAGGGTCGTTCTGGGCTAGCGCACATACCCTACACTGGTCATCTATGCTAACGGGCTAATCCTGCTGTTAGCAGCACAAAACCTCAGGCCAGTATAATCTATAAAGTGCAGGAAGATGTGCCATTACAGGGGGCGGGGCTTCTCCTCAGAGCAGATCCAGACGCTGACGGGGAGCGCTGCCCTCCACATAACTCCAGCACACCTCTGCGGTACCAGGGTGTTATAGACAGGGGAGGGGGGGGGGAAGAGTGTTATCATAATTGTTTATCCTATTAAGGTTATTCAGTCGGCGTCGGCTGTTTATTGTATTAACTGCCTACTGGGGAGCTGTTTGGCTGGCTCCCTATACTCTGTGACTCTCTGAAGGTACTCTGGGGAAAACTGTCTGCATTTTTCTGTGTGTGTGTGTGTGTATATATATCTCGCATAAGCGTGTCTAGGAACTCTATCTTGTACTGCAGAGTGTGTATCTTTTCCTGAAGAGTCTATTCCATGTACTCAGGAATGCCAGCTTCTTTCTCCGCTTTCTGAATCCGAACACCCATGGGTGGATTCTATTAGGGGAATGATATCCCAGATTTCTCTTACGTCCTAGACTTTTTCAACCAGTGTGCCGTGGCACACTAGTGTGCAGCGACCAGCTGCAAGGTGTGCCGCGGAGCCAGAGCAGCTTCCTGCACCTTCAGAGTGAACTGTTGGCCCGGGCTCTTCTTAGAGGATCAGGATCAGTCGTGCTCTGGCCGTGACCTATGCCTTGAAGACGCGGCGGTGTTATATCATAGGTCACAGCTTCCGCGTCTCACCACCCACCCAGCCAGCCCACCTGCCTGCTTACACATCTTCCAGTTCCTGCCTGCATACACAGCTTTCCTTGCCCACCCACATCCACACCTGCCTGACTGCCCGCTGCTCTGTATTCGCAGCACTCCACTATGAACAATTCCCGCCACTGAGGGACAGGGAGGAGGACAGCTGACCGGTAGGGGCTAATATTTGTTATTTTATTTCTCCTGTGGGGAACAATAGGATTTATGTGGGTAGAATAAGGATTTATCGATTTATGGGGGGGAACAATGTGAATAATTCATGTGGGGAGCAATTTGATTTATGTAGGAAGCAACATGATTTATGTGGGGAGCAATGTGATTGTTTTTTTTCTGTGTAGGCCAATGTATGTGTGGATTTTTTTTTTTTTTTTACTGTGTGGGCCAATATGTGTTTTTTTTTTTTTTTTTTCTGTGGGGAATTGATAGTGTGCCTTGGCAATTTTAAAATATTGGGGGTAATTCTAAGTTGATCGCAGCAGGATTTTTGATAGCAATTGGGCAAAACCATGTGCACTGCAGGGGAGGCAGATATAACATTTGCAGAGAGAGTTAGATTTGGGTGGGTTATATTGTTTCTGTGCAGGGTAAATACTGGCTGCTTTATTTTTACACTGCAAATTTGATTGCAGATTGAACACACCCCACCCAAATCTAATAGGCCCTACACACTGGCCGATTTTCTGAAAGATATGAACGATCTCGTTCATAAATGAACGAGAACTCGTTCATATCTTTGGGGCCCTACACACTGGCCGACCCGCCGCCGAGCTGCCCAACGGCGGATACGGCCGACGAGCGACCCGGCGGCGGGGGGGCAGTGACGGGGGGAGTGAAGTTTCTTCACTCCCCCCGTCACGCGGCTGCATTGAAGTGCAGGCAAATATGGACGAGATCGTCCATATTGGCCTGCATGCACAGCCGACGGGAGACCAGCGATGAACGAGCGCGGGGCCGCGCATTGTTCATCGCAGGAGTCTCCACACTGAAAGATATGAACGAGTTCTCGTTCATTTATGAACGAGATCGTTCTTATCTTTCAGAAAATCAGCCAGTGTGTAGGGCCTATTTCAGTGTGGAGACTCCAGCGATGAACGATGCACGGCCCCGCGCTCGTTCATCGCTGGTCTCCCGTCGGCTGTGCATGCAGGCCAATATGGACTATCTCGTCCATATTTGCCTGCACTTCAATGCAGCCGCGTGACGGGGGGAGTGAAGAAACTTCACTCCCCCCGTCACTGCCCCCCCGCCGCCGGGTCGCTCGTCGGCCGTTTCGCCGTCGGCCACCTCTGCGGCGCATCGTCAAATGTGTAGGGCCCCTTACTCTCTCTACACATGTTATATCTGCCCCTCCTGCAGTGCACATGGTTTTGCCCAATTGCAAACAAAAATCCAGCTGCGATCAACTTGGAATTACCCCCATTGTTCGGTGTGCCGCGAGTAAAAAAAGGTTGAAAATCACTGTCCTAGAGGATGCTGGGGTCCATATTGGTATCATGGGGGGTATAGACGGGTCCACCAGGAGCCATTGGCACTTTAAAATATAATAGTGTGGGCTAGCTCCTCCCTCTATGCCCCTCCTACCAGACTCCGTTTAGAAAATGTGTCCGGAGGAGCCGGTCACAGCTAGGGGAGCTCTACATAGTTCTCTTAGAAAAAGTTTTTTCTTTCTTTTTTCAGAGTTTATTATTTTACAGCCTCCCTGAAGCGAGGGACTGAGGGAGGGTGTGGGGAGAGCAGTGTCCGCCCTGCGGGGTCTTGAGCCACTGCCCCCGCTGAATGGACATTGAGCTCCAGAGGGGTCCGATCGCACCCCGCCACAGGGGAACGCTCACCCTGGCAGCCAGCCGCCGCCCCCTCAGGGAGCTGAAGTGTGGCGAGTGAGTCACTGTCCCCCCTTGCAAGCGGGGGGGGACAGTGTGAAGAGGGCGGCTAGAGGGTCTCCTGGAAGGCTCAGCGGTACTGCGGTGCGGCGCTGGGAGGGGTTCCCTGGGCCAGCTCCGGACCCTACACTGACCACAACAAGCCTGTCGGGGTCTGTGGATCCAGGCCAGCACAAAATCCTCCGGCCAGTATAATCTTTCAAAGAGCGGGAAGACAGCGCCATTGAGGGGGCGGAGCTTCTCCTCAGAGCGGACCCAGCAGCGTTCAGCGCCATTTCTCTAACGTCCTAGAGGATGCTGGGACTTTCCTTAAGGACCATGTGGAATAGACTGGCTCCGCAGGAGACATGGGCACTTTAAGAAAGATTTTGGGTATGCACTGGCTCCTCCCTCTATGCCCCTCCTCCAGACCTCAGTTTGAGACTGTGCCCAGAGGAAATGGGTGCACTGCAGGGAGCTCTCCTGAGTTTCCTGCTAAAAAAGTATATTTGTTAGGTTTTTTATTTTCAGGGAGCACTGCTGGCAACAGACTCCCTGCATCGAGGGACAGAGGGGAGAGAAGCAGACCTACTTAAATGATAGGCTCTGCTTCTTAGGCTACTGGACACCATTCGCTCCAGTGGGAGTCGGCACACAGGTTCGCCCTGGACGTTCGTCCCAGAACCGCGCCGCCGTCCTCCTCACAGAGCCAGAAGAAAGAAGCCGGGTGAGTATGAGAAGAAGTAAGAAGAAAGAAGGCTTCAAAAGGCGGCAGAAGACTTCATTGATCTTCACTGAGGTAACGCACAGCACTGCAGCTGTGCGCCATTGCTCCCATACACCTCACATACTCCGGTCACTGTAAGGGTGCAGGGGGGGCACCCTGGGCAGCAATATAAACCTCTTATTTGGCAAAAGAGAGCATATATACAGCTGGACACTGTATATATGCATGAGCCCCCGCCAATTTTACACTTTTTTAGCGGGACTGAAGCCGCCGCCGAGGGGGCGGGGCTTCTCCCTCAGCACTCACCAGCGCCATGTTTTTCTCCACAGCACCGCTGTGAGGAAGCTCCCCGGACTCTCCCCTGCTTATACCACGATATAAGAGAGGGTTTTAAAGTAGAGGGGTGGCACATAATTCGGCGCAGATAATAATAACAGCGCTACGGGGTAAACATTAAATTGCTGTGTTTTTCCTGAGTCATATTGCGCTGGGGTGTGTGCTGGCATACTCTCTTTCTGTCTCTCCAAAGGACCTTGTGGGGGAACTGTCTTCAGAAGAGCATTCCCTGAGTGTGTGGTGTGTCGGTACGTGTGTGTCGACATGTCTGAGGTAAAAGGCTCTCCTAGGGAAGAGATGGAGCAAATTGTGTGTGTGTGTGGTGTCTCCGTCGACAACGCCGACGCCGGATTGGATATGTGAAATTAAATGCTAAAATGAATTTATTACACAAAAGATTAGAGAACAGACAGGGAATCTACCCATGTCTGTCCCTATGTCACAGAGACCTTCAGAGTCTCAACGCTCACTATCCAAAATAATAGACACGGATATCGACACGGAGTCTGACTCCAGTGTCGACTACGATAATGCAAAGTACAGCCAAAACTGGCAGAACAGTATTCAATATATGATTATTGTAATAAAAGATGTTTTGCATATCACTGATGACTCATCTGTCCCTGACACGAGGGTACACATGTTTAAGGGGAATAAAGCTGAGGTAAATTTCCCTCCTCTCATGAAGAAAGAGTGGGAATCTCCAGACAAGAAGCTGCAGCTTCCCAAAAAGAATTCTCAGGGAGTATCCTTTCCCTAAATGGGGCCAGGATACGATGGGAATCTTCCCCTAGGGTGTACAAGGCATTGACAAGTTTACCCAAAAAGGTAGCGCTGACTTTACAGCTATCCTCAGGGATCCTGCAGATAGCATGCAGTAAAAGTACTTTGAAGTTCATTTACACACATTCTGGTACACTACTCAGACCAGCGATTGTGTCGGTATGGGTTTATAGCGCTGTAGCAGCGTAGACTGATACCTTATCAGCGGAGATTGAAACCCTAGATAAGGATACCATGTCGTTGTCCCTAGTATGTGGATATATATATATATATCTATATCAACATCTTTTACACACACATATATATATATATATATGTAAAATATGTTGATATATATATATATATTCTCTGACGTCCTAGTGGATGCTGGGGACTCCGTAAGGACCATGGGGAATAGACGGGCTCCGCAGGAGACTGGGCACTCTAAAAGAAAGATTAGGTACTATCTGGTGTGCACTGGCTCCTCCCTCTATGCCCCTCCTCCAGACCTCAGTTAGAATCTGTGCCCGGCCAGAGCTGGGTGCTCCTAGTGGGCTCTCCTGAGCCTGCTAGTTAAAGAAAGTATTGTTAGGTTTTTTATTTTCAGTGTGCTATTGCTGGCAACAGACTCACTGCTACGTGGGACCGAGGGGAGAGAAACAAACGTACCTATTCACAGCTAGGTTGCGCTTCTAAGGCTACTAGACACCATTAGCTCCAGAGTGTTCGAACACAGGCAGCTGTCCTCGATCGTCCGTTCCCGGAGCCGCGCCGCCGTCCCCCTCGCAGAGCCAGATGATCAGAAGCTGGAAGACTGTCAAATCGGCGGCTGAAGACTCCTGTCTTCATTTAAGGTAGCGCACAGCACCGCAGCTGTGCGCCATTGCTCCCACTGCACACCACACACTCCGGTCACTGTAGGGTGCAGGGCGCTGGGGGGGGGGGGGGGCGCCCTGGGCAGCAATTAGTATGCCTTTGGCAAAATCTACACATAATACAGTCTGGTACTGTATATGTGAAAAATCCCCCGCCATTTTCCTGTCACAGACAGCGGGAGAAGCCCGCCGCTGAGGGGGCGGGGCCTTCTTCCTCAGCACACCAGCGCCATTTTTCTTCACAGCTCCGCTGGAAGGACGCTCCCCAGGCTCTCCCCTGCAGTCTCCTGGAAGCTAGAAGGGTAAAAAGAGAGGGGGTGGGGGGGGGGGGGGGGGGGGGGACATAAATTTAGGCACAAAAGGTTTTTATTAAGCAGCTATTGGGAAATCAGTTCTTGTGGTGTATATCCCTGAGTTATATAGCGCTGTGGTGTGTGCTGGCATACTCTTTCTCTGTCTCCCCAAAGACCTTGTGGGGTCCTGTCCTCAGTCTGAGCATTCCCTGTGTGTGTGCTGTGTGTCGGTACGGCTGTGTCGACATGTTTGATGAGGAGGGTTACGTGGAGGCGGAGCAAGGGCAGATAGATGTGGTGTCGCCGCCGTCTGTGCCGACTCCTGATTGGATGGTTATGTGGAAGGTCTTAAATGACAATGTAAACTCATTACACAAAAGGTTTTGATGATGTAGCTGCCGGGGGACAGCCGGGCACTCAACCCGGGCCTGCCCAGGCGCCTCAGAGGCCGTCAGGGTCTCAAAAACGCCCACTATCTCAGTTGGTTGACACGGATGCCGACACGGAGTCCGACTCCAGTGTCGACGATGATGAGGCACAATTACAGCCTAAAATGACCAAGGCCATCCGATACATGATTATTGCAATGAAAAATGTATTACACATTTCAGAGGTTGACCCTGTCCCTGACAAGAGGGTAAATATGTTTGGGGAGAAAAAGCAGCCAGTGACTTTTCCCCCGTCACATGAATTAAATGAGTTATGTGAAGAAGCGTGGTCTTCCCCTGATAAGAAAGTGGTGATTCCCAAAAGAATACTAATGGCGTACCCTTTCCCGCCAACTGATAGGTTACGTTGGGAATCCTCCCCTAGGGTAGACAATGCCCTGATGCGCTTATCTAAGAGGGTGGCCTTGCCGTCTCAGGATACGGCCGCCTTTAAAAGAGCCTGCGGATAGGAAGCAGGAAGGTATCCTGAAGTCAGTGTATACACACTCTGGTACTCTACTGAGACCGGCTATTGCTTCAGCCTGGATGTGCAGTGCTGTAGCAGCATGGACAGATACTCTGTCGGAGGGGTTAGATACCCTGGACAGGGATACCGTATTGCTAACCCTTGGCCATATTAAAGACATTGTCTTGTATATGCGGGATGTCCAGAGGGACATTTGCCTGCTGGGCTCTAGAATAAATGCAATGTCCATTTCTGCCAGGCGGGTCTTATGGACTCGGCAATGGACAGGGGATGCCGACTCTAAAAAACACATGGAAGTTTTGCCTTGTAAGGGTGAGGAGTTGTTTGGGGACGGTCTCTCGGACCTCGTATCCACAGCAACAGCTGGAAAGTCAACTTTCTTGCCACAGGTTTCCTCACAGCTTAAGAAAGCACCGTATTACCAAATGCAGTCCTTTCGTTCTCAAAAAAGCAAGAAAGTCAGAGGGGCGTCCTTTCTTGCTAGAGGCAGGGGTAGAGGAAAGAAGCTGCACCATGCAGCCAGTTCCCAGGAACAAAAGTCCCCCCGGCTTCCACTAAGTCCACCGCATGACGCTGGGGCTCCACAGGCGGAGCCAGGAGCGGTGGGGGCGCGTCTCCGACACTTCAGCATTCAGTGGGTTCGCTCACAGGTGGATCCTTGGGCTATACAGATTGTATCGCAGGGATACAAGCTGGAGTTCGAGGTGACCCCCCTCACTGTTACCTAAAATATGCCTTGCCAGCTTCTCCCACGGAGAGGGAGGTAGTGCTGGCGGCAATTCACAAGCTATAACTCCAGCAAGTGATAATACTGGTACCCCCCCTTCAGCAGGGAAAGGGTTACTATTCCACACTGTTCGTGGTACCGAAACCGGACAGTTCGGTCAGACCCATTCTAAATTTAAAATCCTTGAACATTTACATGAAAAAGTTCAAGTTCAAGATGGAATCGCTCAGAGCGGTCATTGCGAGCCTGGAAGAGGGTGATTTTATGGTATCTCTGGACATCAAGGATGCGTACTTGCATGTCCCCATTTATCCACCTCACCAGGAGTACCTCAGGTTTGTGGTACAGTACTGTCATTTCCAATTCCAGACGTTGCCGTTTGGTCTGTCCACGGCACCGAGAGTTTTTACCAAGGTAATGGCGGAAATGATGGTTCTCCTTCGGAAGCAAGGAGTTAGTTATCCCGTACTTGGACGATCTCCTCATAAAGGCGAGGTCCAGGGAGCAGTTGTTGATCAGCGTAGCATGCTCTCAGGAAGTGTTGCTACGGCACGGCTGGATTCTGAATATTCCAAAGTCGCAGCTGTGTCCTACGACGCGTCTGCCATTCCTGGGTATGATTCTGGACACAGAACAGAAGAAGGTGTTTCTCCCGGAGTAAAAGGGCTCAGGAGTTAGTGACTATGGTCAGAGACCTCCTGAAACCAAAACAGGTATCGGTGCACCACTGCACGCGAGTACTGGGAAAGATGGTGGCGTCATACGAAGCCATTCCCTTCGGCAGGTTCCATGCCAGGATCTTTCAGTGGGATCTGTTGGACAAGTGGTCCGGATCGCATCTTCAGATGCATCGGCTGATCACCCTGTCCCCGAGGGCCAGGGTGTCTCTTCTGTGGTGGCTGCAGAGTGCTCATTTTCTTCAGGGCCGCAGGTTCGGCATACAGGACTGGGTCCTGGTGACCACGGATGCAAGCCTCCGCGGATGGGGGGCAGTCACTCAAGGAAGAAACTTCCAGGGCCTGTGGTCAAGTCAGGAGACTTGTCTGCACATAAACATACTGGAATTAAGGGCCATATACAATGCCCTGAGTCAAGCGGAGCCCCTGCTTCGAGACCAACCAGTGCTGATTCAGTCAGACAACATCACGGCAGTCGCCCATGTAAACCGCCAGGGCGGCACAAGAAGCAGGGTGGCAATGGCGGAAGCCACCAGGATTCTTCGTTGGGCGGAGAATCACGTGCAAGCACTGTCAGCAGTGTTCATTCCGGGAGTTGACAACTGGGAAGCAGACTTCCTCAGCAGACACGATCTCCACCCGGGAAGTGAGGACTTCATCAAGAAGTTTTCAAGCAGATTGCAAATCGGTGGGAACTGCCACAGGTGGACATGATGGCGTCCCGCCTCAACAAAAAGCTAAAAAGGTATTGCGCCAGGTCAAAGGACCCTCAGGCGATAGCTGTGGACGCTCTGGTAACACCGTGGGTGTTCCAGTCGGTCTATGTGTTTCCTCCTCTTCCTCTCATACCCAAGGTACTGAGAATCATAAGAAAAAGAAGAGTGAGAACAATACTCATTGTTCCGGACTGGCCAAGAAGGACTTGGTACCCGGAACTGCAAGAAATGCTCACAGAGGAACCATGGCCTCTGCCTCTCAGACAGGACCTGTTGCAACAGGGGCCCTGTCTGTTCCAGGACTTACCGCGGCTGCGTTTGACGGCATGGCGGTTGAACGCCGGATCCTAGCAGAAAAGGGCATTCCGAATGAAGTTATTCCTACGCTGATAAAGGCTAGGAAGGACGTGACAGCAAAGCATTATCACCGTATATGGCGAAAATATGTTGCTTGGTGTGAGGCCAGGAAGGCCCCTACAGAGGAATTTCAGCTGGGTCGATTTCTGCACTTCCTACAGTCAGGAGTGACTATGGGCCTAAAATTGGGATCCATTAAAGTCCAGATTTCGGCCCTGTCTATTTTCTTTCAAAAAGAACTGGCTTCACTGCCTGAAGTTCAGACGTTTGTTAAGGGAGTGCTGCATATTCAGCCCCCTTTTGTGCCTCCAGTGGCACCTTGGGATCTCAACGTGGTGTTGGATTTCCTAAAATCACATTGGTTTGAGCCACTTAAGTCTGTGGAGCTAAAATATCTCACGTGGAAGGTGGTCATGCTGTTAGCCTTAGCTTCGGCCAGGCGTGTGTCAGAATTGGCGGCTTTGTCGTGTAAAAGTCCATATCTGATTTTCCATATGGACAGGGCAGAATTGAGGACTCGTCCCCAATTCCTTCCTAAGGTGGTATCAGCGTTTCATTTGAACCAACCTATTGTGATGCCTGCGGCTACTCGGGACTTGGAGGATTACAAGTTGCTGGACGTAGTCCGGGCCCTGAAAATCTATGTTTCCAGGACGGCTGGAGTCAGAAAGACTGACTCGCTATTTATCCTGCATGCACCCAACAAGCTGGGTGCTCCTGCTTCGAAGCAGACAATTGCTCGCTGGATCTGTAGCACGATTCAGCTTGCACATTCTGCGGCTGGACTGCCGCATCCTAAATCAGTAAATGCCCATTCCACGAGGAAGGTGGGCTCTTCTTGGGCGGCTGCCTGAGGGGTCTCGGCTTTACAACTTTGCCGAGCTGCTACTTGGTCGGGTTCAAACACTTTTTTGCAAAATTCTACAAGTTTGATACCCTGGCTGAGGAGGACCTTGTGTTTGCCCATTCGGTGCTGCAGAGTCATCCGCACTCTCCCGCCCGTTTGGGAGCTTTGGTATAATCCCCATGGTCCTTACCGAGTCCCCAGCATCCACTAGGACGTTAGAGAAAATAAGAATTTACTCACCGGTAATTCTATTTCTCGTAGTCCGTAGTGAATGCTGGGCACCCGTCCCAAGTGCGGATTTTCTGCAATACGTGTATATAGTTATTGCTTAATAAAGGGTTATTGTTATGAGCCATCCGTTGAGTGATGCTCAGTTGTTGTTCATACTGTTAACTGTGTAAGGTTATCACAAGTTGTACAGTGTGATTGGTGTGGCTGGTATGAGTCTTACCCTGGATTCCAAAATCCTTTCCTTGTAATGTCAGCTCTTCCGGGCACAGTTTCCTTAACTGAGGTCTGGAGGAGGGACATAGAGGGAGGAGCCAGTGCACACCAGGTAGTACTAAATCTTTCTTTAGAGTGCCCAGTCGCCTGCGGAGCCCGTCTATTCCCCATGGTCCTTACGGAGTCCCCAGCATCCACTACGGACTACGAGAAATAGAATTACCGGTGAGTAAATTCTTATTTTTTGTATGTCTGTTTGTTACTTCTGCCTGACGACGGGCAATTAAAGCCCGAAACGTTGCAAGTCTAATTAATTACGGAGTTGTTCTTTTGGAGATTCATACCATGAGTGCCCTGATTTGCCTGCTGTAAAAACTTGTACTGTGTGCACCGTGGGAGTTGTTTTAAGTTTAGAGTGCCAGCCAATCGTGGTGTATGTATGTATGTATGTATGTATGTGTGTATGTGTGTATGTATATATATGTATATATAATATAATATTCCTATCATTTTCTGAACATTGTTCCCATTTCTGGAACGTATGCTAGGTCTATTTCATCACTGAACAAGGGTTATAAGTAGTGTCCTTCCTAGATTACATAAACCTTCGGAATTCGGGGAGAGCCACTCATAAACCTTTCTTCCACATATATTAATGAGCTCTTTATCTGCTATGTGTGAATAGCCATTGTCTGATTGTTCCTGATTACCTCCCAATTTCCTGACTTCCTGAAATTGGTGAGATTTAAACATACCAAGTATTTATCTATGGAACTGGTGGATCTTAAGACTAGAGGGTCTAGTTATATTATTTTCTTTGTCCACCGGTCCCCTCCCCCTTCCGTGTAATTCAAGTACCTCAGCTAACTCTAAAAAAAATACGGCACTAATCCTGCATCATTTCGTCTTAGAGGTACCTGTGAGCACATCCAACATTCCGTTTGGTTTAAGACCTTACCCACTAGTGAGTGGTAATCACTCAAGGGATGTCTGTCAAATGCTGCCTTATTGCTAGGCTGGATGCTCTCATCTTCAAATATGGGGTCACAATAACTACAAAATACAGTATTCCTCAGACAATAGTCTATCACGTTACCTCCGAACTCCGTAACTACTAGACCTTTTGATTTTTTTTCTCTGGCTTTAACAAACTGATAGGCTAATCCTGAGATCCTATAAGGAAATCACTCCTTCCTCCAGAACCTGTTCCAGTCCCACACTCGACTCCTCATGAAAAACCTTGCAAAAATAGAGTGTCCTGTAAAAAAATGTTTGTCAGCGGGGAAAAAAAAAAAATGAGAACAAAACAACTCTTGTCCATAGCAAATCAATTACGATTGGTCTTTCTGTAATTCTTTAGTACGCTCAGGTAGTGTTCAGCAATGCCACCTCTCAGTCTTCACGGAACAGACTCTCTGGTGATACTTTTGCGATCTCACTCCATTTACGATTCCTTCCGGACTACCGACTTTCCTGCAATGGGAATCGTGGACCCAAGTCTCTCTCTCGGCTACTTTCACTGGGATAGTGCTGTCAACAAAACTTGGTATGGTCCTTCCCACCTGTCTATTAGGCAACCTGAGCGTAAGAACAATCACACAGTCACTTGGTTCACAATCAAGACCGTTAGTATTTGGCATACCAGGAATCAACAGTTTCAAGTTCTTTTGTCAAGTTCTCAAATGCTGGCTCATCTCGATAAGGTACTGTCACCTCATTGGTGTATTTCTGATGATTGTGCGGATTAATCATGACATGAGGTTGTCTTCCAAAAACAAAAATTTCGAAGAGGGTGATTCGTTAAGTGAAGATCTGGGAGTGGTTCCGATGCTACATAATACTATTGGCAGTGTCTATGCCTACAATAGTCCAATTTCAAGCTTTGCTCCTACTCCTAGGTGTACCATATCTACACACACATTTCTGCACAGTTTTCTTTGCAGTAAACACAGCAGCATCCGTGGCAGCAGGAAATGCCTCTATCCAGTTTGAGAAAACATCCGTGCACACCAATACATAACAATAACTCCTGAAGGGTGTTAACTGTACAAAGTCGATTTGTATTACCTGAAAATGTCCGTCTGCAGGACGGATATGGGATGGCTCTGTTAGTACTACCTTACCAAATTTTCTTCCTCATGCAAGTAAGACATGTCAATGCTTTGCTGCTTGCCTGAGAAGAGAACCCTGGTACACGCCAGTAAGCTCTTACCAATTTGCACATACCTTCCTTACCCTAGGTGAGTCAGACCATATGCCGCCTCAGCTAGGCTTGGGATATACAGATGTAGCCACCTTTATCTTGACTGTTTCTCCGCCTAGACGGGCGTTTAGTCACGCTAAGGCGATAGCTGAGTTTAATCACAGGTAGGCGCGTTGAGGCGATCTAGATACTCATCATGCATTACACATCTCCACCACTGTGTGGCTAATGCTCCACTAATCCAGTACTTTCGATCGTACAGTATAGCGGCGGATTGATCTACAGCTCTGGCAATTGGTCAGTGACGACTGTAATGTTAATACTGTAGGCGTAACGGGGGGCGGTGGAAAAAGATGGTGACCTACTGTACTGTAGAGTACTGTATGTGTATGGAGTACTGTATGTGTATGGAGACGCAACTAATTGTGTAAAAGGAAGAATGTACAGGACAATGTATAAACACCGTGCTTTTAAAATACATGAGCGTCTGAGTTCGCTAATGAATAATGGGAATGGAGGGCTAGCAGGAGGCGGTGGAAAATACCGTGCTTTACAAATGCGAGCGTCCGAGTCCTCTAAGGCATAAACCAACACCAATGGGGTGGGGGCCGGGCGCTGTTTGCAGTACTTTTACACATGAAATTGGGAATCCCTCATGAGGTGTCGTGGGCTAGGGGTGAAGGCTCCCACCTCCCACGCTGGGGGTCCAGGGTTCGAGACCTGATGTGCCTTTTTTTTTTTTTTAATTGTAATAATACACTGTATTATTTTATTTACATTGTAAGACAGTCAATGGAAAGGTGCACACAAGTTACATATAAATCAGAGTACATCTGCAGGAGCGATTCTTTACGCTAAATGCAACTACACAGCGGGAATGAAATGAGTGTATTCTGACGCTACTAACTGAGCAAAACAGTACTGTAGATCTTCGGCGTTTGTGTATTGCACAGGACCTGAATTCCCTCCCTGTGCAGGCTCCCAGGGGGGAAGGGCGATGGGGGTAGGGGGAGACGATGGAAAATACTGTGCCTTTGAAATGCAATTACATGAGCGTCCGAGTCCACTACGGCATACTGTAAACCAACACCAATGGGAAGGAAGTGCCAACCTTTTTTTTAATGTGTTCCCGTGACATTCACTTTAATATATATTTTTTTTTTCTCTCTAATACATCCAATGGAAGGATGCACACAGGTTTCACATAAATCAAAGTACATCTGCAGGAGCGATTCTTTATGCTAAATGCAACTGCACAGCAGCAATGAGTAGAAATGAGTGTATTCTGACGCTACTAAGTGAGCAAAACAGTACTATACAGTAG
This sequence comes from Pseudophryne corroboree, assembly GCF_028390025.1. NCBI lineage: Eukaryota > Metazoa > Chordata > Amphibia > Anura > Myobatrachidae > Pseudophryne > Pseudophryne corroboree. The sequence goes on along the minus strand of NC_086447.1, from coordinate 623,794,907 downwards.
ATCTTCGGCGTTTGTGTATTGCACAGGACCTGAATTCCCTCCCTGTCTACTGCATGATCTGTGCAGGCTCCCAGGGGGAAGGGCGATAGGCTAGCAGGAGGCGGTGGAAAATACCGTGCTTTACAAATGCGAGCGTCCGAGTCCTCTAAGGCATAAACCAACACCAATGGGGTGGGGGCCGGGCGCTGTTTGCAGTACTTTCACACATGAAATTGGGAATCCCTCATGAGGCGTCGTGGGCTAGGGGTGAAGGCTCCCACCTCCCACGCTGGGGGTCCAGGGTTCGAGACCTGATGTGCCTTCTTTTTTTTTTTTTTTTTTTATTGTAATAATACACTGTATTACTTTATTTACATTGTAAGACAGTCAATGGAAAGGTGTACACAAGTTACATATAAATCAGAATACATCTGCAGGAGCGATTCTTTACGCTAAATGCAACTACACAGCGGGAATGAAATGAGTGTATTCTGACGCTACTAACTGAGCAAAACAGTACTGTAGATCTTCGGCGTTTGTGTATTGCACAGGACCTGATTTCCCTCCCTGTGCAGGCTCCCAGGGGGGAAGGGCGATGGGGGTAGGGGGAGACGATGGAAAATACTGTGCCTTTGAAATGCAATTACATGAGCGTCCGAGTCCACTACGGCATACTGTAAACCAACACCAATGGGAAGGAAGTGCCTAGAAGCTACTGTAGGAGTCACAGGCGGTAGCCATTTCAATTGAGTCTGCACTGCTATAGAGTTGTATGTGTACCGTACGGTGCATAGAACCTTTACAGTAGAAACTCTCCTGCAGCTTTGGCCTGCTTTATGTAAAACTTGTGTTTTGTCAGTTTGCTATGCGATCGAGCCCGGTGTAACGTAATGTGCATAGACCTCGCTTATCTCTGTGTATTTTGGCTAGGGGATTGTGACGCTCCTTCAGCATTGCCCCTTAGCCTGCACAACTTATGCCATTTCTCACTCCATACCCGAGTGCTGCCTGCCACGAGGTGGGGGTTCAGGGGTAGTGGTCATTTTGCCAGTGTGCTATGCGATTGAGTCCGGTGTACCGTAATACTGTATGCAGACCTAGCTTATCCCTATCGCCCCTGTGTATTTTGGCTAGGGGATTGTGACGCTCCTTCAGCATTGCCCCATAGCCTGCAAAAGGGTTCAGGGGCGGCGGCCATTTTGCCAGTGTGCTATGCGATCGAGTCCGGTGTACCATAATGTGCATACTGTACTGTAGACCTCGCTTATTCCTGTCGCCCCTGTGTATTTTAGCTAGGGGATTGTGACGCTCCTTCAGCATTGCCCCATAGCCTGTACAATCTGGACTGTTACTTGCTCCGTAGCCTAGGGCCTCTGTGGGGCAAGGAGTCATAGGTGGTAGCCATTTCTATTGAGTCTGCCCAGCTACAGAATTGTATGTGTACTGTACGGTGCATAGAACCTTAACAGTAGAACCGCTCATGCAGCTTTGCCCTGGTTTATGTGAATAAAAAAAATAATAAAGTGTCTGAAAAAAACTAACATGCATTCGTACTTTAGGAATCGAACCCGGGACTCTGAGTATAGGAAGCGAAACACTTCACCACTTCGCCGCAGACAGATGAATAAATCCATTGGTTTTGATTATGCTGTAATGGCTACGGGATTAGGACGATAACATACTGTACAAAATTCCTAATCTTGAGAGGCAATAGTGAACTTCTAACACATCCATTTGCGACAGTGTACACTACTGGTTTTATGTTGTTGCGGGACTTGGACGCTCACATATTCATAAAGTACTGTAGATGGATCATATACTGTATGCTGTACTATTTGCGTCTGTGTCGTATATACTGTATTAAATAATGCAGCGTAATGAGTATTTACTGTATGCAGCGTAATGAGACGCCTTAGTAAAGTAGTCCTTATTATATATTTCAGTATTGTATTTTACGGGAGACCACACGCATGCTCAGTGGTGATTGTAAAAAGCGACATCTGGTGGCTGATCGCAGGTATTACACGTAAAGGTAACGCCAAACGCTCTGTCTGCCTCTGTGCGATTAGGTACGCCTCTCTGTGACTAGGCGCGCCTCCCTTCGCTGCGTATGCTCGATCGGGACAAACGCCTCAGCCACTCAAGATAAAGGTGGCTACATCTGTACGTCCTGGAGGCCACTGACTTACCTTGTCCATCTCTCCAGAGTCCCAGGGACTCCTAACCACACCCCTTCGACTTCCAGACCTCCTTTTCCTGCAGGGAACACAAATTTGTATCTTAATTTAACTGTTGTGTGTTTGCAATGTAGAGTACCATGAGCATAACTCAAAGAAAAAAAAAACATCTCTAGAGTAGAGAAAGAAGAAGAAAATATCAGGTCTGCGTTCAACGGGCATATCAGTGTCTATACAAAATTTCCCTTCACCAGTATTCTCATCCTTCCTCCACCCTTTATGCATGACAAGGCACACTGCAGTAATACTGGTGGTATCATGCTGGTGAGATTTACTGGGTTCGGGCAGAACTCTGAAGAACCAATGTAGTCTGAAGGACCATGTAGTGTTTGAACTGTAATCGGGTCCATGTATTGTACCACCCTGTGTGAACGCAAAAGACGAAGAGGAAACTGGAGAAATAGAATAGAGTTTGGTGACAGATAAGTTTGTAGAGGTGGAGGGGATTTTATTAAAATGACAACTGGATTGGGCACTACGGGGAATTGATTATTTACTTGGTCTACCCCCCTTTTAAGCTTGTGCATGCTGTTTTACTACTGGGACTACTTCAACCATCAATCCAGTGTCCTGTCCACCCCAAGTTCATAGGGAACTCGGTATCTGTGAGATAATTTCCTCTACCTGTGATGTACATGAATCTAGAACAGTGTAATGCAACATTAGTCTTTGAGGGTATCTAACATACCTTGTACTTCCTGAGCGGGAGTACAATATATGTATTTCATATTTAACAAAGTTTGTTACGTCAGTCAGGGGCCATTTCTGTTCGGGAAAAAAAAGGAAAGGAAAGGGTTTAGCATAATAGAGGCCCAATCGTAACTTCAGCAGGTTTTTGTCAAAGGGTAATGTTGCACTTCTTTCGTTCCTCCCATTTGCCGAATTAGTGTTTGCCAGTGATCTTATCCAGATGGAGAATTTTCTAGTACTGCAAAAGACAAAAAGAAAAGTCAACAAGCTTCTAGGTCATGCGAAGTATTCATTCAATCCTTCTCATCCCGTATTAAGGGTCTGTACATGGTCCAACAAACATTTCCGAGCTCATTTTGACTAGGGGCATTACTCGGAATGAATACTTCTTATTTGATACCAAGCACGACATGTCCATCTTGCTCCGCTCCAATAATACACAAACATGACGTTACTCCATTATAAAATTTAAAACCTTATGATGTCTGGCGCTTGATAAGTTCAATTTATGTGCTGTATGAAATATGTGTCGAATCTGTCTTTGTGGCATGTCTGTGTAAATGCATATGTTACCATGTATTGCTATACTCGCTGCGCGTATTTGCAAGCATAGCGACTCATAATATGTGGAGTCTTTATGTTCTCTATATGTAATATTTTTTACTTCGACACGGGGTCTGCGGATCTCAGCCAGCACTTAAAATCCTCAGGCCAGTATAATCTTGAAGAGCGGGAAGACTGCGCCATTAAGGGAGCGGAGCTTCTCAGAGCAGACCCAGCAGTGTTTCAGTGCCATTTTTTTGCCTGCAGTCGGATGCAAGTGGAAGATCAGTCCCTCCAGTGCAACTTCAGCGATCTGTACGGTACGAGAGGGTTGTAGAAGGGAGGGGATGCTGTGTAAAGGCTGTGTCACCTATTAAGGGAGACAGCGCTGGTTTAGGGTCTCCCTAAACCTATAATAGCGCTGTGTGTGGGTTGGCTCCAATCTCTGTGGGTCTTTGCCATTCTTGGGGGGGTAAACGCTGTCTGCCCAGTACCCTGTGTGTATGTGGGGTGATTGGTGTGTATTTGCAAACATGTCTAGAGACTCTGTTTCATATACTGCAGAGGATTTATCTTCTCACGAAGATCCCATCCCATGTAATCAGGATTGCACTGTTGTAGCGCAGATCCCAGCTAGAGAACCGGAGTGGTTACCCTCGCTTAGGGGTACTCTGTCTCCGATTCCTGAAAGGGTTGCTAGAACTGAGCATGCCACTCAGGTACTGCAATCCTCTATGGTTGTATGGTCTGATACTGCTCCCTCAGGGTCTCCTGCGGTACATTCTCACAAACGTGCACTTGCCAAGATTATGCATGATGACACTGCAGATGTGTCGAGGGGGGCTGTATCACTTGCTAAGGGGGTGCAGTTGATGATTGAATCCGTACGGGATGTGTTGCACATTTCTGACACAACTCCTGAGCAGGTTGAGGAGGACTTTTTCACGGACAGTAAGAAGGCCCCTCTCACCTTCCCAGCATATAAGGAATTAAATGCTATCTTTGATAAAGCCTGGGAAAATCTGGAGAAAAAATTCCAGATCCCTAGGAGGGTCTTGGTTGCTTTTACCTTCCCAGAGGAAGATAGAAAGAAGTGGGAGTATCCGCCGATAGTTTACGCCTCTGTCTCCAGGCTGTCAAAACAGGTGGTTTTACCAGTCCCGGGATCTACCGTGCTGAAGGACACGGCCTCAGGGGCTATACTGCGGCCTACTATTGCCTGTGCATGGATTTCTAAAGCTATAGCCAGGTGGTCAATCACTGTGCAGAAGGACTTGACTATGGTGGATAAAGGTGACGTTGATTTATTTTTACGTAATATTCAGGATTCTGCAGGGTTCCCGGGAGATTCCATGAAGGACCTGGGTTCCATGGCTGCGGGCATATACTCCATGTCCATCTCGGCTTGCAGGGGTCTCTGGCTGCGCCAATGCAATGGTCTGCGGACGCGGAATCCAGGAAAAGTGTGGAGGGCCTACCCTATACAGGTCAGTCTCTGGGGAGGCGCTGGATGCGTGGATTGCCACGGCTACCGCGGGTAAGTCTCCTTTTCTCCCCTAAGCTGCTCTGCCTACGAAGAAGCCTTTTACACAAGCCACATCACAGTCCTTTCGACCCGCGAGGCCTAGAAAGAACAAGCCTTCTCACACCTTCTTCAGAGGTGGTCGTGCTAAAGGAATGAAGCCTGCTCCCGCAGGTTCCCAAGACCAGAAGCCTGCTTCTGGTACCTCAAAGTCCTCCGCATGACGGTGGACAGCACAGCCTGGAGGAAGGTCAGGTGGTAGCAAGACTCCGGCATTTCAGCCATGACTGGATGTCATCTGGCCTGGATATAGTGTCCAGGGGGTACCGGCTGGAGTTTCAAACTCTCCCACCTCGCTGTTTCTTCAAATCAGGCTTGCCAGCTCTGCCAGCAGACAGAACAATTCTTCTGGATTCTATCCGAAAATTGGTAGTGTCCGAGGTCATTGTTCCAGTTCCGCCGCATCAGTGGAACAAGGGTTACTATTCAAACCTTTTCGTGATACCGAAGCCGGATGGTTCGGTACGGCCAATTCTGAACTTAAAATCTTTGAACCCTTATCTCAGGGAGTTCAAATTCAAGAGGGAGTTTCTGAAGGCTGTCATCTCTGGACTGACGGAGGGAGAGTTCCTGGTGTCCCTGGACATCACGGATGCGTACCTCCACATTTCCATTTAGTCGCTGCATCCGGCATATCTCAGGTTTGCAATGTTAAACGATCACTATCCGTTTCAGGCGTTGCCGTTCGGCCTCTCCACAGCACCGAGAGTCTTCACCAAGGTGATGGCAGAGATGATGGTTTTCCTCTGCAAGCAAGGGGTGAACATAATTCTGTATCTGGATGATCTCCTGATCAAGGTGTCGTCCAGGGAGAAGTTGTTAAGATCCATTGCTCTCACGACACAACTGCTCAAGGAGCACGGTTGGATCCTGAACCTTCCAAAGTCTCATCTGGAGCCGACAAGAAGGCTGTCTTTCCTGGGGATGATCGTAGACACGGAAGTGCAGAGGGTTTTTCTACCAGTGAAGAAAGCATTGGTGATACAAACAATGGTCCGGATGTCTTGACGCCTATCCGGGTATCGGTTCATCAGTGCATCCGCCTGCTGGGGAAGATGGTTGCCTCCTACGAGGCTCTACAGTATGGAAGGTTTCATGCTCGATCCTTTCAGCTGGATCTCTTGGACCAGTGGTTAGGATCTCGCCTACATATGCACCAGAGGATGCATCTGTCACCGAAAGCCAGGATTTCGCTTCTCTGGTGGCTACAACTACCACGCCTTCTGGAAGGCCGAAGGTTCGGAGTTCAGGACTGGATCCTTCTAATCACAGATGCAAGTCTAAGAGGTTGGGGAGCAGTCGCTCAGGGGGAAACCTTCCAAGGAAGGTGGTCGAATCAAGAATCCCTTCTCCCAATAAACATCCTGGAGCTAAGAGCTGTGTACAACGGCCTTCTGCAAGCAGCACACCTTCCACAGGATCCTGCTGTTCAGGTGTAGTCGGACAACGTGACCACAGTGGCCTACATAAACCGACAAGGCAGAACGAAGAGCAGGGCTGCCATGTCAGATGTGTCAAGAATCCTCCTCTGGGCAGAAAGAAACGCGATGGCGATGTCGGCAATCTTCATTCCCGGAGTAGACAACTGGGGAGCAGACTTCCTCAGCAGACACTATCTCCATCCAGGAGAGTGGGGCCTCCACCCGGAGGTGTTTGAGGTAACTGGTTGGTGGGGGTTCCTCACATAGACATGGTGGCCTCCCGCCTCAACAAGAAGCTGCGGAGATACTGTTCCAGGTTGAGAGACCCGCAGGCACTGGCGGTGGACGCACTGGTAACACAGTGGGTGTTCACGTCAGTGTATGTGTTCCCTCCACTTCCTCTGATACCAAAAGTTCTTCAACTGGTTAGAAGAACAAAGGTTCTTGCACTTCTTAATGCTCCGGACTGGCCAAGGAGGGATTGGTACGCGGATCTGCTGTATCTTCTGCTGGAAGATCCAAGGCCCTTACCTCTTTGGGAGGATCTGCTACTGCAGTGGTCGTTCGCTTATCGAGACTTATCATGGCTACGTTTGACTGCATGGCGGTTGAACGCCTGATCTTAGCTCGGAAGGGTATCCCGAGTGAGGTTATTCCTACCCTGATACAGGCTGGGAAGGGGGTAACGTCTAAACATTACCATGGATTTGGAAAAAATATGTCTCTTGGTGTGAATCCAAGAAATTTCATGTGGTGGCGTTTCAACTTGGATGTTTTCTCTTTTTCCTGCAAGCAGGTGTGGATATGGGCCTGAGATTGGGCTCCATCAAGGTCCAGATCTCATCTTTGTCCATTTTCTTCCAAAAACAATTAGTTGTCCTCCCTGAGGTTCAGACCTTTTTGAAAGGGGTTCTGCACATCCAGCCTCCCTTTGTGGCGCCGACGGCACCCTGGGATCTTAATGTGGTGTTGCAGTTCCTGCAATCAGCTAATCAGCTTGGGTTGAGCCTCTACAGTAGGCTGACATCAAGTTTCTCACGTGGAAGGCGGTCACTTTGTTGGCCTTAGCTTCTGCTCAACGCATGTTGGAATTGGGGGCTTTGTCTTGGAAAAGTCCCTATCTGATCTTCCATAAAGTTAGGGCGGAACTCAGGAGTCGTCCGCAGTTCCTTCCTAAGGTAGTATCAGCTTTTCATATCAACCAACCTATTGTGGTGCCAGTGGCTACTGACTCCTCAATTGCTTCAAAGGCCTTGGATGTTGTGAGGGCTTTGAAAATTTATGTGAAGAGGACGGCTCGTCATAGAAAATCTGACTCTGTGTGTCCTCTATGATTCTAAGAAAATTAGGTTTCCTGCTTCTAAGCAGTCGATTTCACGCTGGATCAGGTTCACCATCCAGCATGTATATTCTACGGCAGGGTTGCCGTGTCCAAAATCTGTGAAGGCCCATTCTACTCGTAAGGTGGGCTCTTCATGGGCGGCTGCCCGGGGTGTGTCTGCTGTACTGCTTTGCCGAGCAGCTACTTGGTCTGGGTCGAACACGTTTGGTAAGTTTTACAAGTTCGATACTTTGGCCTCTGATGACCTCAAGTTTGGTCAAGCAGTCTTGCAGGAGCCTCCACACTCTCCCTCCCGTTCTGGGTACTAATATGGACCCCAGCATCCTCTAGGACAGGGGCGGCCAACCTGTGGCTCTTGAGCCGCATGTGGCTCTTTTTTTATTCAAATTTGGCTCCCAACACTCTAAATCATGTGACCACAACAGATAAGGAAACCGCTGCACTCCAGCTAGACACGCAGCAGCGCTACAGGGACTGAAAACTGAAGGAGCCAGATACTAGAGGTGAGACACTCACAAGCAAACAGAGGACACATTAGGGGCTGCTGCAATGGCATGAGTTGATGGGGGGTGGGCTGTAGTGATACATGAGGGAGGGCTAGAGTGACACATGGGAGAGCTGGCTGGAGTGACATAGGTGGGTGGTAGCAGGAGTGACGCATGGAAGAGCTGGCTGGAGTGACAGGAGGGTGTTGGCAGGAGTGACACATGGGAGAGCTGGCTGGAGTGACATAGGTGGGTGGTAGCAGGATGACACATGGAAGAGCTGGCTAGAGTGACAGGAGGGTGTTGGCAGGAGTGACACATGGGAGAGCTGGCTGGAGTGACATAGGTGGGTGGTGGTAGCAGGATGACACATGGAAGAGCTGGCTGGAGTGACAGGAGGGTGTTGGCAGGAGTGACACATGAGAGAGCTGGCTGGAGTGACACAGCAGGGTCTTTGTAGTAGTGACACATGGGAAATAGGATTTTAATTACCTAACGGTAAATCCATTTCTCGTAGTCCGTAGAGGATGCTGGGCGCCCGCCAAGCGCTTCGGTTTCCTGCATTGGTTTTATAGTTCAGTACTGCCTGGTTCCTAGGTAAGTTCTGCGTTATTTACTGTTTCAGCTGTTGCTGAGTTTTCCGTCATGTTAGCCGGATTTGCCTGTTGTGTGAGCTGGTATGAATCTCGCCACTCTCTGTGTATTTCCATCTCTCGAAGTATGTCGTCTCCTCGGGCACAGTTTCTAAACTGAGTCTGGTAGGAGGGGCATAGAGGGAGGAGCCAGCCCACACTATTAAACTCTTAAAGTGCCAATGGCTCCTGGTGGACCTGTCTATACCCCATGGTACTAATATGGACCCCAGCATCCTCTACAGACTACGAGAAAAGGATTTACCGTTAGGTAATTAAAATCCTATTTTTCGTACAAAAACAAGGCTGTTTCATATGAAAACACACAGGTTTCACTGAACCTGTGTGTTTTTGGGAGAAAGGTGTTGTTTATATATATATATATATATATATATATATATATATATATATATATATATATATATATATATATATATATATATATATATATATCATTTATTTATTTATATTACAGGCTATCAATCTGGGTAGCCTGTAAAAAAGGAAATAAAAAAATAATCGGTGAAACGTCGTAAAAAAGTCTGAAAACCGGCCGATGTTTTACAGGGTATAATTGAATATCCCCCTCAGTACTCAAGCCATCGTCTCAGTCCCTTGTCATTTGTCCGCAAAAACATACTTTGGCCCATATCCTGGAATCTGACTCTGATGATGAGGGGTCAGACATGGTGGAGGGTGAGGTGGACTCAGAGATGGGAAAGGTTACTCTGTCACAAGGAATAGAAAGTCTCTAGATCTCCCTGATAAAGTAACAGAGGACAGTGAGGAATCTTATTTTAATATAAAGAAGAAACCCTCAGCCACTTTTCCTGTGTCAAAGGAAAACCCTGTTTGAAGAACCGTGAGTTAATCCTGATAAAAAATGTCTAATCCCTAAACGGTTGGTATCATCTTTTCCTTTTCCTTCTGTGGATGGGAAAAAAATGGGAAAATCCACCAATAGTGGATGCCTCAGTATCCATGCTCTCACGAAAAATTGTATCACCTGTCCCGGGTGCAGCCTCCCTAAAAGACGCGGCTGAGCGTAAAATTGAGACTACGCTCAAATCATTGGATACAGCTGCTGGGGTGGCCCAGAGACCCACTATAGCATGTGGGTGGATTACAAAAGCCATTGCTAAATGGTCGGGTAACCTTATTGAGGGGTTAGACACCTTAACTCAAGAGGAGGTAATTTTGTTCCTGCAACATATACAGGACTATGCGAACTTTATGGTGAAGGCCCTACTCCCCAGGGTGCAGGTCGTTTCTGCTGAGGAAGTCTGCTTCCCAGTTGTCTAGTCCCAGAAAGAAGACCTCCGACAACGCCACAGCGTGTTTTTTTGCCCAGAGGAGAGTTCTTGACACCTCTGACATTACTGCTCTGCTTTTTGTTCCGCCCTGTTGGTTTATGTACAGTACCGCTGCCACATTGTCCGACTGGACTTGAATGGCTTCATTCCGAAATAGAGATGAGGCTTGCAGAAGGGCATTGTAGATAGCCCTGCGTTCCAGGATGTTTATTGGAAGGACGACTTCCTGACTTGACAATCTTATGTGAAACTGCACCCCCTGGGTGACTGCCCCTCAACCTCTGAGGCTTGCATCTGTGGTTAGAAGAATCCAATTCTTAATCCCGAACCTCTGACCCTCGATGAGGTGAGAAGTCTGTAGCCACCACAGAAGGGAGATCCTGGCTCTTGGCGGCAGACGGATCCTCTGGTGCATGTGCAGATTCGACAGGGACCGTTTGTCCAATAGATCTAGTTGGAAGGGCCTCGCATGAAACCTTCCGTACTGAAGCGCCTCGTAAGAGGCCACCATTTTCCCCAGAAGGCGAATGCACAGATACACCGAGATCCGGATTGGCTTCAGGACAGACTGAACCATCGACTAGGTTACCATAGCTCTCTGAGACTAGGTAGAGAACTAGGAGAGAATCCAGTCAGTGGATTCATAGGTTTCCCGATTATCTAAGAAGATCGTACACGATCCCATTAACTTCCTTCCTTAATGAAATCCATATTATAACCTAAGTTCAGGTCCACTTCTAGCCAGAAACACTTTAAAAATTAGCACTTTCTGCAGCGGGGTACATTGGGATTCCACAGGGAAAAACATTGGGGTGTAGAGTTGGATCTTGATCCGAGGCACAAACTGGCTAAAAGCTTTGGCTGTTAACAGGATGCACCGCACCGCACTGCCTCCTCTATAACCCCGCCTCCGTGCACAGGAGCTCACTTTTAAAGTTGGTGCCCTGAAAAGAGCTTTAATGAAGACTTCAAGGGCCGCTGCACTTCTTATGTCCTGGGGACATGCTGTGCTGCGGCTCCATCACCTTCCTCGCTGTATACTCCCGCGCCCTAGTTTCCGGGTACTTACAGCAGGGACGCACCGGTTCATTGGCACACCACCGCTGCTTTCCAGGGTCATGTGCGACCCACCAGTTAAATCGCGATCATTGGGAGATGGATCGCTCTGCTGGCGTGGACACTGTTTCGCACAGGGACCCCACTATATCCGTACAACAAATGCTTTTGTTCTTTTCTTCTTTTCTCTGACGTCCTAAGTGGATGCTGGGGACTCCGTCAGGACCATGGGGATAGCGGCTCCGCAGGAGACAGGGCACAAAAGTAAAAGCTTTAGGATCAGGTGGTGTGCACTGGCTCCTCCCCCTATGACCCTCCTCCAAGCCTCAGTTAGATTTTTGTGCCCGGCCGAGAAGGGTGCAATCTAGGTGGCTCTCCTAAAGAGCTGCTTAGAGTAAAAGTTTTGTTAGGTTTTTTTATTTTCAGTGAGTCCTGCTGGCAACAGGCTCACTGCATCGAGGGACTTAGGGGAGAGAAGTGAACTCACCTGCGTGCAGGATGGATTGGCTTCTTAGGCTACTGGACACCATTAGCTCCAGAGGGAGTCGGAACACAGGTCTCACCCTGGGGTTCGTCCCGGAGCCGCGCCGCCGACCCCCTTGCAGATGCCGAAAAGTGAAGAGGTCCAGAAACCGGCGGCAGAAGACTTTTCAGTCTTCATAAGGTAGCGCACAGCACTGCAGATGTGCGCCATTGTTGTCAGCACACTTCATAGCAGCGGTCACTGAGGGTGCAGGGCGCTGGGGGGGGCGCCCTGGGCAGCAATGATAGTACCTTATTCTGGCTAAAAATACATCACATATAGCCTCTGGGGGCTATATGGATGTATTTAACCCCTGCCAGGTCTCAGAAAAACGGGAGAAGAAGCCCGCCGAAAAGGGGGCGGGGCCTATTCTCCTCAGCACACAGCGCCATTTTCCCTCACAGAAATGCTGGTGGGAAGGCTCCCAGGCTCTCCCCTGCACTGCACTACAGAAACAGGGTTAAAACAGAGAGGGGGGGCACTTATTTGGCGATATGTATATACAGGTTGAGTATCCCATATCCAAATATTCCGAAATACGGAATATTCCGAAATACGGACTTTTTTGAGTGAGAGTGAGATAGTGAAACCTTTGTTTTTTGATGGCTCAATGTACACAAACTTTGTTTAATACACAAAGTTATTAATAATATTGTATTAGATGACCTTCAGGCTGTGTATATAAGGTGTATATGAAACATAAATGAATTGTGTGAATGTAGATACACTTTGTTTAATGCACAAAGTTATAAAAAATATTGGCTAAAATTACCTTCCTGCTGTGTGTATAAGGTGTATATGTAACATAAATGCATTCTGTGCTTAGATTTAGGTCCCATCACCATGATATCTCATTATAGTATCTAATTATTCCAAATTACGGAAAAATCCGATATCCAAAATACCTCTGGTCCCAAGCATTTTGGATAAGGGATACTCAACCTGTATATATTAAAATGCTATAAGGGAAAAACACTTATATAAAGGTTGTCCCTGTATAATTATAGCGTTTTTGGTGTGTGCTGGCAAACTCTCCCTCTGTCTCCCCAAAGGGCTAGTGGGGTCCTGTCCTCTATCAGAGCATTCCCTGTGTGTGTGCTGTGTGTCGGTACGTGTGTGTCGACATGTATGAGGACGATGTTGGTGAGGAGGCGGAGCAATTGCCTGTAATGGTGATGTCACTCTCTAGGGAGTCGACACCGGAATGGATGGCTTATTTAAGGAATTACGTGATAATGTCAACACGCTGCAAGGTCGGTTGACGACATGAGACGGCCGGCAAACCAATTAGTACCTGTCCAGGCGTCTCAAACACCGTCAGGGGCGTTAAAACGTCCTTTTACCTCAGTCGGTCGACACAGACACGGACACTGACTCCAGTGTCGACGGTGAAGAAACAAACGTATTTTCCTTTAGGGCCACACGTTACTTGTTAAGGGCAATGAAGGAGATGTTACATATTTCTGATACTACAAGTACCACAAAAAAGGGTATTATGTGGAGTGTGAAAAAACTACATGTGGTTTTTCCTGAATCAGATAAATTAAATGAAGTGTGTGATGATGCGTGGGTTTCCCCCGATAGAAAATTATTGGCGGTATACCCTTTCCCGCCAGAAGTTATGGCGCGTTGGGAAACACCCCTTAGGGTGGATAAGGCGCTCACACGCTTATCAAAACAAGTGGCGTTACCGTCTCCAGATACGGCCGCCCTCAAGGAGCCAACTGATAGGAGGCTGGAAAATATCCTAAAAAGTATATACACACATACTGGTGTTATACTGCGACCAGCGATCGCCTCAGCCTGGATGGGCAGCGCTGGGGTGGCTTGGTCGGATTCCCTGACTGGAAATATTGATACCCTTGACAGGGACAGTATTTTATTGACTATAGAGCATTTAAAGGATGCATTTCTATATATGCGAGATGCACAGAGGGATATTTGCACTCTGGCATCAAGAGTAAGTGCGATGTCCATATCTGCCAGAAGATGTTTATGGACACGACAGTGGTCAGGTGATGCAGATTCCAAACGGCACATGGAAGTATTGCCGTATAAAGGGGAGGAGTTATTTGGGGTCGGTCCATCGGATCTGGTGGCCACGGCAACTGCTGGAAAATCCACCTTTTTACCCCAAGTCACATCTCAGCAGAAAAAGACATCGTCTTTTCAGCCTCAGTCCTTTCGTCCCCATAAGGGAAGAAGACTGCAGCAGGCAGCCCATTCCCAGGAACAGAAGCCTTCCACCGCTTCTGCCAAGTCCTCAGCATGACGCTGGGGCCGTACAAACAGGTGCGGTGGGGGGTCGTCTCAAGAGTTTCAGCACGCAGTGGGCTTACTCGCAAGTGGACCCCTGGATCCTACAAGTAGTATCCCAGGGGTACAGATTGGAAATTCGAGACGTCTCCCCCTCGCCGGTTCATGAAGTTTGCTTTATCAACGTCTCCCTCCGACAGGGAGGCAGTATTGGAAACAATTCACAAGCTGTATTCCCAGCAGGTGATAATCAAAGTACCCCTCCTACAACAAGGAAAGGGGTATTATTCCACACTATATTGTGGTACTGAAGCCAGACGGCTCGGTGAGACCTATTCTAAATCTGAAATATTTGAACACTTACATACAAAGGTTCAAATCAAGATGGAGTCACTCAGAGCAGTGATAGCGAACCAGGAAGAAGGGGACTATATGGTGTCCCTGGACATCAAGGATGCTTACCTCCATGTCCCAATTTGCCCTTCTCGCCAAGGGTACCTCAGGTTCGTGGTACAAAACTGTCACTATCGGTTTCAGACGCTGCCGTTTGGATTGTCCACGGCACCCCGGGTCTTTACCAAGGTAATGGCCGAAATGATGATTCTTCTTCAAAGAAAAGGCGTCTTAATTATCCCTTACTTGGACGATCTCCTGATAAGGGCAAGGTCCAGAGAACAGTTGGAGGTCGGAGTAGCACTATCTCAAGTAGTTCTACGACAGCACGGGTGGATTCTAAATATTCCAAAATCGCAGCTGTCTCCGACGACACGTCTGCTGTTCCTAGGGATGATTCTGGACACAGTCCAGAAAAAGGTGTTTCTCCCGGAGGAGAAAGCCAGGGAGTTATCCGAGCTAGTCAGGAACCTCCTAAAACCAGGCCAAGTGTCAGTGCATCAATGCACAAGGGTCCTGGGAAAAATGGTGGCTTCTTACGAAGCGATTCCATTCGGCAGATTCCACGCAAGAACTTTTCAGTGGGATCTGCTGGGAAAAAGATCGCATCTTCAGATGCATCAGCGGATAACCCTGTCTCCAAGGACAAGGGTGTCTCTTCTGTGGTGGCTGCAGAGTGCTCATCTACTAAAGGGCCACAGATTCGGCATTCAGGACTGGGTCCTGGTGACCACGGATGCCAGCCTGAAAGGCTGGGGAGCAGTCACACAAGGAAAAAATTTCCAGGGAGTGTGATCAAGTCTGGAGACTTCTCTCCACATAAATATACTGGAGCTAAGAGCAATTTACAATGCTCTAAGCTTAGCAAGACCTCTGCTTCAAGGTCAGCCGGTATTGATCCAGTAGGACAACATCACGGCAGTCGCCCACGTAAACAGACAGGGCGGCACAAGAAGCAGGAGGACAATGGCAGAAACTGCAAGGATTCTTCGCTGGGCGGAAAATCATGTGATAGCACTGTCAGCAGTGTTCATTCCGGGAGTGGACAACTGGGAAGCAGACTTCCTCAGCACGACCTCCACCCGGGAGAGTGGGGACTTCATCGGGAAGTCTTCCATATGATTGTGAACCGTTGGGAAAGACCAAAGGTGGACATGATGGCGTCCCGCCTGAACAAAAAACTGGACAGGTATTGCGCCAGGTCAAGAGACCCTCAGGCAATAGCTGTGGACGTTCTGGTAACACCGTGGGTGTACCAGTCGGTGTATGTGTTCCCTCCTCTGCTTCTCATACCTAAGGTACTGAGAATTATAAGACGTAGAGGAGTAAGAACTATACTCGTGGCTCCGGATTGGCCAAGAAGGACTTGGTACCCGGAACTTCAAGAGATGCTCACAGAGGACTCATGGCCTCTGCCGCTAAGAAGGGACTTGCTTCAGCAAGTACCATGTCTGTTCCAAGACTTACCGCGGCTGCGTTTGACGGCATGGCGGTTGAACGGCGGATCCTAAGGGAAAAAGGCATTCCGGAAGAGGTCATTCTTACCCTGGTCAAAGCCAGGAAGGAGGTGACCGCACAACATTATCACCACATGTGGCGAAAATATGTTGCGTGGTGTAAGGCCAGGAAGGCCCCACGAAGAAATTTCAACTCTGTCGATTCCTGCATTTCCTGCAAACAGGAGTGTCTATGGGCCTCAAATTGGGGTCCATTAAGGTTCAAATTTCGGCCCTGTCGATTTTCTTCCAGAAAGAATTGGCTTCAGTTCCTGAAATCCAGAAGTTTGTCAAGGGAGTACTGCATATACAACCCCCTTTTGTGCCTCCAGTGGCACTGTGGGATCTCAACGTAGTTCTGGGATTCCTCAAATCACATTGGTTTAAACCGCTCAAATCTGTGGATTTGAAATATCTCACATGGAAAGTGACCATGATGTTGGCCCTGGCCTCGGCCAGGTGAGTGTCAGAATTGGCGGCTTTGTCTCACAAAAGCCCATATCTGATTGTCCATTCGGACAGGGCAGAGCTGCGGACTCGTCCCCAGTTTCTCCCTAAGGTGGTGGCAGCGTTTCACCTGAACCAGCTTATTGTGGTACCTGCGGCTACTAGGGACTTGGAGGACTCCAAGTTGCTAGATGTTGTCAGGGCCCTGAAAATATAGGTTTCCAGGACGGCTGGAGTCAGGAAAACTGACTTGCTGTTATCCTGTATGCACCCAACAAACTGGGTGCTCTTGCTTCTAAGCAGACGATTGCTAGTTGGATGTGTAGTACAATTCAGCTTGCACATTTTGTGGCAGGCCTGCCACAGCCAAAATATGTAAATGCCCATTCCACAAGGAAGGTGGGCTCATCTTGGGCGGCTGCCCGAGGGGTCTCGGCTTTACAACTTTGCCGAGCTGCTACTTGGTCAGGGGCACACCCTGGCTGAGGAGGACCTGGAGTTCTCTCAGTCGGTGCTGCAGAGTCATCCGCACTCTCCCGCCCGTTTGGGAGCTTTGGTATAATCCCCATGGTCCTGACGGAGTCCCCAGCATCCACTTAGGACGTCAGAGAAAATAAGAATTTACTTACCGATGATTCTATTTCTCGTAGTCCGTAGTGGATGCTGGGCGCCCATCCCAAGTGCGGATTGTCTGCAATACTTGTACATAGTTATTGTTACAAAAATCGGGTTATTATTGTTGTGAGCCATCTTTTCAGAGGCTCCGCTGTTATCATGCTGTTAACTGGGTTCAGATCACAGGTTGTACAGTGTGATTGGTGTGGCTGGTATGAGTCTTACCCGGGATTCAAAATCCTTCCTTATTGTGTACGCTCGTCCGGGCACAGTATCCTAACTGAGGCTTGGAGGAGGGTCATAGGGGGAGGAGCCAGTGCACACCACCTGATCCTAAAGCTTTTACTTTTGTGCCCTGTCTCCTGCGGAGCCGCTATCCCCATGGTCCTGACGGAGTCCCCAGCATCCACTACGGACTACGAGAAATAGAATTATCGGTAAGTAAATTCTTATTTTTACCCCACTATATCCACCAGGGCAAGGGGCACTGGTCGGTTTTACTAAAAAACTTTATCACAGGCTCCTTAGTACCTGATGGTGAGGTCCAGCAGAGGGGATAAAGCACTGACCTGTAGCGCCTCCCCCAGCTCCGGGCGCCAGCTACTGCAGGTGTTCCCGCCTGGAGCTCTCTCTCTCGCTCTCTCGCTCTCTCTCTCCTCTTCCTCCCCCTCCCAGCGCCGTGCTATTACAGACACTGAACTATTTTACATGTCATTTTAGACAGTGTTCGTTAAGAACAAGTGTCCTTTCTTCAGAATAGGTGGTACAAATATTCTGTGATACACATTCAGTATCTACTGTGCATTGTTATATCTCTCTGCATATACATATCTATTGTTACATGTGAATTTACTGGTCCAGTGCAGTTATATTGTTTTGTACCTTATGTCTGCATTGTACTTGTGACTGAAGTATGCTTGTAGCTGCTGTGTGATTTTTTTTTTTTTTTCCCATCTTGCTGTATCACACCCTTGCTATCACTGTATTCTGTGCCCTGAGAGGATAAGTGTGTCTGTATGTGTGTGTGTGTGTATATATATATATATATATATATATATATATATATATATATATATATATATATATATATATATATATATTGGGTAGTGGGGGTACGGCGCCACAGGTGTGTGTGAACAGATATTTATATAAAGATAATACAGTAATTAAAGACACTCCTTTAAAAATGTAAGGTGTCGGCTAACCCCTAAATATTCGGCAGTGATAAGCTGCCTTTAAAGTTAAGATGTGGACGGGGGGAATAGGGGTACCAGCGACTTACAATGTCTAATAAAAATAGCTATGAAGAATATAGCGGGATACGGTTTCCAAAAAAAGGTAACAAATTTATTTATACAGTGTAGAATATGATAATGGGATAAAAAAGTAGATAAAAAGCTGGATAGTAAGAGCAATAAAAAATACTAAAAATATAAAGATAAAATAATGCAGTTAAGCTAGAACCCTAAATCACATAAAATCAGTAAAAACAATTTTCTACTGATAAAAATTTTTAAGGATAAAAATGATGCTTATCTTTGAGAATGGAGGGTCAGTGGAGGTGTACCCAACGCGTTTCGTCCTCAGACTTCATCAAGGGGTGGAGGACTAGTGTGCGAACACTCTTATTTATAGCAGTAGTGATTAAGGAAGAATGTCTATGACATCACTTCCTGTTAGTGTTAACATTCAAGATTCTGACAAAAAACTTTTTATAAATATAAAGGATGGATATGGCTACTTATAATAAGTTTAAATGTGGTTTTTGAAGTACAAAACGAGAACTGTACATGGAGAAAATAGTAAAACTCGTAAAGGACGCTTTCCGCCCCACTTCCTGTGTCCTTGTCGTCTCAATGCGCATGCGCATCGAGCGCTGCCTCCGGAAAAACGTCCACAGAGATAAATGGTTCTTGCCCTTCTTCCGGTTGGGCGTGGGACTCCTTTTGCCCTTCTTCCGGCTGGGCGGGTGTGTGAGGTCTTATCACGGCTACTCCCAGCATCTCCATGGTGATATGTAGTTTTAAACTACAATGATGCGGCGGCCATCTTTGGAATGGTTTTGTTTATATTTTCAGCTCATACGGCCGCCATCTTTGAGGAGCCTTTAAATAGCGGACACATCCTTGTATTTGAGATGCATAAGCAGCTCAGACAAATAAAAACAAACACAAAACGCATATATTAGTATTTGTACATGTACTGAGCTTAAAAAGACGATTCTTAAAAGAATAAACCATAAGAATATGTCAATTGCGTAGTGGACTAAAAAAGATTAAAAAAGATTAAATTATTTGTACCCGGGTTTGATTTAGTGCTATTGCTGATTTCTGGATACTTGTAGAGTTTAGTACTATTTATGCAGAGAGTATTACATATTAAATATTATTTAGACCTTTCATTTAAATATAAACACAATGCATATGTGTGTTAGGGAAAATTTTTGGTGGATAGTGAGATATATTGTGTGATATTACATAGATATATATATATACCAAATAAATGAAATTATATAGATATAATAAACGTTAATTGGCTAGTGCAGAGTTAATAGGAAGATACAAAATGTGATAAGTGAGGGGGGGGGGGGGGTTGGGACTAAGTCTTTTAAGAACTCGTGAAATGGTGGGTAAGGGGTGTCAAATGGTGGTGTATTAATTTATAAATAGAAGTGAGGAGTATTTCGCATTAGTGAGACTGGTATAAATGAATATAAAGAAATACGGTTGTGTAGAATGTGAATATACGTGTGTCATTATTCCCTTATAGTATTGTCGTTACGAGTTCTCTGGTCTACCCTTATACAGTACCCAATCTTCTCGAGTGGTTACCCACTTGGTACTGATTGGGCCCAACACTGCTTAGCTTCCAAGATCGGACGAGATTGGGCGTGTGCCAGTGCGGTGTGACTGTATTCATTGGCGAAATGACTTATTCACACGGTAACAGGTTTTTATTGGGAATATATGACATTCTATCTTATGAACTTAACAAAAGTGCAGGGTGCCGAGTGAAATAAAGTCAAATGTACTATACACATCCATGATTGCTTGCTTGTCTTCATCACAGAAAGGGTGCAATTTCGTATCCTTCATTGAAGCCGAGAGGATGTGTAGTTTTTAGTTGGAAAATCCAGAACATTTCTCTTTGGGAGAGTTTCTTAACCAAATCTCCACCTCTGTCACCACTGGTCACGTGTTCGATGGCTTTGAAGGACATCTCTTCCGGATTTGAGTTGTGTTCAAGTTTAAAATGTCTATAAAGTAGATGAGTTTCCAGTTTATTCTTGATACTCCTCACGTGCTCTTGTATTCTGATCTTGAGAGTTCTTTTTGTCTTTCCCACATATTTTTTGTGGCATGTGCATTCTATTAAGTATATTACCGATGTAATATTGCAATTCATGAACTGTTTAATTTTGAACTCCTGGGTGCCGTCTGTGGTACTGAAGGTTTTTCTGTTAGGGTTGAGATATTTGCAGATATTGCAGTGTCCACATTTGTAGGATCCAGTGCATTTGGGTAAGGTAAATAGGTTATTTTCAGTTGGTAATTCCCGTAACATGCTCGGTGCAAGGATGTCTTTAAGGTTTCTTGATTTCCGAAACACGAGTTCTGGTTGAATCGGGAGGATTTCCTTAAGGATTGGATCCATAAGGAGTATGGGCCAGTGGTTTCTTAATGAAGTTCTGATGGCATGTTCATGGTTGCTGTAGGTCGTTATAAATGAGACCGCCTCCTTCTTCTCTGTCTTATCCTTGTATATCAGCAGATTTTCTCTCTCCAGATTCCTTGTCTTATTGATTGCTTTGTCCAGAATCGCTTTGGGGTATTTCTTCTCCTCGAACCTTTTCCTATATATTCCCAATTGTTCTTCACAGTCTCCAGTTTGGTTGCAGTTCCTCTTGATTCGGTGGAATTGCGAATAAGGTATATTATCTTTCCATCTTTTTGAGTGATTGCTTTTGTAGTGTAAATAACTGTTCTTATCAACAGATTTAATGTAGTTTTTGGTGGAAATCGTACCTTGTTCTCCAGTTAAAATCAAGTCCAGGAATTCAATAGATGTATTATTTAAATTACAAGTAAATGAAAGGTTAAAATCGTTGATCTGTAAAAGTTTAAAACTTTACATAGTTGAATGTGCTGACAACAAAATCACACAGAAATTATCAATGGAAATCAAATTTATTAACCCATGGAGGTCTGGATTTGGAGTCATACTCAAAATTAAAGTGGAAAAACACACTACAGGCTGATCCAACTTTGATGTAATGTCCTTAAAACAAGTCAAAATGAGGCTCAGTAGTGTGTGTGTGGCCTCCACATGCCTGTATGACCTCCCTACGCCTGGGCATGCTCCTGATGAGGTGGCGGATGGTCTCCTGAGGGCAAGTGCAGGCGGCGGAATCCCAGCGGGTAACAACTACGAACCGTCCGATACATCACCCGGGACGGTGACGGCCTCACCACCGGGAGAGGGGAGAAGGTAGTGAGCATTACAGCGGAGAGACGGGTGAGTCCCTTGATTTCATCCGTTATACGGACACACGTATATCACGCCCGGGGCGGTGATAGCCTCACCACCGGGAAAGGAGGGACGACCTATACACATTTGTGAGAATTACAGGCAGCGGTCTTCAGTTCACTCTGAATTATAAACCTAGCCGGGACGCCGGCACTGAAAGCCATCAGTCTATTTGTGTGGAACGTGCAAAGGAGTGCAATTACTGATATATATTGTTTCCTAAAAGGACATTTTAGTATTGATCTAATTATAATACAGCTTTTAAAATAGAGTTGGTATAACAGCCAAACCATGCATTTTTGAATATATTAACCAAATTGATGCTTTCGTAAAACTATATTTATGTTTATTTTATTCTCCACATGGTGGATGATTTGGTATAAATAAAATGTACTTTTCTTATTATTCATAAACAGTCTCCCAACCTCATTTCTGACTACTTCACAGCCATTTTCTCAAAATTAATTTTTGTCACATTGATAATTTACATTATACCTTTTAAAGCGCGATGTTTTATAGATCTTTTCTGTTTAGTTTATGCTAGAGACTCTAACCAAGTCTCAAAACATACGCTGCTGTTTGCCTACACTGGTTATATTTATATATAGAATAGTTATTTTTATATATATATAAGCGCCGGGAGAGTGGGACTGGCATACCACTGGAGATCTGTCTCCTCTCTATATCCTCCTCTCAGTCCACACATTTCGGATACTTCTTCGGATGGGGCTTATATTAATCCGACTGACTCTGATTCAGTGACCTCTGACGGAGAGCCTGCAACTCAGATTGATGTCCCTGACTTAGTGGAAACTATCAAAATGGTTCTCCAGATTGATGATGAAATAGATCCCACTACTGTGTCAAAAAAGCCTGATAAATTCAAGCGTCAGAAGGTGGTTAAAGTTGTTTCTCTGACGTCCTAGTGGATGCTGGGTACTCCGTAAGGCCATGGGGAATAGACTGGCTCCGCAGGAGACTGGGCACTCTTAAAAGAAAGATTAGGTACTACATCTGGTGTGCACTGGCTCCTCCCTCTATGCCCCTCCTCCAGACCTCAGTTAGAATCTGTGCCCGGCCAGAGCTGGATGCACCTAGTGGGCTCTCCTGAGCTTACTAGAAAAGAAAGTATTTGTTAGGTTTTTTATTTTCAGTGAGATCTGCTGGCAACAGACTCACTGCTACGAGGGACTGAGGGGAGAGAAGCAAACCTACCTGCTTGCAGCTAGCTTGTGCTTCTAAGGCTACTGGACACCAATAGCTCCAGAGGGATCGAACACAGGGCCCGACCTCGATCGTCCGTTCCCGGAGCCGCGCCGCCGTCCCCCTTGCAGAGCCAGAAGACGGAAGAAACAGAAGAAAAACGGCGGCAGAAGACTCCGGTCTTCAATAAGGTAGCGCACAGCACTGCAGCTGTGCGCCATTGCTCCCACAGCACACCACACGCTCCGGTCACTGGTGGGTGCAGGGCGCTGGGGGGGCGCCCTGGGCTGCAATAAGTATACCTTAGGCAAAATTGCACATAATACAGTGTATAACACCCTATATGTGCCTAATCCCCCGCCATTAACTTTATTATAAAAGCGGGAGAAGCCCGCCACGGAGGGGGCGGGGCTATCTCACTCAGCACACCGGCGCCATTTTCTCTTCACAGCTCCGCTGGAAGGACGCTCCCCAGGCTCTCCCCTGCAGTATACACTACGAGAAGGGTAAAAAGAGAGGGGGGGCACATAAATTTAGGCGCAAAAAGGTGATATAAGCAGCTATAGAGGGAAAATTCACTCTGTGTTAGTGTAAATCCCACTGTTATATAGCGCTGTGGTGTGTGCTGGCATACTCTCTCTCTGTCTCCCCAAAGGACTTAGTGGGGTCCTGTCCTCAGTCAGAGCATTCCCTGTGTGTGCGTGCGGTGTGTCGGTACGGCTGTGTCGACATGTTTGATGAAGCTTACGTGGAGGCGGAGCAGGAGCCAATAAGTGTGATGTCGCCGCCTGCGGGGCAGACACCAGAGTGGGTGGTTATGTGGAAGGTATTAACCGACAGTGTCAACTTCTTGCATAAAAGGTTTGATGACGTAACAGCTTTGGGACAGCCGGCTTCTCAGCCCGCGCCTGCCCAGGCGTCTCAGAGGCCATCAGGGGCTCAAAAACGCCCGCTACCTCAGATGGCAGACACAGATGTCGATACGGAGTCTGACTCCAGTGTAGATGAGGATGAGACAAATATACAGTCCACAAGGGCCATCCGATACATGATTACGGCAATGAAAAATGTCTTGCACATTTCTGATATTAACCCGGTTACCACTAAAAAGGGTATTATGTTTGGGGAGAAAAAGCAGCCAGTGACTTTTCCCCCATCTGATGAGTTAAATGAATTATGTGAAGAAGCGTGGTGTTCCCCAGATAGGAAATTAGTGATTTCTAAGAGGTTACTGATGGCGTACCCTTTCCCGCCAACGGACAGGTTACGTTGGGAAACATCCCCTAGGGTGGACAAAGCGCTCACACGCTTATCAAAAAAGGTGGCACTGCCGTCTCAGGATACGGCCGCCTTAAAGGAACCTGCAGATAGAAAGCAGGAGGCTATCCTGAAGTCTGTGTATACACACTCGGGTACTATACTGAGACCTGCAATTGCTTCAGCATGGATGTGTAGTGCTGCAGCAGCTTGGTCCGATACCCTGTCAGATAACATTGATTCCCTCGACAGGGATACTATTTTGCTAACCATAGAGCATATAGAAGACGTTGTCTTGTATATGAGGGATGCACAGAGGGACATTTGCCGGCTGGCATCTAGAATTAATGCAATGTCCATTTCTGCCAGGAGAGTATTATGGACTCGGCAGTGGACAGGTGATGCTGATTCAAAAAGGCACATGGAGGTTTTGCCTTATAAGGGTGAGGAATTGTTTGGGGATGGTCTCTTGGACCTCGTTTCCACAGCAACAGCTGGGAAGTCGACTTTTTTACCTCCGATTCCCTCACAGCCGAAGAAAGCACCGTATTATCAGGTACAGTACTTTCGGCCTCAGAAGGGCAAGCGGGCCAGAGGCGCGTCCTTTCTGCCCAGAGGCAGGGATAGAGGGAAAAAGCTGCACCAGACAGCCAGTTACCAGGAACAAAAATCTTCCCCTGCTTCCACTAAGTCCACCGCATGACGCTAGGGCTCCACAGGTGGAGCCAGGTGCGGTGACGGCACGTCTCCGGAACCTCAGCGACCAGTGGGTTCGCTCACAGGTGGATCTCTGGGTTCTACAAGTGGTTTCTCTGGGATACAAGCTGGATTTCGAGGCGACTCCCCCTCGCCGTTAGCTCAAATCAGCCTTGCCAGCTGCTCCCATGGAAAGGGAGGTAGTACTGGCGGCAATTCACAAGCTGTACCTTCAGCAGGTGATAATCAAAGTTCCCCTCCTTCAACAGGGACGGGGTTACTATTCCACAATGTTTGTGGTACCGAAACCAGACGGTTCGGTGAGACCCATTCTAAATTTGAAATCCTTGAACACTTACATAAGGAAGTTCAAGTTCAAAATGGAATCGCTCAGGGCGGTTATTGCAAGCCTGGAAGAGGGGGATTTTATTGTGTCGCTGGACATCAAGGATGCTTACCTACATGTCCCCATTTACCCACCTCACCAGGAGTACCTCAGTTTTGTGGTACAAGACTGTCATTACCAATTCCAGACGTTGCCGTTTGGTCTGTTCACGGCACCGAGGGTATTTACCAAGGTAATGGCCGAAATGATGATACTCCTCCGAATGAAGGGAGTTATAATTATCCCATACTTGGACGATCTCCTTATAAAGGCAAGGTCCAAGGAGCAGTTGTTAGTCAGCGTAGCACTATCTCAGGAAGTGCTACAACAGCACGGCTGGATTCTGAATATCCCAAAGTCGCAGCTAATTCCTACGACGCGTCTGCTGTTCCTGGGCATGATTCTGGACACAGAACATAAAAAGGTGTTTCTCCTGGAGGAAAAGGCCCAGGAATGATCATCTCTGGTCAGAGACCTCCTGAAACCAAAACAGGTGTCGGTGCATCACTGCACGCGAGTCCTGGGAAAGAAGCAATTCCCTTCGGAAGGTTCCATGCAAGTATCTTCCAGTGGGATCTGTTGGACAAGTGGTCCGGATCGCATCTTCAGATGCATCGGTTGATCACCCTGTCCCCGAGGGCCAGGGTGTCTCTGCTGTGGTGGCTGCAGAGTGCTCATCTTCTCGAGGGCCGCAGATTCGGCATACAGGACTGGGTCTTGGTGACCACGGATGCGAGCCTCCGAGGTTGGGGGGCAGTCATTCAGGGAAGAAACTTCCAAGGCCAGTAGTCGAGTCAGGAGTCTTCCCTACACATAAATATTCTGGAACTAAGGGCCATTTACAATGCCCTGAGTCAAGCAGAACCCCTGCTTCAAAACCAACCGGTGCTGATTCAGTCAGACAACATCACGGCGGTCGCCCATGTAAACCGACAGGGCGACACAAGAAGCAGGATGGCAATGGCAGAAGCCACAAGGATTCTTCGATGGGCGGAGAATCTCGTGCTAGCACTGTCAGCAGTGTTCATTCCAGGAGTGGACAACTGGGAAGCAGACTTCCACAGCAGACACGTCCTCCGCCCGGGAGAGTGGGGACTTCATCCAGAAGTCTTCAAGCTGATTGTAAATCGTTGGGAAAGGCCACAGGTGGACATGATGGCGTCCCGCCTCAACAAAAAGCTAAAAAAATATTGCGCCAGGTCAAGGGACCCTCAGGCGATAGCTGTGGACGCTCTAGTGACACCGTGGGTTATGTGTTCCCTCCTCTTGCTCTCATACCCAAGGTACTGAGGATAATAAGAAAAAGAGGAGTAAGAACTATTCTCATCGTTCCGGACTGGCCAAGAAGAACTTGGTACCCGGAACTTCAAGAAATGATCTCAGAGGACCCATGGCCTCTGCCACTCCGACAGGACCTGCTACAGCAGGGGCCCTGTCTGTTCCAAGACTTACCGCGGCTGCGTTTGACGGCATGGCGGTTGAACGCCGAATCCTAATGGAGAAGGGCATTCCAGATGAAGTCATTCCTACGCTGATAAAAGCTAGGAAGGATGTGACAGCAAAACATTATCACCGCATATGGCGGAAAAATGTTGCTTGGTGTGAGGCCAGGAAGGCCCCAACAGAGGAATTTCAGCTGGGTCGATTTCTGCACTTCCTACAGTCAGGAGTGACTATGGGCCTAAAATTGGGATCCATTAAAGTCCAGATTTCGGCCCTGTCTATTTTTTTTCAAAAAGAACTGGCTTCACTGACTGAAGTTTAGACGTTTGTTAAGGGAGTGCTGCATATTCAGCCCCCTTTTGTGCCTCCAGTGGCACCATGGGATCTCAACGTGGTGTTGGATTTCCTAAAATCACATTGGTTTGAGCCACTTAAGTCCGTGGAGCTAAAATATCTCATGTGGAAGGTGGTCATGCTGTTAGCCTTAGCTTCGGCCAGGCGTGTGTCAGAATTGGCGGCTTTGTCGTGTAAAAGCCCATATCTGATTTTCCATATGGACAGGGCAGAATTGAGGACTCGTCCTTCCTAAGGTGGTATCAGCGTTTCATTTGAACTAACCTATTGTGGTGCCTGCGGCTACTCGGGACTTGGAGGATTCCAAGTTGCTTGACGTAGTCCGGGCCCTGAAAATCTATGTTTCCAGGACGGCTAGAGTCAGAAAGACTGACTCGCTATTTATCCTGCATGGACCCAACAAGCTGGGTGCTCCTGCTTCGAAGCAGACAATTGCTCGCTGGATCTGTAGCACGATTCAGCTTGCACATTCTGCGGCTGGACTGCCGCATCCTAAATCAGTAAATGCCCATTCCACGAGGAAGGTGGGCTCTTCTTGGGCGGCTGCCCGAGGGGTCTCGGCTTTACAACTTTGCCGAGCTGCTACTTGGTCGGGTTCAAACACTTTTTTGCAAAATTCTACAAGTTTGATACCCTGGCTGAGGAGGACCTTGTGTTTGCCCATTCGGTGCTGCAGAGTCATCCGCACTCTCCCGCCCGTTTGGGAGCTTTGGTATAATCCCCATGGTCCTTACGGAGTACCCAGCATCCACTAGGACGTCAGAGAAAATAAGAATTTACTCACCGGTAATTCTATTTCTCGTAGTCCGTAGTGGATGCTGGGAGTCCATCCCAAGTGCGGACTTTCTGCAATACATGTATATAGTTATTGCTTAACTAAAGGGTTATTGTTATGAGCCATCTGTTAAATGAGGCTCAGTTATTGTTCATACTGTTAAATGGGTATAGTTATCACAAGTTGTACGGTGTGATTGGTGTGGCTGGTATGAGTCTTACCATGGATTCCAAATCCTTTCCTAGTAGTGTCAGCTCTTCCGGGCACAGTTTCCCTAACTGAGGTCTGGAGGAGGGGCATAGAGGGAGGAGCCAGTGCACACCAGATGTAGTACCTAATCTTTCTTTTAAGAGTGCCCAGTCTCCTGCGGAGCCCGTCTATTCCCCATGGTCCTTACGGAGTACCCAACATCCACTACGGACTACGAGAAATAGAATTACCGGTGAGTAAATTCTTATATTTTCTTACGTCCTAGAGGATACTGGGGTCCACATTAGTACCATGGGGTATAGACGGGTCCACTAGGAGCCATGGTCACTTTAAGAAATTAATAGTGTGGGTTGTCTCCTCCCTCTATGCCCCTCCTACCAGTCTCAGTTTAGAAAATGTGCCCGGAGGAGCTGGTCACGCTTTGGAGAGCTCCTGAAGAGTTCTACTTTTATTTCTGCAGCGGGGTACACTGGGGTTCCACGGGGATAACATCGGGGTGTAGAGTTGGAACGTTATCCGAGGCACCAACAGGCTAAAAGCTTTGACTGTTCCCAGGATGCTTAGCGCCGCCTCCTCTATAACCCCGCCTCTGTGCAGAGGAGCTCAGTTTGTAAGTTGGTGCCTGCAGTGCAGGCAGCTAACAGGAAGGGCAGCCCTGAAAAGAGCTTTTATGAAGAAAGAAGCCTTCAAGGGCCGAAACATAGGCACTTACAAGTCCTATATGTCATATTGACATATCATGCTGCGGCTCCTTTACCTCCCCCGGCAGCGCTGTATATTCCCGCGCCCTGGTTGCCGGGTACTTACAGCGGAGGGCTTCGGTTCTTTACATAGGGCACACACACATGCCGCTGCTCTCCAGGAATCGCGTGGAAGGAGGTAAGGAAGGAGGTAAGAGGGGACCCGCTTCAAAACGCGATTCGGCACCGTCTCCAGGAGACGGACCAGGTGGGAGGCGGGCTGCGCACACTGGCGTGGACACTGTGGCAGTACAAGGACCCCACTAGACCACCAGGGCAGGGGCACAGGTTGGTTTTACTAAAAATCTTTTGCATATGGCCTGCAGTACCCGGTGGTGAAGTCCAGCAAGTGGAGATGAGGCTCTGACCTGTAGCCCCTCCCCCAGGCGCTATTTACTGCTAATGTCCTGCCCTGGAGCTGCTTCTCTCTGTCTCTCTCACTCCCTGTCAGCGTTTGGGTGCCATTACACACATGCTGAGCTGACTTTAGGACTGCTGGGCAATGTCTCCTCTGTAAAGCCGCCTGCATCATCAGCAGTGTGCATTACAGGACACTTTAAGTATTCTACATATCTTTAGACAGTGTTAGTTAAGAACAAGTGCATACATTCAGGGATATTTAGTACAAGTACCCTGTGATATACATCCAGTCTTTACTGTGCATTGTTATATCTTATATATATCTATATATAGGGGGTCATTCCGAGTTGTTCGCTCGGTAAAAATCTTCGCATCGCAGCGATTTTCCGCTTAATGCGCATGCGCAATGTCCGCACTGCGACTGCGCCAAGTAAATTTGCTATGCAGTTAGGAATTTTACTCACGGCTTTTTCATCGTTCTGGCGATCGTAATGTGATTGACAGGAAATGGGTGTTACTGGGCGGAAACAGGCAGTTTTATGGGCGTGTGGGAAAAAACGCTACCGTTTCCGGAAAAAACGCAGGAGTGGCCGGAGAAACGGGGGAGTGTCTGGGCGAACGCTGGGTGTGTTTGTGACGTCAAACCAGGAACGACAAGCACTGAAATGTTCGCAGATGCCGAGTAAGTCTGGAGCTACTCAGAAACTGCTACGAGGTGTGTAATCGCAATATTGCGAATACATCGTTCGCAATTTTAAGATGCTAAGATTCACTCCCAGTAGGCGGCGGCTTAGCATGAGCAAATCTACTAAAATCCGCTTGCGAGCGAACAACTCGGAATGACCCCCATAGTGCAGTTACTTAGTATTGCTAGTTAAGTGCAGTTTTATTGTTTGTAATAATTTCTGCATTGTACATGTGACTGTGTGTGTGCCAATAGCTGCTGTGTGATTTCCATTCCATGTATCTCACATATACTGCTATCCCTATATTCTGTACCCTGAGGGGGGCTAAGTGTGTCAGGGTTATTATAGTGTTTCACAGGATATACTGCTTTGGTATTTCTGCTGCGGGGTACACTGGACTCCACAAGGATTAACATTGGGGTGTAGAGTAGGATCTTGATCCGAGGCACCAACAGGCTCAAAGCTTTGACTGTTTCTAAGATGCATAGCGCCGCCTCCTCTATAACCCCGCCTCCGTGCACAGGAGCTCAGTTTGGTGCCATGCAGTAAGCAGGCAATCAACAGGGGGGCTGCCTTTGCAGCCCATATTATAGCTTAAATTAAAGAAAGAAGAAAATCTTTGAATACTTCAAGGGCTGCAGCTTTTATGTATGTCATGAGACATACTTTGCTGCAGCTCCATCACTTCCCCAGCGGCGCTGTATACTCCCGCGCCCTGGTTGCCGGGTAACTACAGCGGAGGCTCCGGTGTCTTTCCTGTCAGTCACACACACCCGCCACTGCCCTCCAGGATCGCGTGGCCGCTGGTTCAAGGGGAGGTAAGATGTCTCTTTGGCCCGCTGTTAACCGCGATCTGGCGCGGCCGTGGACACTGTAATTGGGCAGCCGCTCCACTAGTCACCGGGATACTGGGCACAGGTGGGTTTTTTCCCCCCTCTCATTAAAACCCTGTTTTTACATAGCCCACAGCGCCCGGTGGGGAACCCAGCAGGGAAATAAGGCCTAACCTGTAGCCCCTCCACCAGCCCCAGGGCACCATTTCTGTGAACGTTCTCTCCCTGGAGCTGCATATCTCTCCCTCACTCCATGTCAGCCGCCATCACAACGGAGCTGAGCTGTTCCTGGGATTGCTGGGGCAAATCCTCCTCTGTAAAGCTGCCTGATAGCCAGCGCTGTGCATTTTACAGGACACTTAAAGTATTCTATGTGTCACTGGGACAGTGTTAGTTAAGAGAGTGCATACATTCAGGGCTGTGTGGTAAAAACACCCTGTGATATACATCCAGTATCTACTGTGCTTTGTTACATCTATTGTTAACACACATAGCTATACTGCGTATTACTTTGTATTGCTAGTCCAGTGCAGTTTTATGGTGCATAATTTCTGCATGGTACGCTTGTGGCTATATATGTGTGCGCGCATGTAGCTGCTGCATTGCTGCCATATCGGGTATTTCACTCAGCGTGCCTCTCCTATATTCTGTAACCTGAGAAGGCTAAGTGTGTCAGGTTTTCTAAAATAATATAGGTTTTTCGCAAGATATACTTGCTGTGTATTTTTCTTTGTGATTCCCAGTTTGTGCTGACAGGAAAGTCACACTGCACTGAGAGTTCTTGCTAGGTATATCGCTGCTAAAATTGTACCGGGTTGCCCAATATTGTGCTTGCTAGTATGTCAGCTACACGAGGCAACAGAGCTGGGGCTTCTCCCACATTGCGTGGTGGTGATGCCGCGGACATTTTGGAGGATAACATGGCAGCAGAGAGTTCAGGTTTAGGGGGTTCCTTACCCCCCCAGTGGGTCTGTAGCACCGGGGGCAACAAATGACCCACCTTGGGCTACCTTTTTCACGCTGTTAAACACGCTTGTAACTAAACTGGCACGCCCTGTGGGATCAACTGTGCCAATGCAGCAGTTTATGGTCCCTGCAATTAAACCGCCATGGGCAGATCAAATATCCACTCAGTTACAGCAATTGAACCGGTCACTGACTTAATCTAAATCTCACTCTCGCCCACCTAAGACTTAGACATCTTCTAAACGGGCCATTACCTCCTCACAATCCACTGCTATCCCGGACACATCCTCTGAGGAGGATGGTGCATATACTGACGCCACAGACAGTGACTCAGATGCTTCTGATGGGGAAGGGAAGTCAATGGTGGATGTCCCTGATTTGATTGAGGCTATCCGGCTCATTCTTCAGGTCTCTGATGAACCTGAGCCTGAGGCTGTCTCTAAAAAGCCGGACAGATTTAAACGTAAGAAGGTGGTTAAACAAGTTTTACCTCATTCTCAACACCTGGCTGACATACACCAGGGGTCCTGGGAAAATCCGGCAACGAAATGCACACCGAATAAGAGACTGTTTGCTCGCTATCCTCTCTCTGCGGAGCTGTGTAAAAATTGGGAAAGTCTTCCACCCGTAGATTCTCATGTGGCATGCATGGTAGTTTCCTCTGCTCTGCCAGTAACTACCGTCACCTCCCTGAAGGAACCGATGGATAGACGTGTGGAGGGTTGTCTGTAAGCGATTTACATCCGAACGGGGGCTGTGCATAGGCCAACCATTGCAGCAACTTGGGCTGCTGAAGCTGTTGAGGCGTGGGCTCAGGAGCTAGAGGCGGAACTGCCTTCTAATGCATGTGAGCATGCTTGACAATGTCTCTCGTATATTGCCACGGCTTCTCTGTACCTTAAGGAGATGGCCTCCGATGCTGGGGTGCTGGCGGCTAAGGCTGCTACTACATCCGTCTTGGCCAGATGTATCCTTTGGTTAAGATCCTGGTCGGTGTATATGGATTCCAAGAAAACCCTGGAGGTGCTTCCTTTCAAGGTAGACATTCTCTTTGGAGAAGACCTCAATAAGATTGTGGCTGATCTGGCTACTGCTAAAACAGCTTGCCTACCTAGTACGGCTCCTTCCACGCAGGAGAAAAACAAAAGGCGGAATTATAAAACTAAAGACGGACACTGGGAGTCTTGTTGAAGGAGACAATTTAATAGCAGATCATCTTAATGATTATTTTTGCTCAGTATTTACTACTGAAAGAGAGGGGAAGGGGCCACAGTTAAGTTGCAGGTATATTCAGGAAAATGAAACAAGTACATTTACAGAGGAGAAGGTCCTAACAGAACTCTCAAAGCTGAAAGTGGACAAATCTATGGGGCCAGATGGGATACATCCAAGGATACTAAAAGAACTTAAAGAGGTGCTGGTAGCACCATTGACAGAATTATTCAACCAGTCATTAGCTACAGGAGTAATTCCAGGGGACTGAAAAAGAGCAAACGTAGTCCCACTGCACAAAAGTGGAAGCAAGGAAGAGGCAAACAACTACAGACCAGTGAGTCTTACATCAGTAGTAGGGAAATTGATGGAAACACTCTTAAAAGAAGGAGTTGTAGATTATCTCAAATCCGGCAATTTACTGGATCCCAAACAGCATGGATTCACTGGGGGGAGATCATGTCAAACAAATCTTATTGACTTTTTTGATTGTGTGACTAAAGTGATGGATAAAGGTGGAGCCATGGATATAGCTTATCTAGACTTTAGTTAGGCTTTTGACACAGTTCCACATCGCAGACTGCTAAATAAACTTGAAAGTTTGGGATTGGATATTAGGATTATTGAATGGATAAGATCTTGGTTGAAGGATAGAAAACAGAGAGTTGTGGTAAATGGAGTGCATTCACAGGAGGGAAATGTTACCAGTGGAGTACCCCAGGGATCTGTACTTGGACCAGTGCTTTGTAATATCTTTATTGGTGACATTGCAAATGGCATTAAAGGGAAAGTATGCCTTTTTGCAGATGACACAAAGGTATGCAACAGGGTAGACACACCAGGTGGGGTAAAACAAATGATTGAGGATCTAGGTAGACTAGAGAAATGGTCAAGAGTCTGGTAATTACAGTTTAATGCCAAAAAATGCAAAATCATGCACTTGGGTCTCAAAAATCCTAAAACTAAATACAGTATTAATGGCACTATACTGGAAACTACTGAGGAGGAAAGGGATCTAGGAGTCACTATTTCAGATGACTTAAAGGCAGGTAAGCAATGTAACAAGGCAATGAGGAAGGCTAGTCAGATGCTTGGCTGCATTGGGAGAGGAATCAGCAGCAGAAAGAAAGAAGTAATAATGCCACTGTATAGGTCATTGGTACGGCCTCATCTAGAATACTGTATTCAGTTCTGGAGGCCATATCTTCAAAAGGATATTAATACATTAGAAACTGTACAAAGGAGGGCAACTAAAATGGTGCATGGCCTACATCACAAAACATACCCAGAAAGACTAAGAAATCTCAATATCTATAGTTTGGAGCAGAGAAGGGAAAGGGGGGACATGATAGAAACTTTCAAATATATCAAGGGTTTTAACAAAGTCCAGGAGGGAAACATTCTCCAAATGAAGAGAAGCAATAGGACACGAGGACATGCACTGAGACTGGAGGGGGGGAGGTTCAGGGGAAATTTGCGAAAAAATTATTTCACAGAAAGGGTAGTGGACAAGTGGAATAGCCTCCCATCAGAGGTGGTAGAGGCTAAGACAGTAGAGCAATTTAAACATGCATGGGATAGACATAAGGATATCCTTACAAAGAAATAAGGATCAAATGAGGTTAGAGCTAAAAATATAAAAAAAAAAAAAAAAAAAAAGGGGCAGACTAGATGGGCCAAGTGGTCCTTATCTGCCGACAAATTCTATGTTTCTATGTTTCTTTACCTAGAGGACCTTTCGTCCTCCAGGTAAAGCAAAAGGTCAGGTGTACCCAAAGCAAGATCGTGCTTCCAGACCTGCCAAGCCCTGACCAAAGCTGGCCTGGGCTGCCTGTCAGCCTGCTTCCAAAACTGACAAGCCTGCCGCATGACGGGGCGGGCCTCCCTCTGGGGGATCCCAGGGTGGGGGGCCGACTTCTAGGTTTTTCCCAGGATTGGTTGAAGACAACTTCTGATGCCTGGGTAAGGGAAGTCGTCACTCGAGGTTACGCCATACCCTTCAAGAATCGTCCCCCTCATCGATTTTGCCTTACAGATGTTCCTCTGGACCCGACAAAGGCAAACACTCTGCATTCTGAGGAAAATATTCCAGCTGAGGGTCCAGGTATTGGGGGTTCTGTACCCCTCGGTCAGCCTGCAGCACCGGTGGCAAACCAAGACCTACCTTGGGCTGCTATTTCTTATTTACTCTGCCTTTACAATCATATTGTCCCTGTAGTAAATCCACCATGGGTGGATTCTCTGTCGACTCGGTTACAGTAGTTAAGTCAGACTTCGGTTAAACTAAAGCCTGCCCCTTACCCCCCTAGGACCAAAGGGTCATCTAAGCGGGACACTGATGCAGATGCTTCTGATGGGGAATCTACAACATAGGTGGATGTTTCTGACCTCATAGAGGCTATCAAACTGATTCTTCAGATCGATGATGAAACTGAACCTCCAGATACGTCTAAGAAACCTGATAAGTTCAAACGTCAGAAGGTCACTAAATTAGTTTTGCCACGTTCTGACCATTTAATTGACATAAGTCAGGAATCCTGGGAGTCTCCAGGAAAGAAATTCTCCCTGTCTAAAAAGATCCTAGCTCGTTATCCCCTCGCTGCAGAGTTAAGTAAAAATTGGGAAACTCCGCCGCCGGCGGACTCACATGTCGCACGTCAGGTGGTGTCATCTACTCTGCCTTTCAATACCGTCACCTCTCTGAAGGAACCGACGGATAAGCGTGTGGAGGGTTGCTTGAAGTCTATTTACACTCTTGCGGGTGCTGTACGTAGACCTATTATAACAGCTTCTTGGGCTGCAAAAGCTATTGAAGTCTGGGTTCAAGAAGTTGAAGCAGAACGACCTTCTAATTTTTCTGATAATGCCAGACAGTGTCTTTCATATATTACCACAGCCTCTCATTACATTCAGGAGGCAGCCTCTGATGCCGGTGTGCAGGCAGCCAAAGCGTCTACTATGTTCATTGTGGCTCGCCGGATTCTGTGCTTGCGGTCCTGGTCTGTGGATCTGGACTCTAAAAAACCCTGAAGGTTATCCCTCTTAAGGTAAATATCCTTTTTGGGGAAGATCTGAACAAGATTGTTGCTGACTTAGCGTCTGCTAAAACTGCATATCTGCCGAGTACTAATCCTTCGGCTCCAAAGGCTAAAAGTCTCACCTTTGTTCCTTTCGACCACCAAGTAAAGCAAAGAGTCAGGCGTACCCGAAACAGGCTCGCACTACCAAAGCCTCTAAGCCCAAACCTAAACGTTCCTGGGCTGCCCATCAGCCTACTTCCAAACTAGACAAGCCTGCTGCATGGCGGGGCGGGCCTCCCCCTGCGGGACCCCAGGGTGGGAGGCCGACATCTGCGGTTCGCCCAGGTATGGTTATAGACCACTTCAGACGACTCGGTGAGGCAAGTCTTCACTCACGGATACGCCATCTCTTTCAAGAAACGTCCCCCTCGCCAGTTTTGTTCGACAAATATCCCTTTGGATCCGTTGAAAGCAAAAACTCTACATTTGGTGGTTCAATCCCTCCTGGACACAGGAATGATAGTGCCGGTGCCTCTGGCTCAGAGAGGCAGGGGGTACTATTCCACGTTGTTCCTAGTTCCAAAACCGAATGGCTCCTCCCGGCCCATACTCAACCTCAAGTCTTTGAACAAATTTGTGAAGTTATCCAAATTCCGTATATATGGAAACTCTTTGCTTTATTGTTCCGGCCTTGGAACCCAAGGACTATATGGTATCCCTGGATATACAGGATGCTTACCTACATATACCTATTGCCATGTCGCATTAGCAATATCTGCGGTTTGCTATTGGCAACCTACATTATCAATTCCAGGCCTTGCCTTTTGGACTGACCACTGCTCCGTGAATCTTCACCAAGGTCATGACGGCCTTTCTCCGCTGTCAGAGTATCAGTATCCTGCTGTATCTGGACGACTTGTTGATCCTGGCGAACTCCCCAGAGGTTCTCCTTCATCATCTGGGCCTGACTGTCCAATTCCTGCAAGTCCCACGGGTGGCTCATCAACTGAAAGAATTCCTCACTGGTCCCTGCTCAGAGCATGGTGCACCTGGGGATATTATTGGACACACACAACCAACGTTTTTTTCTCTAACGTCCTAGTGGATGCTGGGGACTCCGTAAGGACCATGGGGAATAGACGGGCTCCGCAGGAGACAGGGCACTTTAAGAAAGTATTAGGAATACTGGTGTGCACTGGCTCCTCCCTCTATGCCCCTCCTCCAGACCTCAGTTAGAATCTGTGCCCGGACAGAGCTGGGTGCACTTTAGTGAGCTCTCCTGAGCTTGCTAATAAGAAAGTATTTTGTTAGGATTTTTTATTTTCAGAGAGGTCTGCTGGCAACGGACTCTCTGCTACGTGGGACTGGGGGGTGAGAAGCAGACCTACTAACTGCGGATAGGTCATGCTTCTTAGGCTACTGGACACCATTAGCTCCAGAGGGATCGAACACAGGAACTCACCCTTGGTCGTCCGATCCCAGTGCCGCGCCGCCGCCCCCCTCGCAGAGCCAGAAGCAAGAAGCCGGTGAGTGAAGTAAGAAGACGTCAAAAGCGGCGGCAGAAGACTCCAGTCTTCATATGAGGTAGCGCACAGCACTGCAGCTGTGCGCCATTGCTCCCACATTAACCCGCACACTCCGGTCACTGTAGGGTGCAGGGTGCATGGGGGGGCGCCCTGGGCAGCAATTAAGTACCTCTGGCATAAAAAAAGCATATATACAGTTGGGCACTGTATATATGCATGAGCCCCCGCCATTATTTTGCACAAAATCGTGGGACAGAAGCCCACCGCTGAGGGGGCGGGGCTTCTTCCTCAGCACCCACCAGCGCCATTTTCTCTCCACAGCTCCGCTGAGAGGAAGCTCCCCAGGCTCTCCCCTGCAGAATCACGGTAGAAAAAGGGTAAAAAGAGAGGGGGGGCACATAATTTTAGCGCAAAATCACTAATACAGCAGCTACTGGGTAAACACTAAGTTACTGTGTAATTCCTGGGTTATATAGCGCTGGGGTGTGTTCTGGCATACTCTCTCTCTGTCTCTCCAAAAGGCCTTGTGGGGGTTCTGTCCTCAAATAGAGCATCCCCTGTGTGTGTGGTGTGTCGGTACGCTTGTGTCGACATGTTTGACGAGAAAGGCTATGTGGAAGCAGAGCAGGTGCAGATGAATGTGGTGTCTCCGCCGACATCCTGATTGGATGGATATGTGGAAGGTGTTAAATGATAATGTAAACTCCTTGCATAAAAGGTTGGATAAAGCTGAAGCCTTGGGACAGTCAGGGTCTCAACCCATGCCTGATCCTACAGCGCAGAGGCCGGCAGGGTCTCAGAAGCGCCCACTATCCCAGATTGTTGACACAGATATCGACACGGATTCTGACTCCAGTGTCGATGGCGATGATGCAAAGTTACTGCCTAAAATGACTAAAGCCATCCGCTACATGATTATAGCGATGAAGGATGTATTGCACATTTCAGAGGAAAACCCTGTGCCTGACAAGAGGGTTTATATGTTTGGGGAAAAAAGGCAAGAAGTGGCCTTTCCCCCTTCAGATGAGTTAAATGAGTTATGTGAAAAAGCTTGGGATTCTCCTGATAGGAAAGTGCAGATTTCCAAACGGTTACCTATGGCGTATCCTTTCCCGCCAACGGACAGGTTACGCTGGGAATCCTCCCCTAGGGTAGACAAAGCTTTGACACGCTTATCTAAGAAGGTGGCCCTGCCGTCACAGGATACGGCCACCCTAAAAGATCCTGCGGATAGGGAGCAGGAGGGTATCCTGAAGTCCGTTTATACACATTCAGGTACCCTACTAAGGCCGGCAATTGCGTCGGCCTGGATGTGTAGTGCTGTAGCAGCATGGACAGATACTCTGTCTGAGGAACTTGATACCTTGGACAAGGATACTATATTACTGACCCTGGGGCATATAAAAGACGCTGTCCTATATATGAGGGATGCCCAGAGAGACATTTGCCTACTTGGCTCTAGAATAAATGCAATGTCAATTTCTGCCAGAAGGGTTCTGTGGACTCGGCAATGGACAGGTGATGCCGACTCAAAAAAGCACATGGAGGTTTTACCTTATAAGGGTGAGGAATTGTTTGGGGACGGTCTCTCGGACCTAGTTTCCACAGCTACGGCTGGGAAGTCAAATTTTTTGCCATATATTCCCTCACAACCTAAGAAAGCACCGTATTACCAAATGCAGTCCTTTCGATCGCAAAGAGGCCAGAAAGTTCGAGGTGCGTCCTTTTTTGCCAGAGGCAGGGGTAGAGGAAAAAAGCTGCACAATACAGCTAGTTCCCAGGAAAGGAAGTCCTCCCCGGCTTCCACTAAATCCACCGCATGACGCTGGGGCTCCACAGGTGGAGCCAGGAGCGGTGGGGGCGCATCTCCGGAATTTCAGCCACCAGTGGGTTCGCTCACAGGTGGATCCCTGGGCTATACAGATTGTGTCTCAGGGATACAAGCTGGAATTCGAAGTGATGCCCCCTCACCGTTACCTCAAATCGGCCCTGCCAACTTCCCCCTTAGAGAGGGAAATAGTGTTAGCGGCAATTCACAAATTATATCTCCAACAGGTGGTGGTTCAGGTTCCCCTCCCTCAACAGGGAAGGGGTTACTATTCCACAATGTTTGTGGTTCCGAAACCGGACGGTTCGGTCAGACCCATATTGAATTTAAAATCCCTGAACATTTACCTGAAAAGGTTCAAGTTCAAGGTGGAATAGCTCAGGGCGGTCATTGCAAGCCTGGAAGAGGGGGATTTTATGGTGTCTCTGGACATAAAGGATGCTTACCTGCATGTCCCCATTTATCCACCTCATCAGGATTACCTCAGATTTGTGGTACAGGACTGTCATTACCAATTCCAGACGTTGCAGTTTGGTCTGTCCACGGCACCGAGAATATTTACCAAGGTAATGGCAGAAATGATGGTGCTTCTGCGAAAGCAAGGAGTTACAATTATCCCATACTTGGACGATCTCCTCATAAAGGCGAGGTCCAGAGAGCAGTTGCTGATCAGCGTAGCACACTCTCGGGAGGTGTTGCAACTGCACGGCTGGATTCTAAATATTCTAAAGTCACAGCTGATTCCTACGACGAGACTGCCCTTCCTGGGCATGATTCTGGACACAGACCAGAAGAAGGTGTTTCTCCTGGGGGAGAAGGCCCAGGAGCTTGTGGCTCTGGTCAGAGACCTCTTAAAACCAAAACAGGTGTCGGTGCATCACTGCACGCGAGTCCTGGGAAAGATGGTGGCGTCATACGAAGCCATTCCCTTCAGGCAGGTTCCATGCGAGGACCTTTCAGTGGGATCTGTTGGACAAGTGGTCCGGATCGCATCTTCAGATGCATCGGCTGATCACCCTATCCCCCAGGGCCAGGGTGTCTCTTCTGTGGTGGCTGCAGAGTGCTCACCTTCTCGAGGGCCGCAGATTCGGAATACAGGACTGGGTCCTGGTGACCACGGATGCAAGCCTCCGAGGGTGGGGGGCAGTCACTCAGGGAATAAACTTCCAAGGGCTGTGGTCAAGTCAGGAGACTTGTCTGCACATCAAAATCCTGAAACTAAGGGCCATATACAACGCCCTGAGTCAAGCGGAGCCTCTGCTTCGCAACCAACCGGTGCTGATTCAGTCAGACAACATCACCGCAGTGGCTCATGTAAACCGCCAAGGCGGCACAAGAAGCAGGGTGGCGATGGCAGTAGCCACCAGAATTCTTTGCTGGGCGGAGAATCACGTGCAAGCACTGTCAGCAGTGTTGATTCCGGGAGTGGACAACTGGGAAGCAGACTTCCTCAGCAGGCACGACCTCCACCCGGGAGAGTGGGACTTCATCAAGAAGTCTTCGCACAGATTACAAATCGATGGGAACTGCCACAGGTGGACATGATGGCATCCCGCCTCAACAAAAAGCTACAATGGTATTGCGCCAGGTCAAGAGACCCTCAGGCGATAGCTGTGGACGCACTAGTGACACCGTGGGTGTTCCAGTCGGTTTATGTGTTTCCTCCTCTTCCTCTCATACCAAAGGTGCTGAGAATCGTAAGAAAAAGAGGAGTGAGAACAATACTCATTGTTCCGGATTGGCCAAGAAGGACTTGGTATCCGGAACTGCAAGAAATGCTCACAGAGGACCCATGGCCTCTGCCTCTCAGACTGGATCTGTTGCAACAGGGGCCCTGTCTGTTCCAAGACTTACCACGGCTGCGTTTGACGGCATGGAGGTTGAACGCCGGATCCTAGCGGAGAAAGGCATTCCGGATGAAGTTATTCCTACGCTGACAAAGGCTAGGAAGGACGTGACAGCAAAACATTATCACCGTATATGGCGAAAATATGTTGCTTGGTGTGAGGCCAGGAAGGCCCCTACAGAGGAATTCCAGCTGGGTCGTTTCCTTCACTTCCTACAGTCGGGAGCGATTATGGGCTTAAAATTAGGGCCCATCAAGGTCCAGATT
Organism: Pseudophryne corroboree; assembly: GCF_028390025.1. Classification (NCBI taxonomy): domain Eukaryota; kingdom Metazoa; phylum Chordata; class Amphibia; order Anura; family Myobatrachidae; genus Pseudophryne; species Pseudophryne corroboree. The sequence goes on along the minus strand of NC_086447.1, from coordinate 623,753,763 downwards.
TCGTCCCTATCCATTTTCTTTCAAAAGGAACTGGCTTCTCTTCCTGAAGTTCAGACGTTTGTAAAGGGGGTGCTGCATATTCAGCCCCCTTTTGTGCCACCAGTGGCACCTTGGGATCTTAACGTGGTGTTGAGTTTCCTGAAATCTCACTGGTTTGAGCCACTTAAGACCGTGGAGTTAAAATATCTCAAGTGGAAAGTGGTCATGCTATTGGCCTTAGCTTCGGCTAGGCGTGTGTCGGAATTCGCGGCTTTGTCATGTGAAAGCCCCTATCTGGTTTTCCATATGGACAGGGCAGAATTACGGACTCGTCCGCAATTTCTGCCGAAGGTGGTGTCATCTTTTCATTTGAACCAACCTATTGTGGTGCCTGCGGCTACTCGTGACTTGGAGGATTCCAAGTTACTAGATGTAGTCAGGGCTTTGAAGATTTATGTAGCCAGAACGGCTGGAGTCAGGAAAACTGACTCGCTGTTTATTCTGTATGCGCATCCAACAAGCTAGGTGCTCCTGCTTCAAAGCAAACTATTGCTCGCTGGATCTGTAACACGATTCAGCAGGCTCATTCTGCGGCTGGATTGCCGCATCCAAAATCAGTAAAAGCCCATTCCACAAGGAAGGTGGGTTCTTCTTGGGCGGCTGGCCGAGGGGTCTCGACATTACAGCTTTGCCGAGCAGCAACTTGGTCGGGTTCAAACACTTTTGCAAAATTCTACAAGTTTGATACCCTGGCTGAGGAGGACCTTGTGTTTTGCTCATTCGGTGCTGCAGAGTCATCCGCACTTTCCCGCCCGTTTGGGAGCTTTGGTATAATCCCCATGGTCCTTACGGAGTCCCCAGTATCCACTAGGACGTCAGAGAAAATAAGATTTTACTCACCGGTAAATCTATTTCTCGTAGTCCGTAGTGGATGCTGGGCGCCCGTCCCAAATGCGGACTTCTTCTGCAATACTTGTATATAGTTATTGCTTAAATAAGGGTTATGTTATGTTGGCATCAGGTTGTCTGATGCTCTTTTGTTGTTCATACTGTTAACTGGGTATAGTTTATCACGAGTTATACGGTGTGATTGGTGTGGCTGGTATGAGTCTTACCCTGGATTCCAAAATCCTTTCCTTGTACTGTCAGCTCTTCCGGGCATAGTTTCCTTAACTGGGGTCTGGAGGAGGGACATAGAAGGAGGAGCCAGTGCACACCAGTATTCCTAATTCTTTCTTAAAGTGCCCTGTCTCCTGCGGAGCCCGTCTATTCCCCATGGTCCTTACGGAGTCCCCAGCATCCACTACGGACTACGAGAAATAGATTTACCGGTGAGTTAAAATCTTATTTTTGTCTCCGGAGAAGGTCCTGAAACGTCACGACAAGATAAGATGCTTCCTATCTCGTCCACGTGTGTCGATGCACTCGGCGATGCAAGTACTAGGCCTCATGTTGTCAAATTGTAAAGCACAACGGAATTTGCTGAGCTATATAAGAAACTGTTACTAAATAAATAAAATAAATGTTGTTGGCTTTCGACATGGTAGTGTACGTTCTATTTCATCCTTGCCCTCTGTGGCGGTTAATCTTTTCCAAGTGGGATGGCCTACCTCACCGGATAAGGTCTCACATGATTTCCTTGACTCCGGAAGTTCGTCTGTGTCTGAGCTGGTGGCTCCAGGACCAACAATTGAGCAGGGGTCATTTTTCTGGATTTTCAATTGGGTCCTCCTAACGACGGATGCCGGTCTGCGTGGTTGGGGCGCAGTGTTGGAGCACCACTCTTCAGTGTCGGTGGACCAGGGAGGAATCTCTCCTTCCAATAAACATTCTGGAATTGCGGGCAGTGTTCAATTCTCTGAAACTGGCCCTGCCTCTAGTACAGAACAGGCTTGTTCAAGTACAGTCGGACAACGCCACCACTGTGGCATACATAAATCATCAAGGCGGTACTCAAAGTCGCATGACAATGATGGAAGTGTCCAAGATTCTTCAATGGACGGAATGCCATCTGCTAGCCATATCTGCAGTGTTCATTCCAGGGTTCCTCAACTGGTAAGCGTACTTTCTCAGTCGTCAGGACGTATACGCTGGAGAGTGGAGCCTTCATCTGGAAGTCTTTCAACTCCTAGTGGACAAGTGGGGCCTCCCAGATGTAGACCTTATGGCGTCTCGACACAATCACAAGGTTTCGGTCTTTGGACCAAGAGCAAGGGATCTTCAAACAACGTTCGTTGATGTGCTGGCAATTCCATGTAACTTTCGGCTGCCGTATGTGTTCCCTCCGGTGTCACTCCTGCTCAGGGTAGTAAGGAATTTCAAGCAAGAAGGAGGATTACTACTTCTAATCGCTTTAGTGTGGCCCAGGCAGTATTAGTTCTCAGACCTGCAGGGTCTCTCGATAGAGCGTCCTCTTCTACTTCCGCAACGCCCAGACCTCCTCGTTCAGGGCCCTTGTGTCTATCAGGATCTGGCCTGACTGGCTTTGATGGCGTGGCTCTTGAAGCTTCAATTCTGAGGGCCACGGGATTTTCTGAGGCGTTCATCCAAACTACTGTATGTTGAAAGCCCATAAACCGGCTTCATCTCAGATTTATTATAGGGTCTGGAATACTTACTTCACCTGGTGTGCGTCTAAGAATTATGATGCATACAAGTTTAGTACTGACAAACTTTTGGCTTTTCTGCAACAGGGCCTGGACTTGGGCCTCCCTCAAGGTTCATATTTCAGCCTTGTCGGTATGGTTTCAGAGAAAAATTGCGACTTTGCCTGAAGTTCATACTTTCACTCAGGGTGTCTTACGGATTCAACTTCCCTATATTCCTCCTGTGGCTCCTTGGGATTTGTTGGTGGTTCTGATGCCCTACAAGAGTCTTTGTTTGAACCTCTTGAGTCTGTGGTCCTTAAATGGCTTACACATACGGTTTTATTTTTGCTGGCTATTGTTTCTGCTAGAAGAATATCAGACTTGGGTGCCTTATCCTGTCTGTCACCTTTTCTGATTTTTCATAATTACCGTAAGGTTCTTAGAACTCGCCCTGGTTATCTTCCTTAAGTGGTGTCGTCTTTCCACCTTAACCAAGAGATTGTGGTTCCGGCCTTTATCTCTCCTGGTTTGTCCTCCAAAGGATGGTCTTTGGATGTGGTACGGGCTTTCCGTATATATGTGAAGAGAACCCCCTCTCTTAGGAGATCTGATTCTCTCTTTGTACTTTTTGGTTTTCACAAACGTGGCTGGCCTGCGAATAAGCAGATATTGGCCAGATGGATTAGAATGATGATTGCACAAGCTTATGTGTACAGGCTGGACTTTCAGCTCCATTCTGCTCTGTTTGTTTTGACCTTCTTTGGCGGCCCGCCGTGGCGCGTCCCTAGATCAATTGTGCGTCCCTAGAACAATTGTGCAAGGCGTCTACGTGGTCCTCAGTGAACACGTTCATCAGGTTCTATGCCTTTGATACTTCCGCCTCCCAGGATGCTTCCTTTGGACGCTGGGTTCTTGTGCCTGCTACAGTGCGTCCCCTCCCATGAGGAACTGCTTTAGGACATCCCCGATGTTATTCCCTGTGGAATACCAGTGTACCACGCTGCAGAAATGGAAATTTATGATAAGCTCTTACCGTTATTAAATCTCTTTCTGAGAGGTACACTGGATTCCACAGGGCGCCCACCCTGACGCACTTAGCTTCTTTGGGTTTGTATGGCATTAGCCACTGGCACCTTCTCCTGTCGTAAGAATGTGGTTGTCTGTTGCTACTAACTATTGTTGTCTCTTTTACCTGCTACTGCTTTGGACTTGTTAACAAAACTGAGCTCCTGTGCCTAGAGGCGGTGCAGTACATCCTGGGAACAGTCACAGCTTTAGCCTGTTGGTGCCTCGGATCAAGATCCAACTCTTCACCCCGATGTTGGGGGTCATTCCGAGTTGATCGCTTGCTGACGATTTGCGCAGCGATCAGGTGAAAAAACAACATTTCTGTGCATGCATATGCCCTGCAGTTCGCACACGCGACGTATGGGTACAAAGCCCTTTGTGGTTGTGCTCAGTTTCTAGCGAAGCTTTACTTCGCATTGACGGGTGCTAGAAGATTGACAGGAAGGGGGCGTTCCTGGTTGTCAACTGACCGTTTTCAGGGAGTGTATGTAATAACGCAGGCGTGTCTGAAAAAACGCAGGCGCGGCTGGGCGTTCGCTGGGCGGGTGTATGATGTCAAATCCGGACACTTATAGGCGGAAGTGATCGCAAGCGCTGAGTAAGTTCAGAGCTATTCTGAAACTGCACAAACTGATTTTGCAGAGGTCTGCTGCACATGCGTTCGCACCTCTGCTAAGCTAAAATACACTCCCCATTGGGCGGCGGCATAGCGTTTGCACGGCTGCTAAAACTAGCTAGTAAGCGATCAACTCGTGATGACCCCCGTTTATTCTCTGTGGAATCCAGTGTATCTCGCAGAAAGAGATTTAACAACTGTAAGTTCTTACCTTAAATCTCCCTTTTTTCTTTTTTTCTTTTCTTTATATGATAACTTTGGATTGACTATCCAAGTGGGTACAGCTGCTGGGAGAAATCGCCTTTAATTAAGCGCATGGTAAACTCTCGTAGTGTGGCGGAAATAAAACAAAAAAACCCCAAACAAAATACCTTTGTATCATCTGCAAAGAGGCATACTTTCCCTTTAATGCCATTTGCATTGTCACCAATAAAGATATTAAAAAGCACTGGTCCAAGTACAGATCCCTGGGGTACTCCACTAGTAACATTTTCCTCCTGTGAATGCACTCCATTTACAACTTTTTGTTTTTTCTATCCTGCAACCAAGATCTTATCCATTCAATAATCCTAGTATCGAATCCCAAACTTTCAAGTTAATTTAGCAGTCTGTGATGTGGAACAGTGTCAAGAGCCTTACTAAAGTCTAGATGAACTATATCCACGGCTCCACCTTTATCCATCACTTTAGTCACACAGTCAAAAAAGTCAATAAGATTTGTTTGACATGATCTCCCCCCAGTGAATCCATGCTGTTTGGGATCCAGTAAATTGTCGGATTTGAGATAATCTACAACTCTTCTGTTTCCATCAATTTCCCTATTACTGATGTAAGACTAACTAGTGACATAGGGCATCACTAACTTTAGCACAAGACGCTGGCATTATTAAGGCATAAGAACATTTGCATATTTTATGCTATGTGCTCCTGTCTATCAGCGTTGCTATCTACAAGATAGCTTGTTCATATGGGTTCAGTATGATTTACTGCCCCCCGTGATGCCGAATGTCAGTATCCCGACATCGGCATCTGAAGCGGTAGAATGCAGACAGGGGGCGAGTGCAATGAAGCCACTTGCGGGCCACGGGTTCTAGTTCCTCTAATGGTGTTGTGGACACCCATAGAGGGTGAATCCCCTACCTTGCTGATATACCAGCGGCGGTCTGGTGCCCCTGTCGGGATTCCGGCATCTGTATTGTGACAGCGAGGATCTCGACGAGCAGTATGCTAACCGCATACCGTCGATATGCATGAATGGTATGGGGCACTAACTTTTCTGACACCTCCTGCTATCGGTTTTGACAGCTGCAGGTGTTGTTGCCCATACACCAGAGCAGGGACAGCTGTGTCCATGGCTGTGGCGACTGACGGCCACGGGTTGCACACTGTGCATGTGCCCAGTGAGCAGAGGAGAGACACAGTGCATCAGCACTAGGTGCTGTGGGGTGTCTGCAGGCGATTGCCAGAGGGGGAAGTTTCACTGCCCTGCTGCAGCATCCAAGATGTTACTACATCTTGGTGCTGCTGCATCCTGCTTTGGCTCGGTAAGGAGAAAAGCAGGAAGCGTTATACCCACACGATACATGTGGGTATAATACATTTACCCCCATATTCTAACATCATGGCAATACTATCATCCATCAGACTTCTATATGCTAAAGTGTGTGTAGCTTCTCCCGAGAACATGTTTGAGTCCAGTGGTTGGTTGTTTCTTACGTCCTAGAGGATGCTGGGGTCCATATTAGTACCATGGGGTATAGACGGGTCCACCAGGAGCCATTGGCATTTTAAGAGTTTGGGCTGGCTCCTCCCTCTATGCCCCTCCTACCAGACTCTGTTTAGAAAATGTGCCCGGAGGAGCCGGTCACAGCTAGGGGAGCTCTACAGAGTTTCATTAGTAAAGTTTAGTTTTAGAGTTTTTATTTTACAGGGAGGGTGCTGGAAACAGCCTCCCTGCATCGAGGGACTGAGGGGGGAGCAGTGTCCGCCCTGCGGGGTCTGAGCCACTGTCTCCGCTGACTGGACACTGAGCTCCAGAGGGGATAGATCGTTCCCCGCTGCAGGGGATCGCTCACCCTAGCAGCATGCCACCAGCCCCTTACAGAGCTGAAGATTGTGGCGAGTGAGTCACGACCCCCCTAGCAAGCGGGGGGCCGGTGTGAAGATGGCTGCATCAGGGTAGGAGTGCAGCGTTAACTGCACTCCGGAGGCTCAGCGGTACATAGTGCGGCGCAGTGAGGGGCGCCCTGTGCCAGCGCCTATACCCTACACTGGTTACGCAGCCTGTCGGGGTCGCCGGATCTCAGCCAGCATCAATCCTCAGGCTAGTATTAACCTGTGAAGAGCGGGAAGACAGCGCCATGTTGGGGGCGGTGCTTCTCAGTGCGGACCCAGTAGCGTTTCAGCGCCATTTTCCTACCTTCACAGCGCTGTCGGTGAAGGGAAAGTCCCTCCACAGCAACTCCAACTATCTATCACGGTACCAGGGGGTTGTAGAAGGGGAGGGGGGGAGGCTGCAAAACGACTGTGTAACCTATTAAGGTCCACAGTCAGCGCTGATAGGGGGTCTCCCTTTATATTAAAAGCGCTCTGTGTGGGTTGGCTCCAATCTCTGTGTCTCTTGCCATTCTTGGGGTTGAAACTCTGTCTGCCCTCCCCTGTGTGTGTGTGTGTGTGTGTGTGTGTGTGTGTGTGTGTGTGTGTGTGTAGAGTTTCTGTGGCCTCCATTAAGCAATGTCCAGGGACTCTGTGTCATATGCTGCAGAGGATATGTCCTCCCAGGATGATCCCATGCCATGTAATCAGGATTGCACTGGTTTAGCACAGATTCCAGCAAGGGAGCCGGAGTGGTTATCCTCTATCAAATCTATGATTTCTCAGATTTCGGATAGGGTTGCACAAAATTAATCTGCAACACAAGCTTTACAGAACTCTGTGGCAGTATGGCCCAGTTCTGGAACATCAGGGCTCCCCACTTTATATTCCCATAAACGTGCTCTTGCTCAGATCATGCAGGATAATACAGATACCAACTCTAATACTACAGATGGTGACGGGGATGTGTTGTTGGGGGCTGCATCACTTGCAAAAGGGGTGCAATTGATGATAGAGGCTATTAGGGATGTGTTAAATATTGCTGATACAACACCCGAGCAGGTTGAGGCTTGCTTCACTGAAAATAAGAAAGCCTCGCTAACCTTCCCTGCGTCAAAGGAATTCAATGCTATATTTGAAAAGGCTTGGGAAATCCCGGATAAAAAATTCCAGATACCTAAAAGGGTTCTGGTAGCGTTTCCTTTCCCGGTAGAGGATAGGAAAAAGTGGGAATACCCGCCTATTGTTGTCAGTATCGAGACTCTCAAAAAAGGTGGTTTTACATGTTCCAGGATTTACCGCCTCGAAAGAGCCAGCTGATCGTAAAATTGATAATACGCTCAAATCCATGTACACTGCTTCTGGGGCAAAACTACGTCCCACTATTGCCAGTGCTTGATTTGCCAAAGCTATAGTAAAGTGGTCAGGCACGTCATTTGAGGATTTGGATACTATGGAGAAATGTGATGTTGAATTGTTTTTATGTAACATTCAGGATTCGGCAGGATTTCTGGTAGAATCCATGAAGGACCTGGGTTCCATGGCTGCGGGGATTTCCTCCATGTCAGTATCAGCTCGTCGAGGGCTGTGGTTGCGCCAGTGGTCTGCCGACTCGGAATCCAGGAGAAGTGTGGAGACCCTACCCTACACAGGTCAGGCTCTGTTTGGGGAAGCGTTAGATGCGTGGATCTCCACGGCTACGGCTGGTAAGTCACCCTTCCTTCCCTCAGCTACACCTGCTGCGAAGATACCTTTTTCTTCAGTTACGCCACAGTCCTTTCGGTCTGACAAGCCCAGAAAGGCAAAGCCGTCCAACACCTTCTTTCGGGGAGGTCGGCCCAAGTTCAAGTAACCTACGGCTGCAGGTTCCCAGAAACAGAAACCTGCTTCAGGTACACCAAAGTCCTCTGCATGACGGTGGACTGCACGCCCCGGAGATGGGGCCGGTGGGAGCGAGAATCACACATTTCAGTCATGTCTGGGTGTCCTCCGTCCTGGACCCCTGGGTGCAAGATATTGTGTCCCATGGGTACAGGCTGAAATTTAAAAATCTCCTTCCTCACCGATTTTTCAGATAAGGCCTGCCAGCTCTGCTGGCAGACAGGTCTGTCCTGTAAGAAGCTGTCCAGAAGTTGGTGGATGCACAGGTCATTGTGCCAGTACCACCTCACATGCAGAACAAAGGTTACTATTCGAACCTTTTCGTGGTGCCGAATCCGGTTGGTTCGGTCAGGCCCATTCTGAACTTAAAATCACTAAACCCCTTTCAGAGGGCGTTCAAGTTAAAAATAGAGTCCCTAAGGGCGGTGATATCAGGCCTGGAGGAGGGCGAATTCCTAGTATCCCTGGATATCAAGGATGCGTACCTCCACATTCCGATTTGGCTGCCGCATCAAGCTTATCTGCGATTTGCACTGTTGGACTGTCACTTTGAGTTCCAGGCCCTCCCATTTGGTCTCTCCACAGCACCGAGGGTATTCACCAAGGTGATGGCGGAAATGATGATTCTCCCCCGCAGACGGGGTGAACATAATTCCGTATCTGGACAATCTGATTAAAAGCATCGTCCAAGGAGAAGCTGTTACGGTCCATAACATTCACGACTCTGCTTTTCAGAAAACATGGGGGGTAATTCCAAGTTGATCGCAGCAGGAAATTTTTTAGCAGTTGGGCAAATCCATGTGCACTGCAGGGGGGGGTAGATAAAACATTTGCTGAGAGAGTTAGATTTGGGTGGGTTATATTGTTTCTGTGCAGGGTAAATACTGGCTGCTTTATTTTTACACTGCAATTTAGATTGCAGATTGAACACACCACACTCAAATCTTAACTCTCTCTGCACATGTTATATCTGCCTCCCCTGTAGTGCACATGGTTTTGCCCAACTACTAACAAAGATCCTGCTGCGATCAACTCAGAATTACCCCCATGGTTGGATCCTGAATCTTCCAAAGTCACATTTGGTACCACCCAGAAGGTTTGTCCTTTCTGGGAATGATCCTCGACACGGAAGTGCAGAGGGTGTTTCTCCCAGTGGAAAAGGCGTTGGTGATTCAAACTATGGTCCGGGATGTCTTGAAGCCAGTCCGGGTGTCAATTCATCGGTGCATTCGCCTTCTGTAGAAGACAGTAGCCTCGTACACGAGGCTCTGCAGTACGGGAGGTTTCACGCTCGGTCCTTCCAACTGGATCTCCTTGACAAGTGGTCGGGATCCCATCTACACATGCACCAAAGGCCAGGATTTCACTCCTCTGGTGGCTGCAATTATCTCACTTTCTGGAGGGCTACAGGTTCAGGATTCAGGACTGGATCCTTCTAACCACGCTCATTTCACCGCTGGGTGAAATAAGCGGCCCCACCGTCTCCCCCCACACACTCGGCACACATCGCGCTGTGCTGAGCTGTTCGCTCAGCACACATCTCTCCCCAAATCGGGCCGTGAATACGGCCCTTAAGAGTGGCAAAGATGACGAGGTTACATTAACAGTAACACTAACACTCATAACATGTTTATCCTGCAAGGTGAGGTTATCAACTCAGCATCTGGCACATGATGGGTTATGTGCAAATTGTTTTGCGTATCAGCAGATTGCATGACAGATCCCTGTTAAACGACAAATAGATCCATCTTGGGCTATGTCTGCACAAACCTTATCCAGTATAGCTGACAGGTTGGTCTCTACAGCTTCAACTTCAGGAATAGGGTACACTATTAACCCATACATGCAGCTCCCATCTTATGGTATAGCCCCAACAGCTTCTACAAATCAACTAGCTGATAGACCAAGGGTAAATATATAATCAAATTCACTGGCTACACAGGATGATACATCAGATGAGGATAGCTCCATATACTCTACTTCACCATATGAAGAACAAGTGGAAGGTTTCAGCTCAGAGGATATAGCTGAGTTAATTGGAGCAATGAAGGCTATTCTGTCTCTAGAGGATTCAGCTGATCCAATAATAAAAACTAAGGCACCTGTGTTTAAACGTCCCAAAACAGTTAGGGTTGAGTTTCCAGGGTCAGAGGAACTGATGGAAATTATGGAGGAAGCTTGGGTACACCCAATAGGAAATAAGAATTCCAAAAAAATAGGATTCTTATTACCCTTTTCCAACTGGGGACTGTTTAAATAGAGAAGTGCCTCCTAAGGTAGATACGCACGTCATTTGATTAGTGCGAAAATCTATTTTACCTTTACCATCTACGTCATTAAATGATGTCACAGACAGATGAGTTGATGGTTTTAAAAAAAAAAAAAATGTTTCTCTGTCAGGGGCAGTCATAAGGCCGGCTATGTCCTCAGCCTGGATGGCAAAAGCAGTAGATGAATGGGCTGACAAACTGGAAAACGTGCTCTCGGCCACTACTAGGGAGCAGGAGTCCCATATAGCCCATATGAAACAGGCTGCGCTGTTCTTAGAAGAAGCAGCAATTGATACGGGTACAATTGCTTCTAAAGCATCAGCCTTAACGGTAGCTGTTCGCGGAGCAATTTGGCTAATTACATGGAAAGCTGATTCAGAATCCAAGAAGGTTCTGGAAGCTTTGCCTTTTGTTGGGAACATTCTTTTTGGTAAGGAATTGACATATTCTGGAGTCAGAAGCATAATCCAAGAAGGTCAGGTTTCCTGCCAGTTATAACCCTAAGCCTAAGGGTTCGGGTTTCGGCCATTTCGGTGGCAAGATAAAACAAAAGGTAAAAATGAATCGAAGTAAACCCAGTACAATAAGTCTGGTAAAGCAAAGAAGCAATGGGCCACCAGAGGTCCAGCTTCCAAACCAGAACAGAAACCATCAGCCTGATGGTGCGGGCCTCCACTTGAGGGACCCCAAGGTAGGGGCCGACTTCTTCAGTTTGCACACATATGGCAGCAGTCGACAACAGACGCTTGGGTGCAAGATGTGGTATCTCTGGGTTATGTTTTCTCTTTCAAGAAGCAGCCTCCTCAAAGGTTTTTTTGCACAGCCCGTCTCATATAGAGGCGAAGGCCAGGGCCCTGCAAGAAGCAGTTCAGAAATTGCTTCAGTCCGGGGTAATTATTCCAGTACCCCTTGCACAACGGGGGCAGGGTTTTTACTCCAACCTATTTTTGGCCCAGAAGCCAAATGGGTCATTTCGTCCCATTCTCAATCTCAAAATGTTAAACAAATACATTTGGGTCCCAAGGTTCCACATGGAGACGTTACGCTCCATAGTTTCTCAAACGTCCTAGTGGATGCTGGGGACTCCGTAAGGACCATGGGGATTAGACGGGCTCCGCAGGAGACTGGGAACTCTAAGAAAGATTTAGTACTACTGGTGTGCACTGGCTCCTCCCTCTATGCCCCTCCTCCAGACCTCAGTTAGAATCTGTGCCCGGCCAGAGCTGGGTGCTTTTAGTGAGCTCTCCTGAGCTTGCTAATAAGAAAGTATTTTAGTTAGGATTTTTTTATTTTCAGAGAGCTTCTGCTGGCAACAGACTCTCTGCTACGTGGGACTGAGGGGAGAGAAGCAAACCTACTAACTGCGGCTAGGTTGCGCTTCTTAGGCTACTGGACACCATTAGCTCCAGAGTGTTCGAACACAGGATCTTAACCTTGGTCGCCCGTTCCCGGAGCCGCGCCGCCATTCCCCTCGCAGAGCCAGAAGACTGAAGCCGGCAGAAGCAAGAAGACATCGAAATCGGCGGCAGAAGACTCCTGTCTTCACATGAGGTAGCGCACAGCACTGCAGCTGTGCGCCATTGCTCCCACATTACACCCACACACTCCGGTCACTGTAGGGCGCAGGGGGGCGCCCTGGGCAGCAATTGATTACCTCCTGGCAAAAGCAGCATATATACAGCTGGGCACTGTAATATGCATGAGCCCCCGCCATTAATTTTACACAAAATCGCGGGACAGAAGTCCGCCGCTGAGGTGGCGAGGCCTTCTTCCTCAGCACTCACCAGCGCCATTTTCTCTCCACAGCTCAGCTGAGAGGAAGCTCCCCAGGCTCTCCCCTGCAGTATCAAGGTAGAAAAAGGGTAAAAGAGAGGGAGGGGCACATAAATTTAGGCGCAAATTATCATAACCAGCAGCTACTGGGTAAACACTAACTTACTGTGTAATCCCTGGGTTATATAGCGCTGGGGTGTGTGCTGGCATACTCTATCTCTGTCTCCCCAAAAGGCCTTTGTGGGGGTCCTGTCCTCAGAGCATTTCCTGTGTGTGTGCGGTGTGTCGGTACGTTGGTGTCGACATGTTTGACGAGGAAGGATACGTGGAGGCAGCACAAGTGCAAATGAATGTGGTGTCGCCGCCGACACCTGATTGGATGGATATGTGGAAGGTGTTAAATGATAACGTAAGCTCCTTGCATAAAAGGTTGGATAAAGCTGAAGCCTTGGGACAGTCAGGGTCTCAACCCAGGTCTGATCCTACAGCTCAGAGGCCGTCAGGGTCTCAAAAATGCCCACTATCCCAGATGGTTGACACAGATATCGACACGGATTCTGACTCCAGTGTCGATGACGATGATGCAAAGTTACAGCCTAAAATGACTAAAGCCATCCGCTACATGATTATAGCAATGAAGGATATATTGCACATATCAGAGGAAAACCCTGTCCCTGACGAGAGGGTTTATATGTATGGGGAGAAAAAGCAAGAAGCGACTTTTCCCCCTTCACATGAATTGAATGAATTATGTGAAAAAGCATGGGATTCCCCTGATAGGAAAGTACTGATTTCCAAAAGATTACTTATGGCGTATCCTTTCCCGCCAACGGACAGGTTACGCTGGGAATCCTCCCCTAGGGTAGACAAAGCATTGACGCGCTTATCTAAGAAGGTGGCCCTGCCGTCATAGGATACGGCTGCCCTAAAGGATCCTGTGGATAGAAAGCAGGAGGGTATCCTGAAGTCTGTTTATACACATTCTGGTACTCTGCTGAGGCCAGCAATTGCTTCGGCCTGGATGTGTAGTGCTGTAGCAGCATGGACAGATACTCTGTCTGAGGAGATAGATACCCTGGACAGGGATACTATATTACTGACCCTGGGGCATATCAAAGACGCTGTCCTATATATGAGGGATGCCCAGAGGGACATTTGCCTGCTGGGCTCTAGAATAAACGCAATGTCGATTTCTGCCAGAAGGGTCCTATGGACTCGGCAATGGACAGGCGATGTCGACTCTAAAAAACACATGGAGGTTTTACCTTGTAAGGGTGAGGAATTGTTTGGGGACGGTCTCTCGGACCTAGTTTCCACAGCTACGGCTGGGAAGTCAAATTTCTTACCATATATTCCCTCACAGCCAAAGAAAGCACTGTATTACCAAATGCAGTCCTTTCGTTCACAAAAAAGCAAGAGACTCAGAGGTGCATCCTTTCTTGCCAGCACCATGCAGCTAGTTCCCAGGAACAAATGTCCTCCCCGGCTTCCACTAAATCCACCGCATGACGCTGGGGCTCCACAGGCGGAGCCAGGAGCGGTGGGGGCGCGTCTCCGAAATTTCAGCCACCAGTGGGTTCGCTCACGGGTGGATACTTGGGCTATACAAATTCCCAGGGATACAAGCTGGAATTCGAGGTGACGCCCCCTCACCGTTACCTAAAATCGGCTTTGCCAGCTTTCCCCATGGAGAGGGAGGTAGTTTTGGCGGCAATTCACAAGCTATATCTCCAGCAGGTGGTGGTAAAGGTTCCCCTCCTTCAACAGGGAAGGGGCTACTATTCCACTATGTTTGTGGTACCGAAACCGGACGGTTCGGTCAGACCCATTTTGAATTTAAAATCCCTGAACATTTATCTGAAGAAATTCAAGTTTAAAATGAAATCGCTCAGAGCGGTCATTGCAAGCCTGGAAGAGGGGGATTTTATGGTGTCTCTGGACATCAAGGATCCCCATTTATCCACCTCATCAGGAGTACCTCAGGTTTGTGGTACAGGACTGTCATTACCAATTCCAGACGTTGCCGTTTGGCCTGTCCACAGCACCGAGAATATTTACGAAGGTGATGATGGAAATGATGGTGCTCCTTCAGAAGCAAGGAGTTACAATTATCCCATACTTGGACGATCTCCTCATAAAGGCGAGGTCCAGGGAACAGTTGCTGATCAGCGTAGCACACTCTCAGGAAGTGTTGCGACAGCACAGCTGGATTCTGAATATTCCAAAGTCGCAGCTGATTCCTACGAAACAGGTATCGGTGCATCACTGCACGCGAGTCCTGGGAAAGATTGTGGTGTCATACGAAGCCATTCCTTTCGGCAGGTTCCATGCGAGGATCTTTCAGTGGGATCTGTTGGACAAGTGGTCCGGACCGCATCTTCAGATGCATCGGCTGATCACCCTGTCCCCAAGGGCCAGGGTGTCTCTTCTGTGGTGGCTGCAAAGTGCTCACCTCCTCGAGGGCCGCAGGTTCGGCATACAGGACTGGGTCCTGGTGACCACGGATGCAAGCCTCCGAGGATGGGGGGCAGTCACTCAGGGAAGAAACTTCCAAGGGCTGTGGTCAAGTCAGGAGACTTGTCTGCACATCAATATCCTGGAACTAAGGGCCATATACAACGCCCTGAGTCAAGCGGAGCCTCTGCTTCGAAACCAACCAGTGCTGATTCAGTCAGACAACATCACTGCAGTGGCCCATGTAAACCGCCAGGGCGGCACAAGAAGCAGGGTGGCAATGGCAGAAGCCACCAGGATTCTTCGTTGGGCGGAGAATCACGTACAAGCGCTGTCAGCAGTGTTCATTCCGGGAGTGGACAACTGGGAAGCAGACTTCCTCAGCAGGCACGACCTCCACCCGGGAGAGTGGGGACTTCATCAAGAAGTCTTCGCACAGATTAGCAGTCGGTGGGAACTGCCACAGGTGGACATGATGGCATCCCACCTCAACAAAAAGCTACAAAGGTATTGCGCCAGGTCAAGAGACCCTCAGGCGATAGCTGTGGACGCACTAGTGACACCGTGGGTGTTCCAGTCGGTCTATGTGTTTCCTCCTCTTCCTCTCATACCAAAGGTGCTGAGAATTGTAAGAAAAAGAGGAGTGAGAACAATACTCATTGTTCCGGATTGGCCAAGAAGGACTTGGTACCCGGAACTGCAAGAAATGCTCACAGAGGACCCATGGCCTCTGCCTCTCAGACAGGACCTGTTGCAACAAGGGCCCTGTCTGTTCCAAGACTTACCGCGGCTGCGTTTGACGGCATGGCGGTTGAACGCCGGATCCTAGCGGAAAAAGGCATTCCGGATGAAATTATTCCTACGCTGATAAAGGCTAGGAAGGACGTGACAGCAAAGCATTATCACCGTATATGGCGAAAATATGTTGCTTGGTGTGAGGCCAGGAAGGCCCCTACAGAGGAATTCCAGCTGGGTCGATTCCTGCTCTTCCTACAGTCAGGAGTGACTTTGGGCCTAAAATTAGGGTCCATAAAGGTCCAGATTTCGTCCCTATCCATTTTCTTTCAGAAAGAACTGGCTTCACTGCCTGAGGTTCAGACGTTTGTTAATGGAGTGCTGCATATTCAGCCCCCTTTTGTGCCACCAGTGGCACCTTGGGATCTTAACGTGGTGTTGAGTTTCCTGAAATCCCACTGGTTTGACCCACTTAAGACCGTGGAGCTGAAGTATCTCACGTGGAAAGTGGTCATGTTGTTGACCTTAGCTTCGGTTAGGCGTGTGTCAGAATTGGCGGCTTTGTCATGTAAAAGCCCCTATCTGGTTTTCCATATGGACAGGGCAGAATTGCGGACTCGTCCGCAATTTCTTCCAAAGGTGGTGTCATCTTTTCATTTGAACCAACCTATTGTGGTGCCTGCGGCTACGCGTGACTTGGAGGATTCCAAGTTGCTTGACGTAGTCCGTGCTTTGAAGATTTATGTAACCAGAACGGCTGGAGTCAGGAAGGCTGACTCGCTGTTTATCCTGTATGCATCCAACAAGCTGGGTGCTCCTGCTTCAAAGCAAACTATTGCTCGCTGGATCTGTAACACGATTCAGCAGGCTCATTCTGCGGCTGGATTGCCGCATCCAAAATCAGTGAAAGCCCATTCCACAAGGAAGGTGGGCTCTTCTTGGGTGGCTGCCCGTGGGGTCTCGGCATTACAGCTTTGCCGAGCTGCTACTTGGTCGGGTTCAAACACATTTGCAAAATTCTACAAGTTTGATACCCTGGCTGAGGAGGACCTTGTGTTTGCCCATTCGGTGCTGCAGAGTCATCCGCACTCTCCGCCTGTTTGGGAGCTTTGGTATAATCCCCATGGTCCTTACAGAGTCCCCAGCATCCACTAGGACGTTAGAGAAAATAAGATTTTACTCACCGGTAAATCTATTTCTCGTAGTCCGTAGTGGATGCTGGGCGCCCGTCCCAAGTGCGGACTTTCTGCAATACGTGTATATAGTTATTGCTTAATAAAGGGTTATGTTATGTTGGCATCCATTGGTTGATGCTCTGTTGTTTGTTCATACTGTTAACTGGGTAAGTTTATCACAAGTTATACGGTGTGATTGGTGTGGCTGGTATGAGTCTTACCCTGGATTCCAAAATCCTTTTCTTGTAATGTCAGCTCTTCCGGGCACAGTTTCCTTAACTGAGGTCTGGAGGAGGGGCATAGAGGGAGGAGCCAGTGCACACCAGTAGTACTAAATCTTTCTTAGAGTGCCCAGTCTCCTGCGGAGCCCGTCTATTCCCCATGGTCCTTACGGAGTCCCCAGCATCCACTACGGACTACGAGAAATAGATTTACTGGTGAGTAAAATCTTATTTTTGGCCATGGAACCGGGGGATTACATGGTTTCTCTGGATATACAGAATGCTTACCTGCATGTGCCTATAGCATTGTCCCATCAGTGTTACCTCAGGTTCGCTATCCTCCAGCAATATTTTCAATTCCAGGCCTTACCATTTGTGTTAGCCACAGCCCCCAGAGTATTTACCAAGATCATGGTGGTTATGGCAGCTTATCTCCGCATGCAGGGGATAAGGATTTTTCCATACCTCA
This sequence comes from Pseudophryne corroboree, assembly GCF_028390025.1. Lineage (NCBI taxonomy): Eukaryota > Metazoa > Chordata > Amphibia > Anura > Myobatrachidae > Pseudophryne > Pseudophryne corroboree. The sequence goes on along the minus strand of NC_086447.1, from coordinate 623,736,440 downwards.
ACGATCTTTTAATCCTTGCACAATCCCAGGGCTTGCTATTGAGCCATCTCCAACAAACAATAAATTGTCTACAGAAACACTGATGGATCATAAATTGGGTAAAGTCGTCTCTGATTCCGACACAACGGATGATTCACTTAGGGTCTGTATTGGATTCAAGTATGCAGAAAATATTTTTACCTCAGGAAAAGATATCCAAGGTGTAGTTAATGACTCAGGAATTATTACACAGTCAGACAATATCGATTCACGCAGCAATGCGAGTCATGGGGTTGATGGTGTCAACATTCGACATGGTGGAATATGCACAATTCCACTCAAGACCTCTGCAGCATCTGATTCTGGCCAGATGGAATGGAGTACATCAGACAATAAAGAAACAGATGATGATACCTCCAGTAAAGGTAAAAAGGTCATTAGCCTTGTGGCTACAGACATCCCATCTAGACAAGGGGAGGCCCTTTTGTATATCAAATTGGGCGATCCTGACAACGGATGCCAGTCTACAGGGTTGGGGAGCAGTGTCCGGAAAATTATGGTTCCAGGGACAATGGACCACAGAAGAAAGTTGCCTGCCAATAAACCTGTTAGAACTTCGGGCCATATACATGGCACTGATTCAGGCAAAGGACATTCTGCAAGGAAACCAGTCCAGATCCGCTCGGACAATGCAACGACAGTAGTGTACCTCAACCATCAGGTAGGAACTCTTAGCCAAAAAGCAATGAAGGAGGTAAGTCACATACTAAAGTGGGCAGAACTCCATCTTCCAGCATTGTCCGCAGTGTTCATTCCAGGAGTCCTAAACTGTGAAGCGGACTTTCTCAGTCGACACACCATTCGTGCAACCGAATGGGCTCTACACCCAAAAGTATTTCAGACTCTAGTAGACAAGTGGGGGTTGCCAGAGATAAATCTCATGGCTTCCCGTCTGAACAACAAAGTTCCGGCATACGGGTCAAGAACAAAAGACCCCAGGACTTTCATCTGGCATATCTGTTTCCTCCGATCACCCTGTTACCCAGGGTGGTGAGGAAAATAAAGCAAGCAAGGGGTGCCGTGATTCTAATAGCTCCGGCTTGGCCCAGAAGGTATTGGTACATAGATCTGCAGAGTATGTCGATGGATGGTCCAATTCTGCTCCCTCAACGTCCAGATCTACTAATGCAGGGTCCTTGTTATCACATTCATCTGGATCGGCTGTCTTTGACGGCGTGGCTGTTGAAACCTCTATCCTGAAGTCAAGAGGTTTCTCACAAAAGGTAATTCAAACTATGGGCCTAATTCTGAGTTGATCGCAGCAGCAAATATTTTAGCAGTTGGGCAAAACCATGTGCACTGCAGGGGGGACAGATATAACATGTGCAGAGAGAGAGTAGATTTGGGTGTGGTGAGTTCAATCTACAATCTAAATTGCAGTGTAAAAATAAAGCAGCCAGTATTTACCCTGCACAGAAACAAAATAACCCACCCAAATCTAACTCTCTGCACATGTTATATCTGCCTCCCCTGCAGTGCACATGGTTTTGTCCAACTGCTAAAAAATTTCCTGCTGCGATCAACTTGGAATTACCCCCTATGCTCAGAGCAAGGAAACCCTCCTCAGCTTGCATTTATCACCGAATATGGCAAGCCTATATTCATTGGTGCAGTGAAAGAAGTATGGATCCAAGATCTTTCAGAGTATCCAGAATCTTAGATTTCCTTCAGGCAGGAGTGGATGGGTGTCGTACGGGAGCCCGACCGCCGGCAAACCGACAACGTGGCGAGCGCAAATGAGCCCCTTGCGGGCGCGCCACACTATTTTATTCTCCCTCCAGGGGGGTCGTGGACCCCCACGAGGGAGAATAGCTGTCGGTATGCCGGGTGTCGGGATTCCGGCGCCGTTATACTGTGCGCCGGGATCCCGACATTCGGCATACTGAAGACCACCCGAATGGATAAGGGTTTGAAGGTGGCTTCCTTGAGAGTTCAAGTTTCAGCATTGACTGTATGGTTTCAAATTAAAATTGCCACTTTACAAGATGTGCATACTTTTTTCCAGGGAATGCTGCGCATTCAACCAACCTTTGTTCTTCCTGCAGTACCTTGGGATTTAAGTGTGGTCCTCAAAGCCCTTCAAGGGGCTCCGTTTGAACCACTTAAGAAAGTGGATCTTAAATGGTTGACAGGTAAAGTACTCTTTCTACTGACTAACATCAGCTAGAAGAGTATCAGATTTAGGAGCACTGTCCTGTAAGTCTCCTTTTCTGATTTTTTTATCCAGATAAATCCGTTCTCAGAACTAAGTCTGGTTATCTTCCGAAGGTGGTCTCGAAGTTTCACCTTAACAAAGAAATTATAGTCCCGGCTTTTCAGGTATCGAGACTTTCTGCGGGAGAAGCGTCGCTGGACGTAGTCCGTGTATTAAGAATCTACGTAGATCGTACCAGTGCCATCAGAAAGACAGATTCTCTCTTCATTCTCTATGGATTTCACAAGAGGGTGTGGCCTGCTACTAAACAGACGCTAGAAAATGGCTTTCGAATGATGATTTCAGAAGCATATTCTCGAGCTGATCTTCCTGTTCCGGCTAATGTCTCTGCTTACTCTACACGTAAGGTAGGTCCTTCATGGGTAGCACAGCATGGTGCTTCAGCAGAACAGATATGTAAATCAGCCACATGGTCTTCCATTAACACATTCATTAGACATTATGCCTTGGATACCTTTGCTTCTCATGACGCTGAATTCGGGCGAATGGTTCTTCTGTCTAATGAGGAGCTTCCCCACCACTGAAAATTGCTTTGGAAAGTCCCAATGTTATCCTGTGGATAACCTGTGGACCCTGCCGGAGAAATATACGTTATGGTAAGAACTTACCGTTGATAACGATATTTCTGATATGTCCACAGGTTTACACAGGGATCCCACCCTGACGCACCTGATTTGAGAATCTTTATACTCACTAACCTCTTCCCTCTTGCATGGAAGGGGTGTGCATGTGTGTTCTTCTCGCCTGAATAGGGTTCTACATAATGCTCCTGCCTTAATGCTTTGGAATACAGGTGATTTGCCTGAGCCAGTGGACGGGAATATATGTACAAGGCCGTTGCATCCTGGGAGGCCAGAAAACTTGTGATCGTTTGGTGCCAATCCGCTATCGCTCCATCATATCCCAATGTTCTCCTGTGGAAACCTGTGGACATTGGAGAAATACCGTTATCAACGGTAAATTCTTACCATAACGTATATTTGGTTATCAACCGGTAAATCCTTTTCTCGTAGTCCGTAGAGGATGCTGGTCGCCCGCCCAGCACTTCGTTTTCCTGCACTTGTTGTCTGGTTCAGTACAACTTTGTTTTTAGTTACGTACTGCGTTGTTTACTTGGTAAGTAATGTTCACAGCGGTTGCTGAGTTTTCAAGCTAAGTTAGCTTGATGTGAGGTGGAATGAATCTCGCCACTATCTGTGTTAAATCCTTCTCTTGAAGATGTCCATCTCCTCGGGCACAGTTTCTAGACTGAGTCTGGTAGGAGGGGTATAGAGGGAGGAGCCAGCCCACAGTCTCAAACTCTTTAAGTGCCAATGGCTCCTGGTGACCCGTCTATACCCCATGGTACTAATATGGACCCCAGCATCCTCTACGGACTACGAGAAAAGGATTTACTGGTAGGTAACCAAAATCTTATTTTCTGCTGCGGGGTACACTGGGCTCCACAAGGATAGACATTGGGGTGTACAGTAGGATCTTGATCCGAGGCACCAACAGGCTCAAAGCTTTGACTGTTCCCAGAATGCACATCGCCGCCTCCTCTATAACCCCTCCTCCCTGCAGAGGAGCTCAGTTTTGTAGTTGGTGTTGCAGTAAGCAGGCACATAACAGAGGGGCTGTTCCAGGCAGCCCTAAGAAGACTACAAGGGCAGCAGCAGTGGTAAATGTCAGAAGACATACACTGTTGCAGCTCCTGCTCTCCCCAGCGGCGCTGTACACTCCCGAACCCTGGTTGGCAGGTAACTACAGCAGGAGGCTCCGGTTTTCTTCACAGTCAGGCACACGCGACGGGGGCTCTCCAGGATCGCGTGGCCGCGCTTCGGGAGGTGGTAAGTGGGTCCCGCTTGCGGGACCCGGTCTTTATTGCGATCCGGCGCGGTCAGTGGGAGGCGGGCCGCGCACGCTGGCGATGGACACTGTGGCAGTACAGGCGATACCACTAGATCACCAGGGCATGGATGCAGGTCAGGTTTTCTCTCTAAACCATTTTCAGTAGCCCACAGTACCCGGTTGTTTTGCCATCAGGGGGATAAGGCTTAGACCTGAAGCCCCTCCCGCAGCCCCAGGGCACCATTTCCCGCAAATGTTCCCGCCCTGGAGCTACATATCTGTCTCTCCCTCACTACCTGTCAGTGTCTGGGCGCCATTATCTCTCAGCTTCACTGTTCCTGGGACTGCTTGGGCTAATCCTCCTGTGTAAAGCCGCCTGGTTGTCAGTGCTTTGACTTTACATGACACTTAAGTATTCTACCTGCCTTTTTAGACAGTGCTAGTTAAGAAAGAGTGCATTTAGTCAGGGTTTTCTAGTACAATTACCTTGTGATATACATCCAGTTCTTACTGTGCAGTGTTATATCTATTGACTACATAGCTATATATATATATATAAGCTAGTCCAGTGCAGTATTATTGTTAGTAATAACCTCTGCATTGTACAAACTGTGACTATCTGTGTGTGCATTAGCTAGCTGAGTGGTGTCCATTTCGTGTCTTTCACTCAACTTGCTATACCTATATTCTATATATTGATATAGGATTTTCACAAAGATATACTTTAATACGTATTTTTCTCTGTGATTTAGTCACCATATCTCTCCTTTATCTCTGCTAGTGCTGACTACACTGTGCAGGGGTTTGGGTAAGAGGTATTGTGCTGCTGATAATTGTACTGTGTTACCTGATACTGCAAGTTACATCATGTCTGCTTCTGAGGGTAACGGTTCTGGGGCTGAACACACTACAGGTGTTGCTGAAGCCACAGACCCCTATGAGGAAAATATAGCAGCTGGGGGCTCTGGTTCTGGGGGCTCCTTGCTCCCCAGTGGGACTGTGGCAATGGGGGTACATAATGACCCACCATGGGCCGCTTTTTCCACGCTTCTACATACGCTAGTTAATAAATGAACACCCCCTATGGGACCCCCTATGCCGGTACAGCCGTATGTGGTCCCTTCAGCTAACCCGCCATGGGCGAACGATTTATCTGCTCAATTGAGGAAGTTGAACCAGTCCTTGACTACTAAAAAGTCTGACCATTGCTCGCCTAAGCCCAAGGGGTCCTTTAAGCGAGCTCTTGTCTCCTCACAATCCACTGTTGTCACTGACACCTCGTCTGATGAAGACGGCACTTACTGACCCCTCAGGTTCTGATTCAGATACGGTTGATGGGGAGGGTAGTTCACATGTGGATGTTCCTGATCTTTTGGAGGCTATTAAGTTGATTCTACAGATTACGGATGATCCCGAGCCGTCCGTCCCTCCTAAGAAACCAGAAGCGTCAGAAAGTGATTAAACAAGTGTTACCTCACTCTGACCACCTAGTGGATATACGTCAGGAACCCTGGGAAAACCCGGGTACGAAGTTTGTGCCTCAAAAGAAGATGCTGGCTCGCTATACCCTCGCACCAGAGCTGTCTAAGAATTGGTAAACGCCTCCTCCTGTAGACTCACATGTGGCTAGGATGGTGGTTTCCTCAGCTCTACCTGTCACTACCGTCACGTCTCTAAAAGAGCCTACGGATAAACGTGTGGAGGGTTGTCTGAAAGCGATTTACACCCTCACGGGTGCTGCACAAAGGCCCACTATTGCAGCAACATGGGCTGCAGAGGCTATTTAAGCATGGGTCTTGGAGTTAGAAGCTGAAATCTCTTCTGACCATGCTAGACAATGCTTGTCATATATTGTCACAGCTTCTCGATATATTAAAGAGGCGGCTTCTGATGCCGGTATCCTAGCAGCCAAGGCCTCTACTACGTCAGTCCTGGCTCGCCGGATATTGTGGCTGAGATCCTGGTCTGTGGATCTGGACTCTAGAAAAACCCTGGAGGTACTCCCTTTCAAGGGAGATATTCTGTTTGGGGAGGACTTAAATAAGATTGTGGCTGACTTGGCTACTGCCAAAACTGCCTGTTTGCTAAGTACCGCTCCTTCTGTGTCGAAGGTTAAAGGTACTTCCTTTCGCCCCTTTCATCCTTCAGGTAAAGCAAAAGGTCAGGCGTACAACAAGCAGGCCCGCACTTCCAAACCTGGTAGCCAAAGCCCAAAAGAGCCTGGGCGGCCCGTCAGCCAGCTTCCAAGACCGATAAGACTGCTGCTTGACGGGGCGGTCCTCCCCCTGGGTGATCGGCTTCTAGGGTATACCCAGGAATGGTTGAAGACCACTTCAGATGCCTGGGTACGAGAAGTCGTCACTCGAGGTTACGCCATAGCCTTCAAAAACCGACCACCTCATCGATTTTGCCAGACAGACGTCCCTTTGGACCAGACAAAGGCAAACACTCTACATTCGGTGGTACAGACCCTCTTGGATACAGGAGTCGTAGTACAGGTGCCTCTTGCGCAGAGGGGCCGGGGTACTATTCTCCGCTGTTTCTAGTCCCGAAACCGAATGGGTCCTCCCGGGCCATTCTCAACCTCAAGGCATTGAACAGGTTTGTGAAGATTTCCAAGTTCCGTATGGAAACCCTTCGCTCTATAGTACTGGCCTTGGAACCTGGGGACTACATGGTCTCCCTGGACATACAGGATGCTTACCTGCATATTCCTATAGCAGAGTCGCATCGGCAATACCTGAGGTTTGCGATTGGCAACCTCCATTACCAGTTTCGGGCGTTACCTTTTGGTTTAACTACGGCTCCGCGAGTCTTCACCAAAGTCATGGCGGGGATGACGGTGGTACTCCGCCGTCAAGGGGTCAGGATACTGCCGTATCTGGACGACTTGTTAATCCTGGCAAATTCCCCAGAAGTTCTCCTGCGTCATCTGGATATGACCGTCCAGTTTCTACAAGCCCACGGGTGGCTCATCAACTGGAAGAAATCCTTCCTGGTCCCTGCGCAGAGCATGTTGCACCTGGGAGAGCTATTTTACACTCGCAACCAGCGGTTGTTCTTGTCTCAGGAGAAAGTCCTGAAGCTTCAGGACATGATTTGTTGCTTCCTTTCTCGTCCGTCGTGTCGATACATTCGGCGATGCAGGTGCTGGGCCTCATGTTATCAGCATTCGACATGGTGGAGTATGCTCATTTCCATTCTCGCCCCTTCCAGAAGCTGATTCTAGCCAAGTGGGACGGCCTGCCTCACCGTATCAGGTCTCGCATGATCTCGTCTGTCGCTGCTCTGGTGGCTCCCGGACCGACAATTGTGCAGGGGCCGTCCATTCTGGTTATCCAACTGGGTCCTGTTGACGACAGATGCCAGTCTAAGAGGTTGGGGCGCGGTGCTCGAGCAACACTCCCTTCAGGGTCGGTGGACCAAGGAGGAATCCCTCCTCTCGATCAACATTCTGGAATTGCGGGCGGTCTTCAATGCGTTGAACCTGGCCCAGCATTTAATTCAGAACCGTCCTCACAAGCAAACTTTGGCCAGATGGATCAGAATGGTGATTGCACATGCTTATGTGAGGGCTGGCCTCTCGGCCCCTGCTCACATTACGGCCCATTCTACTCTGTCTGTGGGACCTTCTTGGGTGGCCCGCCGTGGTGCGACCCTTGAACAATTGTGCAAGGCGGCTACGTGGTCATCTGTGAACACGTTCATAAGGTTCTATGCCTTCGATACTGCCGCTTCCCAGGATGCTTCCTTTGGACGCAGGGTTCTTGTGCCCGCTACAGTGCGTCCCCTCCCATAAGGAACTGCTTTAGGACATCCCCAATGTCTATCTTTGTGGAGCCCAGTGTACCCCGCAGCAGAAAACGAGTTTTATGATAAGATCTTACCATTGTTAAATCTTTCTGCGAGGTACACTGGGCTCCACAAGGCGCCCACCCTGACGCACTTAGCTTCTTTGGGCTGGTATGGCATTAGCCGCTGACACTTCTCTTGTCGTGAGAGTGTGGTGTATGTGGCTACTAACCTTTGTCGTCTCTCTTCCTGCTACTGCATTGGGCTGGTTAACTAAAACCTGAGCTCCTGTGCAGGGAGGCGGGGTTATAGGGGAGACGGCGCTGTGCATTCTGGGAACAGTCAAAGCTTTGAGCCTGTTGGTGCCTCGGATCAAGATCCTACTCTACACCCCATTGTCCATCCTTGTAGAGCCCAGTGTACCTCGCAGAAAGAGATTTAACAAAGGTAAGTTCTTACTATAAATCTCGTTTTTACAGTTCTCCAGTCGTTAAGCATTGTGCATGGTGATCTGAGCTTTGTGCATGACTGCTAGGCCATGGAAAGCCAAAACAAGAAGCTTCCAATTGCTAGTTATAATAACTTGCCTCCAGAGGCATTATAAGTCAGTGGTGAAAGCTTTTTATGTGCTATCCCATTCAGCGCACGTGTGACCTACTGCTTCATGGCTGAGCTATTGTTGCACCTAGATATTTCCAATTAACTATAACATACTTAGTTAACTAGGGCAACTCTAGCAGGGCAGAACCACGGCAAATTTGCCGAAATGTTTGCATTCTACGACATCTCAAGTATGAACCCATTCTCCTACTTATGTTTGACTATATACAATTGTATGGTGATAGAATAAGATGAATTAAAAAAATTATAAGCGCATGTTTGTGGCTCATCATTTTTTCCACATATCAAGAGGTGTTACCTACAGGTATGTGTGCTAGCCTGCGACAGTATCCCAGGGGTGCCTGGCAGCTTTGGCTGTATGAGAGATCTTGCGATGGTTGTGAGGACTGTCACATGCCCAATGGAGCCGAGAGGTGAGACAGCGCATAAGCATTAGGCTGATGCAATGTGGGCTCTGACAGGGATTGCTGAAGGGGGAAGTTTTCAGGGATTGCTGAAGGGGGAAGTCCATCATCCGAGAAGTGAACAAATCTCATAAATATTGCTTCCTGCTTCACCTTGATAAGAGGCAAAGAAAGAAGAGCTGTAGCAACACGATAAGTGCAGCTATAGTACATCTACCTGAGTTTGGGAAACCCTATTTCTCTGAAGTCCTAAGTGGATGCTGGGACTCCGTAAAGACCATGGGGATTAGCTGCTCCGCAGGAGACTGGGCACAACTAAAGAAAGCTTTAGGACTACCTGGTGTGCACTGGCTCCTCCCACCAAGACCCTCCTCCAGACCTCAGTTAGATTCTTGTGCCCGGCTGAGCTGGATGCACACTAGGGGCTCTCCTGAGCTCCTAGAAAGAAAGTATATTTTAGGTTTTTTATTTTACAATGAGATCTGCTGGCAACAGACTCACTGCAGCGAGGGACTAAGGGGAGAAGAAGCGAACCTACCTAACTGGTGGTAGCTTGGGCTTCTTAGGCTACTGGACAACATTAGCTCCAGGTGGATCGACCGCATGGAACCGGCCATTGATGTTCGGTCCCGGAGCCGCGCCGCCGGCCCCCTTACAGAGCCAGAAGCAAGAAGAGTCCGGAAAATCGGCGGCAGAAGACATCAGTCTTCACCAAGGTAGCGCACAGCACTGCAGCTGTGCGCCATTGCTCCTCATACACACTTCACACTCCGGTCACTGAGGGTGCAGGGCGCTGGGGGGGGCGCCCTGAGCAGGAATAAAAACACCTTGGCTGGCAAATATATCACAATATATAGCCCCAGAGGCTATATATGTGATAAATACCCCTGCCAGAATCCATAAAAAAGCGGGAGAAAAGTCTGCGAAAAAGGGGCGGAGCTGTCTCCCTCAGCACACTGGCGCCATTTTCTCTTCACAGTGCAGCTGGAAGACAGCTCCCCAGGCTCTCCCCTGTAGTTTTCAGGCTCAAAGGGTTAAAAAGAGAGGGGGGGCACTAAATTTAGGCGCAATATTGTTTATACAAGCAGCTATTGGGGGAAAAATTACTCAGTTATAGTGTTAATCCCTGCATTATATAGCGCTCTGGTGTGTGCTGGCATACTCTCTCTCTGTCTCCCCAAAGGACTTTGTGGGGTCCTGTCCTCAGTCAGTGCATTCCCTGTGTGTGAGCTGTGTGTCGGTACGGCTGTGTCGACATGTGGGATGAGGAAGGTTACGTGGAGGTGGAGCAGAGGCCGATAAATGGGATGTCGCCCCCTGTGGGGCCGACACCAGAGTGGATGGATAGGTGGAAGATATTAACCGACAATGTCAACTCCTTACATAGAAGGCTGGATGACGTAAAACAGCTGTGGGACAGCCGGCTTCTCAGCCCGCGCCTGCCCAGGCGTCTCAAAGGCCATCAGGGGCTCAAAAAAGCGCCCGTTACCTCAGATGGCAGACACAGATGTCGACACGGAGTCTGACTCCAGTGTCGACGAGGTTGAGACATATACACAATCCACTAGGAACATCCGTTACATGATCTCGGCAATGAAAAATGTGTTACGCATTTCTGACATGAACCCAAGTACCACATAAAAGGGGTTGTATTTTTGGGGAGAAAAAGCAGCCAGTGTTTTGTTCCCCCATCAGATGAATGAATGAAGTGTGTAAAGTAGCGTGGGTTCCCCCGATAAGAAACTGGTAATTTCTAAAAAGTTACTGATGGCGTACCCTTTCCCGCCAGAGGATAGGTCACGTGGGGAGATATCCCTTAGGGTGGATAAGGCGCTCACACGTTTGTCAAAAAAGGTGGCACTGCCGTCTTAGGATACGGCCACCTTGAAGGAGCCTGCTGATAAAAAGCAGGAGGCTATCCTGAAGTCTGTATATACACACTCAGGTTATATACTGAGACCTGCAATTGCCTCAGCATAAATAGTGCTGCTGCAGCGTCGTCTGATACCCAGTCAGATAATATTAATACTCTTAAGACAGGGATAATAGTTTGCTAACATAGAGCATATTAAAGACGTCGTCTTAGATATAAAGGATGCACAGAGGGATATTTGCCGGCTGGCATCCAGAATTAATGCAATGTCCATTCTGCCAGGAGGGTATTAGAAACCCGGCAGTGGACAGGTGATGCTGCCTATAAAAGGCACATGGAGATTCTGCCTTATAAGGGTGAGGAATTGTTTGGGGATGGTCTCTGGGACCTCGTATCCACAGCAACAGCTGGGAAGAAAAATTTTTACCTCAGGTTTCCTCAGCCTAAGAAAGCACTGTATTTTCAGGTACAGTCCTTTCGGCTTCAGAAAAGCAAGCGGGTCAAAGGCGCTTCTTTTCTGCACAGAGACAAGGGAAGAAGGAAAAAGCTGCACCAGCAGCCAGTTCCCAGGATCAAAAATCTTCCCCCGCTTCCTCTGAGTCCACCGCATGACGTTGGGGCTCCACAGGTGGAGACAGGAGCGGTAGGGGCGCGTCTCGGGAACTTCAGGGACCAGTGGGCTTGCCCACAGGTGGATCCCTAGGTTCTGCAAATAGTATCACAGGGATACAGGCTGGAGTTCGAGGCGACTCCCCCTCGCCGTTACCTCACATCAGCCTTGCGGGCTGCCCTCGGAGAAAGGTAGTACTGGCGGCAATTCACAAGCTGTACTTCCAGCAGGTGAAATCAAGGTACCCCTCCTTCAACAAGGCCGGGGTTACTGTTCCAAAATGTTGTGGTACCGAAACCAGACTGTTCGGTGAGACCCATTCTAAAATTTAAAGCCTTGAACACTTATATACGAAGGTTCAAGTTCAAAATGGAATCGCTCAGGGCGATTATTGCAAGCCTGGAGAATTTCATGGTATCACTGGACATCAAGGATGCTTACCTGCATGTCCCTATTTACCCTCTTCACCAGGAGTACCTCAAAATTGTGGTACAGGATTGTCATTACCAATTCCAGACGTTGCCGTTGGTCTGTCCCCGGCACAGAGGTATTTACCAAGGTAATGGCCGAAATAATTATCCCGTACTTGGACGATCTCCTTATAAAGGCGAGGTCCAGGGAGCAGTTGTTCGGCGGAGTAGCACTATCTCGGGAAGTGCTACAACAGCACGGCTGGATTCTGAATATTCCAAAGTCGCAGCTGGTTCCTACGACGCGTCTACTGTTCCTGGGTATGGTTCTGGACACAGAACAGGATAAAAAGGGTTTCTCCCGGAGGAGGTCCAAGGAGTTGTCGTCTCTAGACAGAGACCTCCTAATACGTATACAGGTGTCGGTGCATCAATGCACGCGAGCCCTGGGAAGGATGGTAGCTTCTTACGAAGAAATTCCATTCGCCAGGTCCCATACAAGGATTTTCCAGTGGGATCTGTTGGACAAGTGGTCCGGGTCGCATCTTGAGATGCATCGGAGGATAGCCCTGTCTCCAAGGGCCAGGGTGTCGCTGTTGTGGTGGCTGCAGAGTGCTCATCTTCTAGGGGGCCGCAGATTCGGCATACAGGACTGGGTCCTGGTGACCACGGATGCCAGCCTTCGAGGCTGGGGGGGCAGTCACACAGGGAAGAAACTTCCAAGGCTATGGAAAAGTCAGGAGACTTCCCTACACATAAATATTCTGGAACTAAGGGCCATTTACAATGCCCTTAGTCAGGCTAGACCCCTGCTTCAACACCGGCCGGTGCTGATCCAGTCAGACAACATCACGGCGGTCGCTCATGTAAACCAACAGGGCGGCACAAGAAGCAGGATGGCGATGGCAGAAGCCACAAGGATTCTCTGATGGGCGGAAAATCATGGGTTAGCACTGTCAGCAGTGTTCATTCCCGGAGTGGACAACTGAGAAGCAGACTTTCTCAGAAGACACGACCTCCACCCGGGAGAGTGGGGACTTCATCCAGAAGTTTTCCAAATGATTGTACACCGTTGGGAAAGGCCACAGGTGGACATGATGGCGTCCCGCCTCAACAAAAAGCTACAAAGATATTGCGCCACGTCAGGGGACCCTCAGGCGATAGCTGTGGACGCTCTGGTAACACCGTGGGTGTACCAGTCGGTGTATGTGTTCACTTCTCTGCCTCTCTTACCCAGGGTAATGAGAATAATAAGAAGGAGAGGAGTAAGAACTATACTCATTGTTCCGGGTTCGCCAAGAAGAGCTTGGTAACCAGAACTCCAAGAAATGATCTCAGAGGACCCATGGCCTCTGCCGCTCAGACAGGACCTGCTGCAGCAGGGGGCCTGTCTGTTCCAAGACGTACCACGGCTGCGTGTGACGGCATGGCGGTTGAACGCCGGATCCTGAAGGAAAAGGGCATTCCGGAGGAAGTTATCCCTACGCTATTTAAAGCTAGGAAAGAAGTGAACGCAAACCATTATCACCGCATATGGTGGAAATATGTTGCGTGCTGTGAGGCCAGGAAGGCCCCAAAGGAGAAATTTCAGCTAGGTAGATTTCTGCACTTCCTACAGTCAGAGGTGACTATGGGCCTAAAATTGGGTTCCATGAAGGTCCAGATTTCGGCTCTATCGATTTTCTTCCAAAATAGAACTGGCTTCACTGCCTGAAGTTCGGACTTTAAGGGAGTGCTGCATAGTCAGCCCCCGTTTGTGCCTCAAGTGGCACCGTGGGATCTCAACGTGGTGTTGGATTTCCTGAAGTCGCATTGGGTTGAGCCACTTAAATCCGTGGAGCTACAATATCTCACGTGGAAAGTGGTCATGCTGTGGGCCGTGGCGTCGGCCAGGCGTGTATCAGAATTGGCAGCTTTGTCATACAAAAGCTCTTATCTGTATTTTATATGGATAAGGCGGAATTGAGGGCTCGTTCCCAATTCCTTCCTAAGGTGGTATCAGTTTTTCATGTGAACCAACCTATTGTGGTGCCTGCGGCTACTTGGGACTTGGAGGATTCCAAGTTACTGGACGTAGTCAGGGCCCTGAAAAGTATATGTTTCCAGGACGGCTGGAGTCAGGAAAACTGACTCGCTATTTATCCTGTATGCACCCAACAAGCTGGGTGCTCCTGCTTCTAAGCAGACTATTGCTCGCTGGATCTGTAGCACGATTCAACTTGCACATGCTGCGGCTGGACTGCCGCACCCTAAATCTGTAAAAGCCCATTCCACGAGGAAAGTGGGCTCTTCTTGGGCGGCTGCCCGAGGGGTCTTTGCTTTACAACTTTGCCGAGCTGTTACTTGGTCGGGTTCAAACATTTTTGCAACAGTCTACAAGTTTGATACCCTGGCTGAGGAGGACCTAGAGTTTGCTCATTCGGTGCTGCAGAGTCATCCGCACTCTCCCGCCCGTTTGGGAGCTTTGGTATAATCCCCATGGTCCTTACGGAGTCCCAGCATCCACTTAGGACGTCAGAGAAAATAAGATTTTACTCACCGGTAAATCTATTTCTCGTAGTCCGTAGTGGATGCTGGGCGCCCATCCCAAGTGCGGATTGTCTGCAATACTTGTTTATAGTTATTGCCTAACTAAAGGGTTATTGTTGAGCCATCTGTTGAGAGGCTCAGTTATATTTCATACTGTTAACTGGGTATAGTATCACGAGTTATACGGTGTGATTGGTGTGGCTGGTATGAGTCTTACCCGGGATTCAAAATCCTTCCTATTTGTGTCAACTCTTCCGGGCACGGTATCCTAACTGAGGTCTGGAGGAGGGTCTTGGCGGGAGGAGCCAGCGCACACCAGGTAGTCCTAAAGCTTTCTTTAGTTGTGCCCAGTCTCCTGCGGAGCCGCTAATCCCCATGGTCCTTACGGAGTCCCAGCATCCACTACGGACTACGAGAAATAGATTTACCAGTGAGTAAAATCTTATTGTTACTTGGAACACATTTTCACACAGTGTGCTAGACAAACATTTGTCAACACTAGTGTATATAGAATGCTTTATTACCCTGATCTCTACACCAGACTCGGAAGAAAAACAGGAAGATTTGGGGCTAAATCTGGGTACACACTGAGTGATGCCGTCTGTCCGATCCACCGGATAAAACAACTTATCACTCATTTTGGCACATATTGGGCACTGTATAGGCCATATGAGGGTGCTTGCGGCCGCAAGTAGGGATGGCCATTGACCATCGATGATTCCAAATCATCGATGGTTCATGGCCGATGTCGTATGCAGTATAATGTTTGACCATGTCTCCGCCAGCCCTGCTATCTTTCAACTGATGTTGAGACATTATGACTGGTACCTAATGGCCGTGAGGGGAAGCAGTGGTCTACATGCTCTGGCCTGGTGAGTTACAAATTAGAATGAAATAGAGAACATTACGCACGTGAAGTCTTGTTACCTTACTTATTAAACCACCCTTGTATTTAATAAATGCATTGTCCAAGAGCAATTAAATTACACAAATGTGCCTGATGAATGTAAATTTGGGAAACTTGTGGAAGTGTGTTTTGGTAAATTAGTCTTCCTTTTCCTTCTGTCTAGTACAAGCAGAGTCTAGCTGTGCCAGTGTCGTGTCTTCAGCCCCTTGCCAGGCTGAACCACAGCAATATGAATCCCAGTTTGCACGGTTGCAGAATTTTCTTTCGGGTGAGTTTTTTTAAATTTGTTTAAACATTAGTAAATACATATTTTTTTTGTTTGCTTGTATTTTTGCTTTTGTGTGTATTTTTCCCTTTTCTGCTGTCACTTGGGAGAAATATAAACCTACAATATATAAGTACTCAAAAGTTAGGGTTCTTGCTTTCTCGCTATAGCAATTCTTTTCCATGCTTAGGAGGTTAGCAACTTTATTTCTCAAAATGAGTGTATATGGCAAGATGTTCCTCAGTCAGTAGGGATGTTTCTCTGCCCTTATCCAATAGTAAATGGCTCAATGCACAGCCCATCAAATCAGTACAAGTGAAGAGACTCGGGTGGGCTTTTTCGTCTGTTGCCATTGTTGCAGGCAGCGCCAGCGGTATTGGCATGTTGCGCTCATAGTGTGTGTGTGGTTTTTTTTTATTTTTTTTATTAATATGTAGACCACCAATGACTGATTATGTAAGTGTGTCTGCTGGTTAATGTAATTCATATATTCTGAACAAAATGTCTCTCCGTAAGCCCTGATCCCTTGTTGCATCATGTAAATGTTTCCATGCTGGCCACACACAGGCAGGTCTGGCTGTTTGACCAGATCAATGAATATCTGTAAGTAATTTGTTCTCGGCCAAACTAAACAGATCAACAGATCCCTTTTGCTCAGTGATGCATAGTTAGTGACTGCATACTGGGCTGGTGTTTACATAGTCATATGCATTGTAAATGATCACATTTCATCAGCTAAACATTTGCCTCACTGCTAGCCTGTATTTATTAGTCATAGTATTTCTTTAGATGCAATCTAGGGTGGGTCAGCTGTGCTGGGCAATGTGCATACACAAATTGTTCATAACACTAAGGGAAGGGTATTCAATTGTTAGGAAAAAAACAGACATCCAACTGACTTTTCAAACAATTGAATGCCCCCCTATGTTTTTGAAAATGAGCAGCTGAGCAACATCAGTAAACAGGTAGTTGAATGTTTAACCTTAACAATTGCAATTTTAATACGCTTGAAGCCTGAATAACTAGTTTTATTTTAAACGCACCATGTACAACAAATTGTTTTTTCTTCATTTTAGTCCATGATATTTTCTTCAAAGCAGTTCTATCCTTGACTCTCCCTGCAACACATACATCTCTACACATTGCCGCCTCAATTTTCCACTCTCCTCTTAACACTCATGAGATTTTTACTTATCTTTATACATTGACAATAACATTCATAACATGTCACCATAAAAACATTTATAAACCACCTACAAGTACTGTATATTTATCTTTCTTCGTGTTATCCCATGCCAAATCATCACAAAAAAAGTAACTTTTCAACCCAACAATGTCAGATTTTTTTGTGAAATTTGGTAGAATGGTATATGATATAAAGTAACTTTCATGTGTAGAATTTTAGCCCACAGCGATACATGGTGTTAGCGCAACATTGTTACAGACATTACAAATTGTTTTCTCTGACGTCCTAGTGGATGCTGGGAACTCCGAAAGGACCATGGGGAATAGCGGCTCCGCAGGAGACTGGGCACAACTAAAGAAAGCTTTTAGGTCACCTGGTGTGCACTGGCTCCTCCCACTATGACCCTCCTCCAAGCCTCAGTTAGATTTTGTGCCCGGCCGAGGTTGGATGCACACTAGGGGCTCTCCTGAGCTTCTAGAAAGAGAGTATATATTTAGGTTTTTTATTTTACAGTGAGACCTGCTGGCAACAGGCTCACTGCAGCGAGGGACTAAGGGGAGAAGAAGCGAACCTACCTGCTTGCAGCTAGCTTGGGCTTCTTAGGCTACTGGACACCATTAGCTCCAGAGGGACCGACCGCATGGAACCGGCCTTGGTGTTCGGTCCCGGAGCCGCGCCGCCGTCCCCCTTACAGAGCCAGAAGTAAGAAGAGGTCCGGAAAATCGGCGGCAGAAGACATCAGTCTTCACCAAGGTAGCGCACAGCACTGCAGCTGTGCGCCATTGCTCCTCATACACACTTCACACTCCGGTCACTGAGGGTGCAGGGCGCTAGGGGGGGGCGCCCTGAGCAGCAATAAAAAGACCTTGGCTGGCAAAAATACCACAATATATAGCCCCAGAGGCTATATATGTGATAATTACCCCTGCCAGAATCCAGAAAAAAGCGGGAGAATAGTCAGCGAAAAAGGGGCGGAGCTATCTCCTTCAGCACACTGGCGCCATTTCTCCCTCACAGCTCCGCTGGAAGGTAGCTCCCTGGCTCTCCCCTGCAGTCTACACTACAGAAAAGGGTAAAAAAGAGAGGGGGGGCACTAAATTTAGGTGCAGTATATATAACAGCAGCTATAGGGGACATAATTCAGTTAGTCCCTGCATTATATAGCGCTCTGGTGTGTGCTGGCATACTCTCACTCTGTCTCCCCAAAGGGCTTTTGTGGGTCCTGTCCTCTGTTAGAGCATTCCCTGTGTGTGTGCGGTGTGTCGGTACGGCTGTGTCGACATGTTTGATGAGGATAATGATGTGGAGGCGGAGCAGATGCATATAGAAGGGATGTCACCCCCTGCGGGGCAGACACCTGAGTGGATGGACTTATGGAAGGAATTGCGTGCACGCGTCGACTCCTTACACAAAAAATTTGACGACATGCCAATTGCGGGACAGCCGGCTTCTCAGCTCGTGCCTGTCCAGGTGTCTCAAGGGCCTTCGGGGGCTCTAAAACGCCCGCTACCTCAGATGGCAGACGCGGATGTCGACACGGATACTGACACCAGTGTCGACGACGATGAGTCTAGTCCATAGGTCTTCAACCTGTGGCCCTCCAGCTGCTGCGGAACTACACATCCCAGCATGCCCTGCCTCAGTTTTACCATGCCTTAATAGCAAAACTGTGGCAGGGCATGGTGGAATGTGTAGTTCCGCAGCAGCTGGAGGGCCACAGGTTGAAGACCCATGGTCTAGTCTAATGTCCACTAAGGCCATTCGTTGCATGATTGAAGCAATGAAAGAGGTGTTACAAATTTCTGATATAAACCCAGGTACCACTAAAAAGGGTATTATGTTTGGGGAGAAAAAACTACCCGTAGTCTTTCCCCCATCAGAAGAATTAAATGAAGTGTGTGAAGAAGCGTGGGCTTTCCCTGATAAAAGATTGGTAATCTCTAAGAAGTTACTAATGGCGTTCCCTTTCCCGCCAGAGGATAGGTCACGTTGGGAGACACCACCTAGGGTGGATAAAGCGCTCACACGTTTGTCTAAAAAGGTGGCACTACCGTCTCCGGATACGGCCGCCCTCAAGGAACCTGCTGATAGAAAGCAGGAGGCTATCCTGAAGTCTGTATATACATACTCAGGCATTATACTTTGACCTGCTATTGCGTCAGCATGGATGTGCAGTGCTGCCGCTGCATGGTCAGATTCCCTGTCAGAAAATATTGACACCCTAGACAGGGACACTATTCTGCTAACCATAGAGCATATAAAAGACTCAGTCTTATACATGAGAGATGCACAGAGGGAGATCTGCCGGCTGGCATCTAAAATAAGTGCACTGTCCATTTCTGCTAGGAGAGGCTTATGGACTCGCCAGTGGACAGGGGATGCAGATTCAAAAAGGCACATGGAAGTTTTGCCTTATAAGGGTGAGGAGTTATTCGGGGATGGTCTCTCGGACCTAGTTTCCACAGCAACTGCTGGGAAGTCAGCGTTTTTACCCCATGTTCCCTTACAGCCTAAAAAGGCGCCGTTTTATCAGGTACAGTCCTTTCGGACTCAGAAAAACAGGCGTGGAAAAGGCGGGTCCTTTCTGTCCAGAGGCAGAGGTAGGGGAAAAAGGCTGCAACAAACAGCAGGTTCCCAGGAGCAAAAGTCCTCCCCCGCTTCTTCCAAGTCCGCCGCATGACGGTGGGGCTCCACAGGCGGAGCCAGGTACGGTGGGGGGCCGCCTCAAAAATTTCAGCGATCAGTGGGCTCGCTCACAGGTGGATCCCTGGATCCTGCAAATAGTATCTCAAGGGTACAAACTGGAATTCGAGGCGTCTCCACCCCACCGGTTCCTAAAATCTGTCTTGCCGACAACTCCCTCAGGCAGGGAGGCTGTGCTAGAGGCAATTCACAAGCTGTATTCCCAGCAGGTGATAGTCAAGGTGCCCCTACTTCAACAAGGACGGGGTTACTATTCCACACTGTTTGTGGTACCGAAACCGGACGGTTCGGTGAGACCCATTTTAAATTTGAAATCCTTGAACACATACATAAAAAAATTCAAGTTCAAGATGGAATCGCTCAGGGCGGTTATTGCAAGCCTGGACGAGGGGGATTACATGGTATCCCTGGACATCAAGGATGCTTACCTGCATGTCCCCATTTACTATCCTCACCAGGAGTACCTCAGATTTGTGGTACAGGATTGCCATTACCAATTCCAGACGCTGCCGTTTGGACTCTCCACGGCACCGAGGGTGTTTACCAAAGTAATGGCGGAAATGATGATACTCCTTCGAAGAAAGGGAGTTTTAATTATCCCGTACTTGGACGATCTCCTAATAAAGGCGAGGTCCAAGGAGCAGTTGTTGGTGGGAGTAGCACTATCTCAGGAGGTGCTACACCAGCATGGTTGGATTCTGAATATTCCAAAATCACAGCTGGTTCCGACGACACGTCTACTGTTCCTGGGTATGATCCTGGACACAGTCCAGAAAAAAGTGTTTCTCCCGGAGGAGAAAGCCAAGGAGCTGTCATCTCTAGTCAGAGACCTCCTGAAACCGAAACGGGTATCGGTGCATCACTGCACGCGGGTCCTGGGAAAGATGGTGGCTTCTTACGAAGCAATTCCTTTCGGCAGGTTCCATGCCAGAATCTTTCAGTGGGACCTGTTGGACCAGTGGTCCGGATCGCATCTTCAGATGCATCGCCTGATAACCCTGTCTCCAAGAACCAGGGTATCTCTGCTGTGGTGGCTGCAGAGTGCCCATCTTCTAGAGGGCCGCAGATTCGGCATACAGGACTGGGTCCTGGTCACCACGGATGCCAGCCTTCAGGGCTGGGGGGCAGTCACACAGGGAAGAAACTTCCAAGGACTATGGTCGAGTCAGGAGACTTTCCTACACATAAATATTCTGGAACTAAGGGCCATTTACAACGCCCTAAGTCAGGCAAGGCCTCTGCTTCAAAACCAGCCGGTACTGATCCAGTCAGACAACATCACGGCAGTCGCCCATGTAAATCGACAGGGCGGCACAAGAAGCAGGATGGCAATGGCAGAAGCCACAAGGATTCTCTGATGGGCGGAAAATCACGTACTAGCACTGTCAGCAGTGTTCATTCCGGGAGTGGACAACTGGGAAGCAGACTTTCTCAGCAGGCACGACCTCCACCCGGGAGAGTGGGGACTTCATCCAGAAGTCTTCACGCTGATTGTAAATCGATGGGAACGTCCACAAGTGGACATGATGGCGTCCCGCTTAAACAAGATACTAGAGAGATATTGCGCCAGGTCAAGGGACCCTCAGGCGATAGCTGTGGACGCTCTGGTGACACCGTGGGTGTACCAGTCAGTTTATGTGTTCCCTCCTCTGCCTCTCATACCAAGGGTACTGAGAATAATAAGAAAACGAGGAGTAAGAACAATACTCGTGGTTCCGGATTGGCCAAGACGAGCGTGGTACCCGGAACTTCAAGAGATGATCTCGGAGGACCCATGGCCTCTGCCGCTCAGACAGGACCTGCTGCAGCAGGGGCCCTGTCTGTTCCAAGACTTACCGCGGCTGCGTTTGACGGCATGGCGGTTGAACGCCGGATCCTGAAGGAAAAGGGCATTCCGGAGGAAGTCATTCCTACGCTGATTAAAGCCAGGAAAGATGTAACTGCAAAGCATTATCACCGCATATGGCGGAAATATGTTGCTTGGTGTGAGGCCAAAAAGGCCCCAACAGAGGAATTTCAACTAGGTCGATTTCTGCATTTCCTACAAGCAGGAGTAACTATGGGCCTGAAATTAGGCTCCATTAAGGTACAGATCTCGGCTCTGTCGATTTTTCTTCCAGAAAGAACTGGCTTCATTGCCTGAAGTTCAGACGTTTGTGAAGGGAGTGCTGCATATTCAGCCCCCGTTTGTGCCTCCAGTGGCACCTTGGGATCTCAACGTGGTGTTGAGTTTCTTAAAATCACATTGGTTTGAGCCACTTAAAACCGTGGATCTAAAATATCTCACGTGGAAAGTGGTCATGTTATTGGCCTTGGCTTCGGCCAGGCGTGTGTCAGAATTGGCGGCTTTGTCACGTAAAAGCCCTTATCTGATTTTCCATATGGATAGGACAGAATTGAGGACTCGTCCTCAGTTTCTCCCTAAGGTGGTATCAGCTTTTCACTTGAACCAACCTATTGTGGTGCCTGCGGCTACTAGGGACTTGGAGGATTCCAAGTTGCTGGACGTAGTCAGGGCCTTGAAAATTTATGTTTCCAGGACGGCTGGAGTCAGGAAAACTGACTCGCTATTTATCCTGTATGCACCCAACAAGCTGGGTGCTCCTGCTTCTAAGCAGACTATTGCTCGCTGGATTTGTAGCACAATTCAGCAGGCGCATTCTGCGGCTGGACTGCCGCATCCTAAATCAGTAAAAGCCCATTC
Source organism: Pseudophryne corroboree (assembly GCF_028390025.1). Classification (NCBI taxonomy): domain Eukaryota; kingdom Metazoa; phylum Chordata; class Amphibia; order Anura; family Myobatrachidae; genus Pseudophryne; species Pseudophryne corroboree. The sequence goes on along the minus strand of NC_086447.1, from coordinate 623,714,352 downwards.
CACAAGGAAGGTGGGCTCATCTTGGGCGGCTGCCCGAGGGGTCTCGGCTTTACAACTTTGCCGAGCTGCTACTTGGTCAGGGGCAAACACGTTTGCAAAATTCTACAGATTTGATACCCTGGCTGAGGAGGACCTTGAGTTCTCTCATTCGGTGCTGCAGAGTCATCCGCACTCTCCCGCCCGTTTGGGAGCTTTGGTATAATCCCCATGGTCCTTTCGGAGTTCCCAGCATCCACTAGGACGTCTGAGAAAATAAGATTTTACTCACCGGTAAATCTATTTCTCGTAGTCCGTAGTGGATGCTGGGCGCCCGTCCCAAGTGCGGATTGTCTGCAATACTTGTACATAGTTACAGTTAACTAAAGGGTTATTGTTGAGCCATCTGTTGAGAGGCTCAGTTGTTTTCATACTGTTAAACTGGGTATTGTATCACGAGTTATACAGTGTGATTGGTGTGGCTGGTAAGAGTCTTACCCGGGATTCAAAATCCTTCCTTATTATGTCAGTTCGTCCGGGCACAGTGTCCTAACTGAGGCTTGGAGGAGGGTCATAGTGGGAGGAGCCAGTGCACACCAGGTGACCTAAAAGCTTTCTTTAGTTGTGCCCAGTCTCCTGCGGAGCCGCTATTCCCCATGGTCCTTTCGGAGTTCCCAGCATCCACTACGGACTACGAGAAATAGGTTTACCGGTGAGTAAAATCTTATTTTTTTAATTAATGTTTGCAAGATCAAATAAAACAAATCGTAATGTTGCTTCTAATTGTGGTAGAACTTTCATGTTGGTATTGTTTTGAAGGTAAGGGACCATAGTTAAAAATAAAAAAATGTTTTATATTTCTCATACGTTCTAGAGGATGCTGGGATCCACTTCATGACCATGGGGTATAGACGGTTCCTCAGGAGCCATGGGCACAATTAAGACTTTTCAATGGGGTTTAACTGGCTCCTCCCTCTATGCCCCTCCTCGAGACTTCAGTTTTAGAAATTTGCCCAGGCAGACTGGATGTACTCTGAGAAGATCTACTGAGTTTCTCTGAAAAGACTTATGTTAGTTTTTTTTATTTTCAGGGAGAACTGCTGGCACAAGACTCCCTGCTTCGTGGGACTGAGGGGGCAGAAGTAGGAACCAACTTCCTGAAGAGTTTCATGGCTCTGCTTCTGGCTGACAGGACACCATTAGCTCCTGAAGGGTACTGAACGCTAGCCGTGCCTAGATGCTCACTCCCACAGCACGCCGTCACCCCCCTCACAGAGCCAGAAGTCAGAAGACCGTTGAGTATGAGAAGATAGATCTTCTAGCAACTAAAGTGACGGCTGAGATATGGCGCTGCTGGCGGGAGCGCAGCGCGCCATTGCTGCCCACATACACAGAGCAGTGAAGGGTGCAGGGCGGGGGCGCCCTGGGCGGCAAATAATACCTAAAACTGGCGAACAGGGGGCATAAGATGCTGCTGGCACAGCCCTACCCCCGCCAGTATAAGTATTAAAATACATTGCTGAGTGAAAAACGTGCCATTGCGGGGGCGGAGCTTCTTCCTCAGGCAGCCAGCACACTGCTCAGCGCCATTTTCTCTCTCTCCTCAGGCTGCAGAGACAACGCTGGTCCTCTCCTCCACTTCTGACTACAAGTACAGGGTGCAATTAAGTTGGGGCACAAAGCGTTTGTGGTGCATTACAAGTGTGAATTACTGTGTAAAAGCGCTGTTTGTCTGTGGGCATTCTGTGTTCACAGACATTACATACTGGCGCTGGGGTTGTGAACTGGCTGCTCCTATACTGTGTCCCTCTGACAGATTTTACTGTGGGTCTATCCCCTTATAAGTCCCAGTGTGTTTGTGAGTGTGTGTAGTACAAGTGTGTAAGACATGTCTGAGGCAGGGAGTTCTTTCCCGGAGGAAGGCATTTTAGGAACACAGAAGTGTAATGTGGTGGCGCTTCCGGCACACCAAGAGCCTGCATGGGTGAAAGAAATACGTGACAGTATGCATCTTATTAACAGGAGGTTAGATAAGTCTGAATCTCAGGCGGAGTGCTGGAGAAAATCTGTGGTAGATGTGATTTTTCAGGACTCAGTTCTTCCATCTGCAGGCAGCCCCTCTGGGTCACTTAACCATTTTATGAATACGGATTACGACACAGACTCTGATTCTTGCGTCGACGATAGTGACTCTAGAGAAATAGATCATAAATTGGCCAAAAATATACAATATATGATTGTGGCTATAAGGGACTTGTTGGAAGTTACAGAAGCCACGCCTGTACCTCAGGAGAAGGCTTATTTATGTAAGGAAAAGAAATCCTAGGTCACGTTCCCTCCTTCCCACGAGCTAAATGCTCTCTTTGCAGGGATGTGGGTGAATCCTGAGAAAAAATGTCATATTCCTAAGCGGATTGAGATAGCTTACCCTTTCCCAGCAGAAGACAGGAAAAAATGGGAATCACCCCCTGTGTTAGACAGTGCACTATCCAGGTTGACAAAGAAGGTAATTCTCCCTGCATCTGGCATGGCTAATTAAAAAGCCGGCTGAAGTAATATGGAAACTACATTGAAATCCATTTATGTTGCCAATGGTACACTGCTCAGACCCACTATTGCCTGCGCGTGGGTCAGTCGCGCTATTGAAAAATGGTCAGACAGCGTGTCATCAGAAATTGACACGATTGATAAAGATGAGATACTCCTTAAGTTAGGGTATATCAAAGACGCTGCCGCCTACATACTAGAAGCGATGAAAGATATTGGACTCTTGAGTTCACAAGCCGCTACCATGGCAGTATCGGCTAGGCGGGCATTGTGGTTTTGCAAGTGGAACGCGGATGCGGATTCCAAAAGAAACATGGAGGCTCTCCCATATAAAGGTGAGACCTTATTTGGCGATGGTCTGGATCTCGCCGGCTACCGCACATGAGTCAACGTTTTTGCTCTCTGCGCCTGCACCGGCAAAAAAGACCTATCACACACACATGCAGTCCTTTCGGCCCAATAAATACAAAAGAGCGAGAGGTTTCCCCTTCTTTGCAGGAAGGGGAAAGAAGCCCACAGCGGCTCCAGGTTCCCAGGAGCAGAAGGCTACCCCTACTTCTGCCAAATCTTCAGCATGACGCTGGAACTCCCTTGCGGGATGCCGCTCCGGTGGGGGCACGTCTCAAACTCTTCAGCCAAGGTTGGATTCTGTCTGGCCTGGATCCCTGGGTATTGCAAATAGTATCCCAGGGGTACAAGCTGGAGTTTCAAGACGTTCCCCCATGCCGATTTTTCAAATCAACTTTACTAGCTTCTCTTCAAGAAAGAGATGCAGTAACAGCGGCAATCCAAAACTTATGTCAGGACCAGGTAGTAGTCCTGGTACCTTTGCCGCAACGAGGGGAGGGGTTTTATTCAAGCCTCTTTGTAGTCAGACCGATCCTAAACCTAAAGAATTTGAATCTCTACTTGAAAAGGTTCAAGTTCAAGATGGAATCACTCCTGGTAGTAATTTCCAGTTTGGATGAGGGGGACTACATGATGTCGGTAGACATCAAGGATGCTTGCCTGCATGTTCCCATCTATCCTCCTCACCATGCCTATCTGAAATTTGCGGTTCAGGATTGCCATTACCAGTTCCAGATGTTACCTTTCGATCTCTCCACTGCGCCGAGGGTATTCACCAAGGTGATGACTGAAATGATGGTCCTCCTTCGTCAAAAAGGAGTCAATATAATTCCTTATCTGGACGATCTCCTTATAAAGGCGAGATCCAGGGAGCAGTTGTTGCAAAACATCATACTCTCCCTGTCGATTCTCCAACAACACGGTTGGATCATAAAGGATCCAAAATCACAATTGGAACCGACGAGATTGTCTTTTCTCGGGATGATTCTGGACACAGAAGTTCAGAGAGTATTTCTGCCGGTGGAAAAGGCTCTGGAAATCCAGAAAATGGTGAAACAGATATTGAAATCATCCAGTTTGTCGATCCATCAGTGCATTCGGTTGTTGGGGAAGATGGTGGCAGCCTACGAGGCCATACAGTTTGGCAGATACCATGCCAGAATATTCCAGTGGGACCTGTTGGACAAGTGGTCGGGACCCCACCTTCACATGCACCGGAAGATAGTACTGTCGTCAAAAGCCAGGATTTCACTCCTCTGGTGGCTACACAGTCCGCACCTACTAGAGGGACACAGATTCGGGATTCAGGACTTGGTCCTGGTAACCACGGATGCAAGTCTCCGAGGCTGGGGAGCTGTCACTCAAGGGGAAAGCTTCCAAGGAAAAAGGTCAAGTCAGGAAGCCTGCCTTCACATAAACGTGCTGGAATTGAGAGCCATTTTACAACGGCCTTCAACAAGCGGTACATCTTCTTCAAGATCATCCCGTGCAGATCCAGTCAGACAATGTAGCAGCAGTCGCGTACATAAACAGACAGGGCGGAACAAAGAGCAGAGCAGCAATGGCAGAGGTGACAAAGATCCTCCTCTGGGCAGAAAGGCCTGCAAGAGCCCTGTCTGCAATTTTCATTCCGGGAGTGGACAGCTGGGAAGCAGACTTCGACACAATCTCCATCCAGGAGAGTGGGGCCTCCACCAAGAAGTCTTTGCAGAGGTGACAAGTCTTTGGGGAGTTCCTCAAGTAGACATGATGGCATCTCGTCTCAACAAGAAGCTTCAGAAATATTGTTCCAGGTCGAGAGACCCTCAAGCAATAGCAGTGGATGCACTAGCGACCCACTGGGTATTCCGGTCAGTGTATGTCTTCCCTCCACTTCCGCTGATCCCAAAAGTTTTCGGGATCATAAGAAGAACAAGTGTTCGAGCAATCTTCATTGCCCCAGACTGGCCAAGAAGGACTTGGTACCCAGATCTTCAGGAGTTGCTCATAGAAGATCCGCGGCCTCTTCCTCTACGCGAGGACCTGCTGCAGCAGAGGCCTTGCGTGTATCAGGACTTACCGCGACTACGTTTGACGGCATGGCTGTTGAGCGCCGGATCCTAGCCCGAAAGGGTATTCCGAAAGAAGTCATTCCCACACTTATTCAGGCCAGGAAAGGAGTAACGTTGAAACATTACCACCGTATTTGGAGAAAATGTGTGTCTTCGTGTGAATCCAAGAAGGCTCCTACGGAAGAGTTTCAGTTGGGACGTTTTCTCCATTTACTGCAGGCTGGTGTGGAGGCGGGCCTCCGATTTGGGGTCAATCAAGTAATCCGCCCTTCAAACGCGGCTGCCATGGGCCCAAGAAACCATAGTCTCGCAAGAGTGAACTGACAGCACGGGTAAGACAACGGAGATAGGGTGCCAGGGGCTATTCCCATTCCGTTTCCCTTTCCCAGCATTACGTCCTTCTGCTCTTGACTACTATATAAGATCTTTCTAGTCCTGAGCATCCAGATCGTAACACCACCGTATTTGGAGAAAATATGTATCTTGGTGTGAATCCAAGAAGGGTCCTACGGAAGATTTTCAGTTGGGACGTTTTCTCCATTTTCTGCAGGCTGGTGTGGAGGAGGGCCTCCTATTGGGATCAATCAAGGTCCAGATTTCGGCCTTGTCAGTGTTCTTCCAAAAACAATTGGCTTCTTTTCCAGAGGTTCAGACCTTTGTGAAAGGAGTTCTGCACATCCAGCCTCCAGTGGCACCATGGGACTTTAATGTGGTGTTGCAGTTCCTTCAGTCGGATTGGTTTGAGCCTCTACAAAAGATAGAGTTGAAGTTTCTCACTTGGAAAGTGGTGATGCTTTTGGCATTGGCATCCGCACGGCGGGTATCTGAATTGGGGGCCTTGTCTCACAAGAGCCCTTACCTGATCTTCCATGAAGATAGGGCAGAGTTGAGAACTCGTTACCATTTTCTTCCTAAGGTAGTTTCATCTTTCCACATAAACCAACTTATTGTGGTGCCAGTAATTACTGACACATTCACTGCATCAAAGTCACTAGATGTGGTGAGAGCTTGAAGATTTATGTCGCTAGAACAGCTCGAATTTGTAAAACAGTCTTTGTCTGTCCTGTACGCTCCCAACATGATTGGGTGTCCTGCTTCCAAGCAGACTATTGCGCGTTGGATCAGAGATACGATTCAGCAAGCTCATTCTACGGCTGGATTGCCATTACCGACGTCGGTGAAGGCCCATTCCACTAGGAAAGTGGGGTCATCTTGGGCTGCTTCCCGGGGGTCTCGGCATTACAACTCTGCCGAGCAGCTACTTGGTCAGGGTCAAACACATTTGCAAAGTTCTACAGGTTTGACACCTTCGCCGATGAAGACCTCAAGTTCGGTCAATCGGTGCTGCAGGGTCATCCGCACTCTCCCGCCCGTACTGGAGGTTTGGTATAAACCCCATGGTCATGAAGTGGACCCCAGCATCCTCTAGGACGTATGAGAAAACAGGATTTTAATACCTACCGGTAAATTCTTTTCTCCTAGTCCGTAGAGGATGCAGGGCGCCCGTCCCAGTGCGTAATTTACCTGCAGTTTAGTTATACACGAGTTGTCTTATGTTAGTTTCAGCTTGTTGCTGCAATTGGTTCATGCCTGTTGGCGTGTGTTATGTTGATTGCCATGTGTGCGGCATGGTTGAGGTGTGAGCTGGTATGTATCTCACCACTAGTATTAAAGTAAATCCTTTTCTCGAAATGTCCGTCTCCCTGGGCATAGTTCCTATAACTGAGGTCTGGAGGAGGGGCATAGAGGGAGGAGCCAGTTCACACCCATTGAAAAGTCTTAAGAGTGCCCATGGCTTCTGCGGAACCGTCTATACCCCATGGTCATGAAGAGGACCCCAGCATCCTCTACGGACTAGGAGAAAAGGATTTACGGGTAGGTATTAAAATCCTGTTTTAAATGTTGACTTCTACATTTCAAGGTCACATGATGTGATAGTTTACTTTTTTGTGCATAAAATAGGATTTTGGTACCTACCGGTAAATCCTTTTCTCTTAGTCCGTAGAGTATGCTGGGGACTCCAAAAGGACCATGGGGTATAGACGGATCCGCAGGAGCCTGGGCACACTATAAAGACTTAAACTGGGTGTGAACTGGCTCCTCCCTCTATGCCCCTCCTCCAGACCTCAGTTAGAAAACTGTGCCCAGGAGAGATGGACATTTCGAGGAAAGAATTTATTGTTATAATAACGGTGAGTGTCCTACCAGCTCACACCTCAAACACACCGTAGAACGTGGCATTCAGTAGAATACCAGCCCACAGCATGAACAAAACACAGCCATATGCTGAGAGAAAATGCAACACAAACCGTGTGTCCACATAAGCAAAAATAAGACCCCGCAATCCGAGTTCACAAGTCCTCTCTGTCTACCTGGAAGATCAAACAAGGCTCTTGTGAGACAAACCCATCACGTCCGACACCCACCTAACGGACGCCAAAGCCAATAGCATGACCACTTTCCAAGAGAGACATTTTTTTTAAATTTATTTTTTTAGAAAATAATAAGGCCATACTGCCTCGAAATGGAGCCTAACTGTAGGCCTGCATCCACAAAGGCTTGTAAGTATGGATAAGAACGACCTAGCAGAAAGTCTTCCGTAGGAAACACCCTGGATTCACACCAAGACACAGAAATACGCCAACCACGGCGGAAAGGCTTTGCTCTCCAGCCTCGGAGATCGTTATGCACGGATACCAGGATCTAACCTTGGATCCCGAACCTTCATCCCTCTAGAAGGAGAGAACCGAGCAGACACCACAGGAGTGATGTCCTGGCCTTTAGGATTATATTCCGGTGCATGTGCAGGTGAAACGCGGACCACAATTTCAACTGGCCCCTTGAAAGCCACTCTGGCAGTAGACGTGCTCACCAAAACAGGCTTCGTAGGCCGCACCCATCTGTTTTAATAACCGAAAATATTGATGAAGTGTCCCAGCAAAGCTGATCCAACTATGTATCCTCAGACCTCTTTCCACAGGAAAAATCCCCGAACATTAACCGGGCAGTATCTACTCTGAAACCCCCCTCTGACAACTGTGTCGGTGGGTACAACAGCCAATCCCTGTGTCGAAGAACAGTCAGAGAGAAACAACGATTTGCACCTTTTTATACAGGGACAACCGGACAATGTCCTGAACCTGACGCACCTCTGTATGACGTAGCGTACCACCTCCCCAACCAGAGGGGAACGGCAAGATCCATTAGAAAAAACAGTAAGGGGACAACCGTAACTCAGAAAGCTCCCCCTTTTGATTCTATAAATAACTCACAAGTCTTAGTCCATTCCTGGACTAACTGAAATTATTAGACTAGCGCTCACCGGAGTGGGAATAGATAGACTCAGCGACAAGTGGTGGATGTGTTGGAAACAGAAAACGACATCCACTTCTGCGAACCTACCAAGGCTGCAGAACTCTTACCTTCCAACCTTCCGCTGCCTGCACAGAAAAGGAAAAAAGAACGGTATAGAACCAGTTAAAACGACTGCATCCCACAAAAGAATGCGTCACCAACCGTTGTGAAGGAGGCTAACTCCCGAAGGTAGACTTACCAGGTGTATCCGCCGAGAGTGACTGAACAGAGGGCTCACCAAACAGCTGTATACTTCCCCCGAGTATCTCTCGGAGACAACCTCAGCATTTTCCCGGCTACACCTCCTGCTGTCACGCGGCAGCCTGCTGCAATGTTATAAGTAGAATCAACATAAGCAAGCTTACCCACTCTGGGTAGGGTAATTCTATCGGATGCCTACCCGAATACAACCCTCCCTCATGTGCATGCAATGCAAATAAGGCCAAAGTATAGAAATAAAATTTCTCTGACGTCCTAGTGGATGCTGGGTACTCCGTAAGGACCATGGGGAATAGACGGGCTCCGCAGGAGACTGGGCACTCTTAAAAGAAAGATTAGGTACTATATCTGGTGTGCACTGGCTCCTCCCTCTATGCCCCTCCTCCAGACCTCAGTTAGAATCTGTGCCCGGCCAGAGCTGGATGCACCCTAGGGGCTCTCCTGAGCTTCCTAGAAAAGAAAGTATTTGTTAGGTCTTTTGTTTTCAGTGAGATCTGCTGGCAACAGACTCACTGCTACGAGGGACTGAGGGAAGAGAAGCAAACCTACCTGCTTGCAGCTAGCTTGTGCTTCTAAGGCTACTGGACACCATTAGCTCCAGAGGGATCGACCACAGGGCCCGACCTCGATCGTCCGTTCCCAGAGCCGCGCCGCCGTCCCCCTTGCAGAGCCAGAAGATGGAAGAACCAGGAGAAAATCGGCGGCTGAAGACTCCGGTCTTCAATAAGGTAGCGCACAGCACTGCAGCTGTGCGCCATTGCTCCCACAGCACACCACATGCTCCGGGCACTGGTGGGTGCGGGGGGGGGGGGGGGGGGGCGCCCTGGGCTGCAATATCTATACCTTTGGCAAAATTGCACATAATACAGTGTCTAACACTGTATATGTGCCTAATCCCCCGCCATTAACATTATTGAAAAAGCGGGAGAATCCCGCCGCGGAGGGGGCGGCGCTATCTCCCTCAGCACACCGGCGCCATTTTCTCTTCACAGCTCCGCTGGAAGGACGCTCTCCAGGCTCTCCCCTGCAGTATACACTACGAGAAGGGTAAAAAAAGAGAGGGGGGGGCACATAAATTTAGGCGCAAAATTGTGTATAATAGCAGCTATTGGGAAAAATCACTCAGTACAGTGTTCATCCCTGTGATATATAGCGCTGTGGTATGTGCTGGCATACTCTCTCTCTGTCTCCCCTAAGGACTTAGTGGGGTCCTGTCCTCAGTCAGAGCATTCCCTGTGTGTGTGCGGTGTGTCGGTACGCTGTGTCGACATGTTTGAGGAAGCTTACGTGGAGGCGGAGCAGGTGCCGATAAGTGTGGTCACCCCCTGCGGGGCCGACACCAGAGTGGGTGGATATGTGGAAGGTATTAACCGACAGTGTCAACTCCTTACATAAAAGGTTCGATGATGTAACAGCTGTGGGACAGCTGGCTTCTCAGCCCGCGCCTGCCCAAGC